>NC_142471.1:59671515-59974545 GCF_049115385.1 Moschus berezovskii | reverse complement strand
GGGCTGGCATGCGGGGATGACCCAGAGGGAGGATGAAGGGAGGAGGGAGGTGGGAGGGGGGTTCAGGAGGGGGAACTTATGTAAACCCGGGGCGAATTCATGTCAATGTATGGCAAAACCAACCAATATAATATTGTAAAATAATTTGCCTCCAATAAAAAATTAATTACAAAAAAAAATGGGCTAAAACCATATAATGAAACACCATACAATCCATAAAAGAAAACAAGAGCTCTCTATATGTCAACACAGGAAGCTGTTTCATATACAGCATAAAGTGGAAAATCAAATTCAAGTAAAAGGTGTGAATAGTGTAAACCTATTTATGCAGGAGACAATGGGAACAGCAACTGTCAGCATATTAGCAGTTTCACCAATGATGGCAGGATTACAGAACATTTTTTATTTTGTTCACTATACTTTCCTATAGGTTTGAATTTCTGAACAATGAGCATGAACTTTTTCAGTTCAGAAAATACTATGCTAAGTGAAAGAAGTCAGACACCAAAAGTCATGTGGTGTACTATTTCATTTATATGAAATATCCAGAATAAACAAATCCACAGAGGCAGAAAGCCGATTAGTGGTTTCCAGAGGCTAGGGTGAGGGAAGATGGGAAGTGGTTGCTTAATGAATATGGGGTGATGGAAATGTTTTGGAACTAGATAAAAGTTGTGGTACTAACTGCTACTGATTTGTAAACTTTTAAATGATTATGCTATGTGAATTCTGCCTCAATTTTTTCTTAATTCGTTTTCTGAAGTGAGGACATCTCAGTATTCATGTATTCTTTATTACAGGCTTTAGGCAAATAGCTTATCCATGTTGTATCACTTACGCATGCATGCTGCATGCTAAATCCCTAAGTTTTGTCCAACTCTTTGCCACCCCGTGGACTGTAGCCCACCAGGCTCCTCTGTCCACAGGACTCTCCAGGCAAGAATACTGGAGTGGGTTGCCATTTCCTTCTCCATGGGATCTTTCCAACCCAGGGATCAAATCTGAGTCTGCTGCATTGGTAGGCGGATTCTTTACCACTAAGCCAACCGCGAAGCTGCTATATCACTTAGTTATCTGTTAAATAAGAAGAGTTTATTCCTAGTTCCTTAAAAAACTAGGACTAAAACCTCCATATGACCAAGAAATCCCACTCCCAGACATATACCCTGAGGAAACCAAAACTGAAAAAGACACCTGTATCCCATTGTTCATTGCAGCACTATTTACAATAGCTAGAACATGGAAGCAACCTAGATGTCCATCGACAGATGAATGGATAAAGAAGTTGTGGTACATATACACAATGGAATCAGTCCTAATGAGGTGGATGAACCTAGAACCTATTATACAGAGTGAATTAAGTCAGAAAGATAAATATCATATTCTAACGCATATAAACAGAATCTAGAAAAATGGTACTGAAGAATTTATTTACAGGGCAGCAATGGAGAAACAGACACAGAGAATAGACTTGTGGACGTGGGGAGAGGGGAGGAGAGGGTGAGATGTATGGAGAGAGTAACATGGAAACTTATATTATCCTATGTAAAATAGATAGCCAACGGGAATTTGCTGTATGTCTCAGAAAACTCAAACAGGGGCTCTGTATCAACCTAGAGGGGTGGGATGGAGAGGGAGATGGGAAGGAGGTTCAAAATGGAGGGGATATATGTATACCTATGACTGATTCATGCTGAGGTTTGACAGAAAACAACATAAGTCTGTAAAGCAATTATCCTTCAATAAAAAAATAAATTAAAAAACAAAAGAGGGTTGAAGCAGCTGGTCTCTAAAACCCACTTAGGCTCTAACATGATGACTCTGGACACATCTAACTTACACACATTCTCTTATAATTCAGGCTAAGACTGCACGAGCTGTTTTTTGGCAGATACATCACATTGTTGACCTAATATTAAGAAGAAAGAAAAAGTAAGCCACTACTTTCAAAGACTGTACATGTAGAGATCACCCAGGTCTAATCATGACTAGCAAGAGATTACAGGAGGAGTGAGGAAGGAAGAAAGCCAGAGTGTAAAGGTAATACCTTTACCTTTACATGTGTTAAGTATGTTTCATGGACCAGACACTATGCTAGATGCCTTATGAATATGTTTATGATTTCAAAGGCAATTCTTAGAAGAAAAAATTGAAGCTCAGAAAGGATAAATAAGTCACCCAGACCCACAACTAGTAATGGGCAGTGTGGTGTTGAAACTCAAGTCTATTTATACTCCAAAGTCTGTTTTCCTTCCACTTACTCATGCTGTTTTACAAAAAGAAAAAGGACTCAAGGAAAATGACCTAGTGTGCTGGAGGCAAGGAAATGCAAAAGCAGACCAGAAAGAAAAGTGAAAAGGAAACAATAAAAATCAAGGATTATCCCTGTGCTTGAGAGTGAACCTTTCTTGGGCCAGTTTCCATACTGATATTTTGTACAGCTATGACAAACTATATTCTTTCATCATAATCTGCCAAAACTAAAGTTCTTCTGAATTTAAAGAATCTTCTACCTATATTTCCATGAAGGAAGTCTAAAGATATTATGCTGGATATTACTGGTTGGATATTATTTTGTCCTTTTATTTTATCAAAGAAAGGAGGTAATCAGAAAAACAAGAGGGAAGCTCCTGAGCGACTGAACTGAACTGAATTGAAGCTCCAAACAGATAAAGGAGAGATAAAGAAAAATCATAAGAATCAGTTGAAAGAATAAATGAAATTTGGAGCATAAAATATTTAAACAAAGCAAGTGTGCAAGTCATTAAGGTAAAGAATCAAAGGCCCTGTCAAGTAATTTGAAGAAGCTGAGACTGTGAGGAAGCAGTAGAGACCGACTGTGGTTTTCCCAGCATAAGAAGTTGCTTGATAAAGGAAATTTAAAGCTTTGGGAAGTGGGAGCAAAACAAGTGTCAAACCCTCAATTGGAAAGGACACCAGACCACTTGCTGGTGAACAGTCACTTGGCAAAAATCAGGGAAGAGACAGTGGACAATCTGGCTGGTGAGTATGGAGGAAATAACTGCAATGGCTTCATAGGAAACCAAAGGAAGAAATGGAAAAGGGAAAGTGGTTACTGCCCTAGGAACGGCAGATGTGTCCATTAGCCAGAAGAAAAATGCTTTAGAAATAAGGTAAACACTAAAAACTCTAAGTTAACTAGTTTTCAAATCAAACTCATCAAGTAAGGAAAAACAGGCTCAACTAGGGAGAAGAGAAAGATCAAACAGCACAGAATCAAAGAGCTAGAAAAGACCATTTCATGTGATCAGAGGAGTTTTCCATTGCTTGAAACATCCCAGTCCAGGAATGTGCAGATTCAAAATTTAAACTCTGCATCTTCTCATCAAGCTGGTGTCCTGTGGGGTTACATCCTCTTGGAGCCTTTCTATGGAAGAAGCAAAACAATCTGTTCACAGAGAGCATGACCATATCTGTAGGGAAGCCTAAGGAATCTTAAAAAGTCAGGAAAATGAATGCTGAGTCTCAGGATACGAAGTCAACATATAAAAATAAATTACATTTATATATATTAGCAACATGAAATTAGAAATGAAAAAGTTTTATTTAACATATGTGATAGCATCCAAAACAAAACAGAGATGAATTTAAATGATAGTTGACCTGGATTTCCTATGGTTGAAAACCAAATGAATACTTTTCTTTAGCTTAACAAACACTTGGCTTAGATATTACTGTAATGGTAATTATTGTCACCTTGCTTATTTAACTTATATGCAGAGTACATCATGAGGAACGCTGGGCTGGAAGAAGCACAAGCTGGAATCAAGATTGCTGGGAGAAATATCAATAACCTCAGATATGCAGATGACACTACCCTTATGGCAGAAAGTGAAGAGGAACTCAAAAGTCTCTTGATGAAACTGAAAGAGGAGAGTGAAAAGGTTGGCTTGAAGCTCAACATTCAGAAAACAAAGATCATGGCATCTGGTCCCATCACTTCATGGGAAATAGATGGAAAAACAGTGGAAACAGTGTCAGACTTTATTTTTTGGAGTTCCAAAATCACTGCGGATGCTGACTGCAGCCATGAAATTAAAAGACGCTTACTCCTTGGAAGGAAAGTTATGACCAACCTTGATAGTATATTAAAAAGCAGAGACATTACTTTGCCAACCAAGGTCCGTCTAGTCAAGGCAATGGTTTTTCCCGTGGTCATGTATGGATGTGAGAGTTGGACTGTGAAGAAAGCTGATCGCCAAAGAATTGATGCTTTTGAACTGTGGTGTTGGAGAAGACTCTTGAGAGTCCCTTGTACTGCAAGGAGATCCAACCAGTCCATTCTAAAGGAGATCAATCCTGGGTGTTCACTGGAAGGACTGATGCTAAAGCTGAAACTGCAATACTTCGGCCACCTCATGCGACGAGTTGACTCACTGGAAAAGACTCTGATGCTGGGAAGGGTTGGGGGCGGGAGGAGAAGGGGACGACAGAGAATGAGATGGCTGGATGGCATCACCGACTCTGTGGACATGAGTTTGAGTGAACTCCAGGAGTTGGTGATGGACAGGGAGGCCTGGCGTGCTGTGATTCATGGGGTCGTGGAGAGTCGGACATGACTGAGCGACTGAACTGAACTGAACTGAGGTCATATCTAATTACTGTAATGGTAATACAGTAATACTGTACTGTAATGTGTTAGTCATGAGGTAAGGAATAGGAGAAGGAGGAAAGAAGGGTATTTATTTGCACTTTCATTTTGGGGTTGTTGAGTTAGAGAAAGTTGGATTAGATCAAGGGAAAATGCTGAAGATCAGCGAAATGATTCTGCAACTCAACCTTCTATAGCCATAGCCTTTTTTAGTGGGGGGCATACTGCACAGCAAACAGGGTCTTAATTCCTAAACCAGGGGTCAAACATGCCCCCTACATTGAAAGCATGGAGTCTTAACCACTGGACCACCAAGGAAGTCCTCAATAGCCTTAGCTTTATAAAAATTCAGTGCCTTGGTACCCCAAAGATGCCACTGAGGCTCTGAGAATAGAGAAGGTAAAACTAAGGCGATCTCTTAGTTTGATAAAGATAACTGTCTAGTTTAAAAGGCATTAAGTAAGATCAGATATCTCTTTCCTCTGAGGTCACTGACTCAATAAGCAAAGCAAAAATAAATTGTAACTGCTAGCTCCCATTCTCTTAATGCCCAATAGAAAGAAGAGGGGGAGATTCCTGTCCCAAAATGGGTAAAGAGGGTTCACTCCACCAGGAATCAACATCCATCTAACAGTGTAGGTAACAATATTATAAGATCCAGTGATCCAACTCCTGGGTATATATCTGGAGAAAACTGTAATTTGAAAAGACACTTGTACCCCAATATTCATTGTAGCACTATTTACAATAGCCAAGATATGGAATCAATCTAAATGTCCATCTGTCATCATCAGATGAATGGATAAAAAAGAAAATATATACAATGGAATACTACTCAGCCATAAAAAAGAATTATGATCTTCTGTTGTTGCCATTTGCAACAACATGGATGGACCTAGAGACTGTCATACCAAGTGAAGCAAGTCAGACAGAAAAAGACAAATATCATATGATTTCATTTATATGTGGCATCTAAAAAAATGATACAAATGAACTTATTTGCAAAATAGAAATAGACTCACAGACATAGAAAACAAACTTAGAGTTACAAAAGGGAAAAGTGAGGAGGAATAAATTAGGAGTCTGGGGTTAAAATATACCTACTGCAGCTGCTACTAAGTCGCTTCAGTCGTGTCCGACTCTGTGCGACCCCATAGACGGCAGCCCACCAGGCTCCCTCGTCCCTGGGATTCTCCAGGCAAGAACACTGGAGTGGGTCACCATTTCCTTCTCCAATGCATGAAAGGGAAAAGGGAAAGTGAAGTTGCTCAGTCGTGTCCAACTCTTTGCGACCCCATGGACTGCAGCCTACCAGGCTCCCCCACTCATGGGATTTTCCAGGCAAGAGTACTGGAGTGGGGTGCCATTGCCTTCTCAAAAATATACATACTACTATATATAAAATAGATAACAAACTAGGACCTGCTGCATAGCACAGGGAACTATACTCAGGATGTTGTAACAATCTATAAAGGAAATGAATCTGAAAAAGAATTCATCCACATATAAGTATATCTGAATCACTGTGCTGAACACCTGGAACTAACACTGCAAATCAACTACATTTCAATAAAAATTTTGAAAATAAATAAACAAGCAGGTATTATTAGAGCCACCTGAAGAAACCAACCTCCTTCATTTCATCTGAGGAGGTCCATAAATTCTGCCAGCAGCTCACAACTGAATGAACCATGGCTACACAGATCAGATATAGTTCTACTACCTCTGGCTGTCCAAAGGAGAAAGTCATGAGGTTCCTGGGAACTGAACTGGTGACACATGGCTGACCTAGAGTGGCCAGATATTAAGGGGCTAGACTGTCCATACTCAAGTCATACACTGAGCCTTCAAAGATATATCCTTCCAAGTCAAAGACAATCTTATATTTCAGGTATAGTATTTGCCCTAATTTAAATTGTTGTATTTAGGAGAAGGAAATGGCAACCCACTCCAGTGTTCTTGCCTGGAGAATCCCAGGGACGGGGGAGCCTGGTGGGCTGCCGTCTATGGGGTCACACAGAGTCGGACATGACTGAAGTGACTTAGCAGCAGTAGCAGATCTTAAGTTAATAAATTCCTTTCTTGTAGCTCACTACACCCTTGCCTTATAGGAATGTAACTTTGTCATGTGTCTTTGGAGAATAGCGCCTGACTTTAGGAAAATCACCTTAAAAGAATATAAGCCTTTTTCTAGCTAACTAACCTTTGTTAGGAGAGAGGGCCATAAACTGTTAGCAGGCCTCCTGGCCAGAAGATGATGTAAACCACCTAAAACTTTTGTATATCACGAGACATACAAAAATAAGCCCTGATCCTGATAAGGGTCAAGACTGCTGACCTCGTGTGATTCTGGCGTGACTCTATACCTCCCTTTCTCTATTTTTTATGTGCACAACTTAGGGTATAAAAGCAGCACTGGAAAATAAAGTTTTGGGCCTTGCTCACTGAAAAAAAAAAATTGTTGTATTTTAATCAAGTTGCATTTGCCTGCTTCAACTAATTCAGAAGACAGCATGATGAATAATGAGGGGAAAACTCATTAAAAATAACAGACACATGGGCATCTCATCCCTGGAAAGGGACAAGTGACCCAATCCTGGCCAATGTGCCCTGTGTCTGGGGAGATGTCTGCAGACAAGTTGCTAAGAAGAGTCTTCCTCAATGATCAAAGAATTCTGAGAATTTGGGGCAAGGAACTTTTGGGGGGCTTTGGAGATAGTTGTCTAGAATGTGATGACAGGAATGATGGCAGCCATCTTCAAATCACAAGAGGACAAGTTAAGTAAAATATAGCAGGAAAAATCTGTGCCCAAGACTGCTAAGCCAGTGAAATACTGTGCCTCCAGACATGGTGTTATGGAATAGAGTAAATGATAAACATCAGCCACATTTTAGTTCAGTTCAGTTCAGTTCAGTTCAGTCGCTCAGTCATGTCCGACTCTCCGCGACCCCATGAATCACAGCACGCCAGGCCTCCCTGTCCATCACCAACTCCCGGAGTACACTCAAACTCATGTCCACAGAGTCGGTGATACCATCCAGCCATCTCATTCTCCGTCATCCCCTTCTCCTCCCGCCCCCAACCTTTCCCAGCATCAGAGTCTTTTCCAGTGAGTCAACTCGTCACATGAGGTGGCCAAAGTATTGCAGTTTCAGCTTTAGCATCAGTCCCTCCAATGAACACCCAGGATTGATCTCCTTTAGAATGGACTGGTTGGATCTCCTTGCAGTATAAGGGACTCTCAAGAGTCTTCTCCAACACCACAGTTCAAAAGCATCGATTCTTCGGCGATCAGCTTTCTTCACAGTCCAACTCTCACATCCATACATGACCACGGGAAAAACCATTGCCTTGACTAGACGGACCTTGGTTGGCAAAGTAATGTCTCTGCTTTTTAATATACTATCAAGGTTGGTCATAACTTTCCTTCCAAGGAGCAAGCGTCTTTTAATTTCATAGCTGCAATCAGCATCTGCAGTGATTTTGGAGCCCCAAAAAATAAAGTCTGACACTGTTTCCACTGTTTTTCCATCTATTTCCCATGAAGTGATGGGAGCAGATGCCATGATCTTTGTTTTCTGAATGTTGAGCTTCAAGCCAACCTTTTCACTCTCCTCTTTCAGTTTCATCAAGAGACTTTTGAGTTCCTCTTCACTTTCTGCCATAAGGGTAGTGTCATCTGCATATCTGAGGTTATTGATATTTCTCCCAGCAATCTTGATTCCAGCTTGTGCTTCTTCCAGCCCAGCGTTCCTCATGATGTACTCTGCATATAAGTTAAATAAGCAAGGTGACAATATACAACCTTGACGTACTCCTTTTCCTACTTGGAACCAGTAAGCAGTCTCTAATTATAGCCCAAAACAACCTAACTGATGAACGGGTCAATAAGGAAAAGATATCTCAACAGGAAATTGAAAAAAGAATACAAACAGAAAACTCACAGAAGAGGAAATACAGATAGCTAGGAAATATCTTAAAAGATGTTCAGCTTTATTAATAGTAAAAGAAAAACAAATGAAAACAAGACTTTTCTTGCCCATCAGATTTATAAAATTTGGTAACAGCACAGTTGATAAATGTTTGAAGAACAAGACTTCAACTATTGAGAGGACTGCAAACTAGTACAATGAAACGAAACTTATCGATATTTATTCAAATTTAAAATGTGCATATTTATCCAAATTTAAAATGTTGCTTTAACTCAGCAACTCTACAGAAATACTCACACACAGGAACACATAGATGTTTGCACAAAGATGTTCAGTACCACACTGTTTGCTAAGCTGAAAAAAACTAAAATAGAAGTCCATTAGTAAGAAATCGAGTAAAGAAATTATTGTATACGCCCCTGTGGAATAGCCACAATCATATAAAATAAAGGGGTAAATCTGTGTATACTGACATTTAAGTCTATCCAAGATACACATTTAAAGAAAACATGCGAATTTCTGAAGAATAGGTAGGCATTCCATTTATAGAGTGTGTGCGTGTGTGTGTGTGAGTGTGTATGCATTTACTGCTTTTGCAATTAGAAAATTTTTTATTTTTAATCTTATCAATCTACAGAAGGGGCTGGTGTCCATTTGGCATTCATAACTATCCTAAGAGGGTTGTAGCCAAACGTCCTGACTCTCCTCCCAGAAAAAGGGGAGCCCAAGATGCTGAATCCAGCTTGGGAAATTGTCTCCTGAGGGGGCTTGAAGATGAAGTGGAACTAGCCCTGTGGCTTCTAAGAGGAATTCTGAGAGACAGCATCCAGGGACAAAAGCTAAAGAAACAGCCAAAGAGCTCACTCCACGGGGCCAGACACAGAGGCAAAATCCACTGGATGGGAACCTTTGACACCTTCTCAAAGCCAGCTGCCCTGGCAACTCTGAAGTGATCCTCTAAACAACTGAGGCAAAATGTGGCTCACGGCATATTTTGCCAACTCAGGAGCCAAAAGGGAGGAAGCTATAAAGATAGGGAGCCATCTGGGAATAACCAGAGTGTAAAGCAGCAATAAAGCATTAGGCTTGATTCAATTTCATATTTAAAATGGTTTCAGATTTGTTAAAAGAAAAACACTTTCTTCAAGTATAGCGTTTTTTAGGTGTAAAGAAAAGTAAGTGAAGTCGCTCAGTTGTGTCCGACTCTGCGGCCCCATGGACTGTAGCCTACCAGGCTCCTCTGTCCATGGGTTTTTCCAGGCAAGAGTAATGGAGTGGGTTGCCATTTCCTTCTCCAGGGGATCTTCCTGACCCAGGGATTGAACCCAGGTCTCCCGCATTGTAGGCAGATGCTTTACCATCTGAGCCACCAGGGAAGTTTTAGGTGTAACTTAATTTCTTTCTGCATATAAGTTAAATAAGCAAGGTGACAATATACAGCCTTGACGTACTCCTTTATCTATTTGGAACTAGTCTGTTGTTCCATGTACAGTTCTGACTGTTGCTTCCTGACCTGGCGTGCTGTGATTCATGGGGTTGCAAAGAGTCGGACACGACTGAGCAACTGAACTGAATTGAATTTCTTTCTAGTCATAGACCTATGAAAATTTGCCTACTGCCTAGATGCAAATAATTTCAACAGTGCCTCATTATACTCCACTGACTTGGAGAGATTTTATAGTATCAAGGCCTGTCTCTTCCTTTGACATCTGATTTTGGTAAATGAGCATCAAATTGGAAAATGACTACAAAATGGTACCCCCAAACTTCTGAAGCACTGAGCTGGGCAAAAGAAGTTCACTTCATCATTTTTATCCCCCGAAAGCTGTTTGTCTGAAGCCTTTAGGGTACTCAGCCATTTCTCAGCACAGCAGAGCCAGGTGAGAAGACCTTTTTAGGCAAGGCATTAAAAGGAGTTGGCTGAGCAGATCTCAAAAACCTTGGTCAACAGGGTGGAGCCAACCCTGGGGCAGAAGTATTACTTCACAGTTGCATTGGCTTCCTGTGGCTGCCAATAGAGGCAGCATCTGGCAGCCAGCCCACCGCAGAGAAGAGGGAACTCCACGGAGAAGAAAATAGCACGAGGCCCCAAAGGTGGAAGTGCAGCCTGAGAAACTTCAGCCAGACTGGGACAGCTCTGCTAGCCCTGGCAATTCTGCAGGGCATGGCATACCCCTCCAGCTTTAAAATATGCACATCCTTCTGATGGGGACACATCCCACAAGTACTTTTCACATATTATTTAAATCAGATCATTTATTCCATATCAAAAGGCTATTATTATCTGCATTTTTCAGATGGGAAAACCAAGGCTCAGAGAGGTAAAATAACTTGCCACAGGATGAACAACCAGGAAGTGGAGGAGACAGGATTCAAACCCCCCACGTGGCGCACACCAAAGCCCAGACTCTGATGGTCACGATTTTAGAACTCAAATGAAAATCGAGATGGTAAGGTTAGTGCTGCCTCCAACTGAATGGGAGCTATCTTGTCCTCCCTGGTAGGTAATATTTTGGGTTTTCCTTCCTTGCATACAACCAGGCAAATGACTGCAATTCTAAAAAGAGATAAATATAAAAACAAGAAGTGAAACCCTGCAGACACCTGAAACTCAACCATTTCTGCAAGCTTGAGCTAGGGGAGCTGCCACACAACAGAAATAGTTCTGTCCCGTTAGATAGGCTTTGTTTTGCTACATGGCTGCATATGCAGTGAAGTGATATCAAGTCCTGAGGGTCCACTCCTTTGATGAGTTAAACACACAAAGGCCTACATTTTGATGTAATCTGATAGCATGTAGTTAAGTCCTAGACAAACTGCAACTGTGAGGAAGTGATAAACCCAACTTCCTGCACAAAGCTGCCTGAGATAACACTTTCCATGGACTAGAAGAAAAAAGAGAGAGAGGCATGATTGCTACAGAATTTTAAAGGACTCGTCCATTCTTAACAAATAACCCCTTTTTCATATGGTCCCAGCAACATCTAAGCAAAACTGATTGCTGTCAGGTGACTGTGTAGTAATTTCACATATGACTTAACTCTGACTATTATTCACAGGCAAAAATCAATCACTAAAAATTCATTTGATTTTCTCTCTTAAGGATACTTTAGTTCAAACTCGAAATCTCAGGTATTTTCTTGGCCAGGAGAATTTCCCTGCAGTCTAACAAGAACTCAGATTGAGAGAATTGAGGTTGCATTAACTGGCTGGATGGTATTCCCACTGAGTCATTAAAGAGGCCGATTCAGCTTGAATAAACACACACTGGAACAGTTGCCAACTTAGAAGGACCAATAACTAGTTCCACAATGCCAAATCAGGGTCAAAGTGACAGTTTTGCTAAGTGTTCTCATAATGTTGTGTCATATACAAACAACCAGAAAGAGCTGACGGTGCTAGGAATTTTCTGTGAATGCATTCTTTCATTCACTAATTTTGCAAATATTTATTGAGTGCCTACCAGGTGCTAGGGAATACAACAGTGAACAACAACGAAAAGAGATAGCCCCTGCCTTCAACGGCTTTCTAGTCTAGTTAGGGAAGCAGATATTGAAGAAAACACACAACTATAGACAAGTCACAGATTATACTGAGTGCTCTGAAGAAAAATAGACAGGGCATATTGATTTCAATTCAGATGATGAGGTCAGCAAAGACCTCCCTGGTGATGGGATATCTAGTCTTGAATCATCCAAGCAGACCAAGAGTGAAGGAAGAGCTCCAGCAGAGAAAACAACCTATACAACGGCTGGAAGAAAACAGCCTTCCTGAGCTGGGAAACAGGCTGGTGTCTCTGGGGATCTAGGGGAAGGCCTGTATGTCCAGAAGAAATCAAATGAGGAGAGAGAAGTTGTGATACACCCCGGGAAAGTAAAGAGGACCCAGATCAGGTGGAGTGTTGTAGGCCATGTGAAAAAACTTGGCTTTATTCTGAACACATTGGGGAACATTGCAGTAAAACTTCTGGCCTCTAATAGTTGCCTGCTTCTAGACTGTTTTGTAGGCAAGGATCTCAAAGAGAATGAGCAGTAACATCCTTTAGGAAAAAAAATCATGAGATAAAATTCTTATAAGTAATTTGGGGCATCAAAGCTATTCCCCCAGGTTCATGCTGTTCACCAAGCCATAAACTGGGATGAAAAAAATATCAAGATGATAAAAAAAATTAACAAGCTATTGAATCACCTTTTGCTTTTTTTTATGATTTTTAAAAGGAGATCAGTCCTGGGTGTTCATTGGAAGGACTGATGCTAAAGCTGAAACTGCAATACTTTGGCCACCTCATGCGACGAGTTGACTCACTGGAAAAGACTCTGATGCTGGGAAAGGTTGGGGGCGGGAGGAGAAGGGGACGACCAAGAATGAGATGGCTGGATGGCATCACCGACTCTGTGGACATGAGTTTGAGTGAACTCCGGGAGTTGGTGATGGACAGGGAGGCCTGTAATTCATACGGTCGCGGAGAGTCGGACACGACTGAACGACTGAACTGAACTGAACTGAACATGACTGTGGAGTCACAGAGTTCTTACATATAGATAGAACCTTGGCAGTCATGTGGATCAGATCTCTTGTTTCACAAGGGAAGAAGCTAAAGCCTAAAAACTGACTTTGGAGAAATTCCTATGTTGAAATCCTTGGGGTGGGAACACTCAAGGACTCTTGAGAACCTCACCAGCCTGTTACCGAGGTTGTTGGATCTGGAATCCTCAGCTTCCAAAATGTATAACCACTTTCAAGTTTTCCTTCTTGAAGTCTTCTCTTTTTTAAAAAAGTAATTATCTTATTTTTGGTTGCACTGGGTCTTTATTGCTGCTCACGGGCTCTTTCTAGTTGTGATGAGCAGGGGCTAGTTTTGGTGTGTGGGCTTCTTATGGTGGTGGCTTCTCTTGTTATGGAGCACAGGCTCTAGGCACATGGGCTTTGGGAGTTGTAGCACACAGGCTTAGTTGCCCCACAGCATGTGGAATCTTCCTGGACCAGGGATCATGTCCCCTGCATTGGCAGGTGGATGCTTATCCACTGTACCACCAGGGAAGTTGAAGTCTTCTTAATGTGTTGGTCCTCTTCTACAATCAAGTGACTTAAAGAGTTTTAAGGCACAGATTAATAAAAGTACTGTTTCCTCCCCTTGTGTATATTTCCAAACCCTAACTCCTTGTGTCTCTAAGCCCTTGGCTACCTGACCCTCACCACCAGGGTTTTTGAAGTGCTGGATATGGCTAGAGATTTTCTTTTCATTATGAGGCTCCTGGTGAAGGATCCTGGTCTCCCTCAGGGGAAGGGGAAGAATTTGCTGATTTGAGATTGAATTAAGTTATTAAGAAAAGGATGTCCCCCCACCCCCATCCCCACCCCCCATACAAGTAGACATTGTCTTTGCTCTTCTGACAGCTTTCCAGGTAGGGGTTGATTGGACTCCTGCTACGTAGTACCTTGGCCTTCCCAGATGGCTCAGTGGTAAAGAATCCACTTATTAATGCAGGAGCACAGAAGATGCAGGTTCGATCCCTGGGTCAGGAAGATCCCTTAGAGAAGGAAAAGGCAACCCACTGCAGTATTCTCACCTGGAAAATACCATGGACAGAGGAGTCTGGCAGGCTACAGTCCATGGGGTTGCAAAGAGTCAGACACAACTGAACACACATCATGAAGTAGCTTTCTGATCTTGGTAGAATTTCACTTAGTTGATCTCAGATAAAATCCTTTACCTCTCTGGGCCTCTACTTCCCTTCTGATGACCCCTGAGGCCCTTGTATTTTCAATATTCTACACATTCAAGATAAATCAAAAAGAGTTTGGACTCTTGACAGAAAATGTCCTTAACACCTCACTTTCTATAATAGGATAGAAGGAAGGAAGGGGCAGGGAGAGACGAGAGGCAAGGAGGAAGGGAGAGGAGGAAAAGAGGAAGGAAGAGAGGGAAGAAATCATCAGTGAACAATTAAGGAAGGAAACAATATTCTGTGATGACCTATATGAGAAAAGAATCTTAAAAAGAATAAATATATGTATATGTATAAAATCACTTTGCTGTACACCTGAAACTAACACAACATTGTAAATCAACTATACTCCAATAAAGTTAAAAAATAAACTTTTAAAACTTTTAAAAAGTTGTGCTTTCCAAACCTCTCCGCATTCTTAATAGAAACATGTTGGGCTTGAGTTGTGACTAGCTGTCAAAACTTAGACCACTGGAGTTTACTAGGAGTCTCAGGCAGACTTTGACTCTGGATGTGGAGAATGTTTTGTGCGGCAGCAACTTCTGCTTAAGAAAGCAAATGAAGTTTCAGGAAAAATATCATTAGAGAAGAATGATGAGTTTTTTCTTTTAAATGCGTAATATTTTACACTGTAAGGATTTTATGAACTGTTGACATTTATGAAAAGCATTTAGGCCAGACCTGCTGTTGCTGTTCAGTCGCTTAAGTTGTGTCTGACACTTTGCAACCCCAGGGACCGCAGCACACCAGTTCACTGTCTCCCGGAGTTGCTTAAATGCATGTTCATTGAGTTGGTGATGCCATCCAAACATCTCATCCTCTGCCGTCCCCTTCTCCTCCTGCCCTCAATCTTTCCCAGCATCAGAGTCTTTTCTAATGAGCCGGCTCTTCGCATCAGGTGGACAAAGTATTAGAGCTTCAGCTTCAGCATCAGTCCTTCCAATGAATATTCAGGATTGATTTCCTTTAGGATTGACTGGTTTTATCTCCTTGCTGTCCAAGGGACTCTCAAGAGTCTTCTCCAACACCACAGTGCAAAAGCATCAATTCTTTGGCCTTCAGTCATCTTTATGGTCCAACTCTCATATCCATACGTGACTACTGGAAAAACCATAGCTTGATTATACAGACATTTGTCAGCAAAGTGATGTCTCTGATTTTTAATATGCTGTCTAGGTTTTTCATAGCTTTTCTTCCAAGGAGAAAGGATCTTTTTCACCATTTGCAGTGATTTTCGAGCCCAAGGAGATAAAATCTGCCATTGTTTCCTCATCTATTTGCCATGAAGTGATGGGACTGGATGCCATGATCTTAGTTTTCTGAATGTTGAGTTTTAAGACAGCTTTTTCACTCTCCTCTTTCACCCTCATTAAGAGGATCTTTAGTTTCTTTTCACTTTCTGCCATTAGGGTGGTATCATCTGCATATCTGAGGTTATTGATATTTCTCTTGGCAATCTTGATTCCAGCTTGTGAGTCATCCAGCTTGGCATTTTGCATGATGTACTCCACATATAGGTTAAATAAACACGGTAACAATATACAGCCTTGACATACTTCTTTTCCAATTCTGAACCAGTATGTTGTTCCATGTCTGATTCTGACTGTTGCTTCTTTTCCTGCATATAGGTTATTCAGGAGACAGGTGAGGTGGTCTGGTTTTCCCATTTTTTTAATAATATTTTTAAAAAAAGAATTTTCCACAGTTTGTTGTGATCCACAGACTCAAAGGCTTTAGCATAGTCAATGAAGCAGAAGTAGATGTTTTCTTTCAAAATTTCCTTGGTTTTACTATGATCCAGTGGATGTTGGCAATTTGATCTCTGGTCCCTCTGTCTTTTCTAAATCCACTTTGTACAACTGAAAGTTCTCAATTCACATATTGCTGAAGCCTAGCTTGAAGGATTTGGAGCATTACCTTGCTAGTGTGTGAAATGATCACAATTATTTGAACATTCCTTGGCGTTGCCCTTCTTTTGGAATGGAATGAAAACTGACGTTTTCCTGTTCTGTGGCCACTGCTGAGTTTTCCAAATTTGCTGACATATTGAGTGCAGCACTTTAACAGCATCATCTTTTAGGATTTGAAATAGCTCAGCTAGAATTCCATCACCTCCACTAGCTTTGTTCATAGTAATGCTTCCTAAGGCCCACTTGACTTCACACTCTAGGATGTCTGGCTCTTGTGAGTGATCACACCATTGTGGTTATCCAGGTCAGTAAGATCTTTTTTGTATAATTCTTCTGTGTATTCTTGTCACCTCTTCTTAATCTCTTCCACTTTTTTAGGTCCTTGCTGTTTCTGTCGTCTATTGTGCCCATCTTTGCATGAAATGTTCCCTTGGTATCTCCAATTTTCTTGATGAGATCTCTAGTCTTTGCCATTCTATTGTTTTCCTCTATTTATTTGCATTGTTCACTTAAGAAGGCTTTCTTATCTCTCCTTGCTATTGTCTGGAACTCTGCATTCGGTTGGGTATATTTTTCCCTTTCTCCTTTGCCTTTTGCTTCTCTTCTTCTCTCAGCTATTTGTAAGACCTCCTTAGACAACCACTTTGCCTTCTTGCATTTCTTTTTCTTTGAGATGGTTTTGGTCATCAACTTCTGTACAAAGTTAGGAACCTTCATCCATCGTTCTTCAGGCACTCTGTCTACCAGATCTAGTTCAGATCCTAGCATGCGGCAAATGCTCAGTAAGTGTTGACCATAATTCATACTAAAAAGAGCTGCTGGTCCAGACATCAGAAAGTCGTAGTCATGTGACCTTAAGGAAGTATCTCTGCCTCTCTAAGTTTGTTTTCTAACTTGTGAGACAAGTGGATAGGACTGACTTCAGTGGTGTATCGGGCTTCTCCAACTGGTATGCTCTAATTCCACTTTTAATGCCTCCAAGTCTGAATTGGGCATTCAGTTCAGTTCAGTCCAGTCGCTCAGTCATGTCCGACTCTTTGCGACCCCATGAATCGCAGCATGCCAGGCCTCCCTGTCCATCACCAACTCCCGGAGTTCACTCAAACTCATGTCCATCAAGTCGGTGATGCCATCCAGCCATCTCATTCTCTGTCGTCCACTTCTCCTCCTGCCCCCAATCCTTCCCAGCATCAGAGTCTTTTCCAGTGAGTCAACTCGTCGCATGAGGTGGCCGAAGTATTGCAGTTTCAGCTTTAGCATCAGTCCTTCCAATGAACACCCAGGATTGATCTCCTTTAGAATGGACTGGTTGGCTCTCCTTGCAGTCCAAGGGACTCTCAAGAGTCTTCTCCAGCACCACAGTTCAAAAGCATCAATTCTTCGGCGATCAGCTTTCTTCACAGTCCAACTCTCACATCCATACATGACCACTGGAAAAATCATAGCCTTGACTAGACGGCATTGGTAACATTTTAATGAAAAGAACTTTTTTCTCACATCGTATTATAAAGTACTTACATAAGTTCACAGAACACTTCTCTTTCCTTCCCTAAGTTGGTGTTTTGGAGCATTAAAATTAGAGAAGTAAATGAGATTAACATTTGCCTAAAGCAGCAGTCCCCAGCCTTTTCGGCACCAGGGACCAGTTTCGTAGAAGACAATTTTTCCCATGGACCAAGAATGGGCAGGGTGGCGGGGGTTGTTTTGTGATCATTGAAGCACATTACATTTATTGTGCACTTATTTCTACTATTATTACATCAGCACCACCTCAGGTCATCAGCCATTAGATCCCAGAGGCTGGGGACTCTTGGCCTAAAGGACCATCAGGAGCAAATTTTAAGCAAATAATTAAAATATAAACCCTCTTAAGAAATGTCAAGTTAGGGAGACTGCTCCTAATACTGCACTGTGATATTTGGAGGACTATCAGTTTGCCCAAACTCTGTTGGCTCTTAACCCAATCATAATGTTCACTAAAGACTCAGTATTTCCTAAAACTGGATTCAAACACCCCTGGGAGGCTGTCATTTCCCTTAGGGCTTCTCTTCAAGTAAAATTGTTTTTGCCTTTCCAAACTGAGTCAACACATCTGTTCTTACCTATCTTAAAAGCTTCATTAACTCAACAATTGTCCAAAAGGAAGACAGAAAAAAAAACTTATTGTGTGATGAAAATTTTTGGCAAATACTATGAAAACACATTCTTAAAACATCTCTCATTTCTGAGAAACAAAGTACAACGTATGAATTGTTTTTTTTGTTTGTTTGTTTCATGACTAATAAAATGACTCATTGCTACAATGAGGTATTTTAACCATATCTACATAAAAAAAAGTGTGAATGTTCAATTGAAAAAATAAAAATAACTCAATTAGAAAAATAAACTTTGAGTACCTCCTCTCTAAAAGGCATTGAACTTGGCCCCCCAAAATTAGGCAAGTTGGTCATATGCAATTTTAAGCTATTTATTGGAAGTGTCTTTATAACACTTATCTCTACTGTCCAATACAGTAGTCACTAGCCATATGTGGCTATTGAACAGTTAAAGCATGGCTAGTCTTGAGATGGGCTTCCCTGGTGTCTCAGCTGGTAAAGAGCCCATGTGCCAACAGAGGAGATGAAAGAGATGAGGGTTCAATGGAAACGGCAACACACTCCACTGTTCTTGCCTGGAAAATCCCGTGGACAGAGGAGCCTGGCTGGCTACAGTCCTGGGGTCGCAAAGAGTTGGACACGACTGAACATTCACACATGTAGTCTTAAGATGTGCTGTAAGTATAAAATTTACGGATTTAGAAGTAACTTAGGACAGAAACTTCCATGGTAGTCCAGTGGTTGAGTCAGTTTGCCAATGTAGGGAACATGGGTTTAATCCCTGGTCCAGGAAGATCCTGTATGTCATTGAGCAGCTAAAAGCTCACAGGCCCCAGTTACTGAGCCACAACTATTAGAGCCTGCCTGCCTAGAGCTCGTGCTCTGCAACAAGAGAAGCCACCACAATAAGAAGCCTACGCACCACAAGCAAGAGTAGCCCCCACCCGCCACAGCTAGAGAAAGCCCAGGCAGCAAGGAACGTAGCCAAAATAATAATAAATAAATATAAATTTAAAACTTAGAACAAAAAAATTTTTTACTGATTACCTATACAACAATTTTATACTGATGACTTGTTGAAATGATACTATTTTGCATGTATTGGGTGAAAATAATATTGAATTAATCTCACCTGTTTCTTTTTACCTTTTAGTGTGTCTATTAGAAAAATCTAAAATTATGTATAGAACATGCATTTTTAGTTTACATTATATTTCTCTGAGCTGCTGCTGGCTTAGGCTCTTGGCTTATTGTTTATTCTGAGGCTTAGAATCCACCTAAGAATTCTTAGTCATCAACATTTCATTCTTATCCCAAGAAAGACTCTATCTAATGTGGTCTTATGGGTGTGTTAACTAGGGCTAAGTGCCTAAAAGTACATCTGGAGAGATGCATATTTATTTAAATGAAAATATATTCATGTGAGGGACTGTGCAGTGCAGTGGCAGTGTAATGGTTAAGAACCCATGCTTCCACTGAAGTGGGCAGGGGTATGATCCCTAGTCAGGGAACTAAGATCCCACATGCTGCATGGCATGGCCAAAAAAAAGAAAATATATTCATGTTAAATTAAGTAGGGGAAAAATGTTAAAAATAATATGTAACTTTAAATTAATATAATTAATGAAAAATATTACATTACAATGAAAAATTAATCATAATTAAAGAAATATATTATGAAAAGTAAATATTTTAAATATTTGCAAATATTTTAAAGCTTTGTAATACCCAATATTGGTGCTGAGGAGAGGAAATGGGCATTTTCATATGCTATCTGTGGAAGTATAAATTGTCACAAGGTCTCTGGAGAGCAACCTAGCAACAGCTATCAAAATTTAAATGTGTATAACCTTCAATCCAGTATTTCCATCTCAAAGAATTTACCCTGCACTTATATTGGCACATTATGCAAATATATATCACAAAGATTTCATAAAAGCAAAAGATTGCAAATGATCTAAAGGTTCATAAACAGGGAACTGGATAAAAGTTTTAGTACATTCATATTTTAGAATACTATGCTGCCAAAAAAATGATGACAGTCTCAAAAGTAGCTGTATAGTAGCAGTAAAAATTATATTAAGAAATAGTAAATTTAAAAGCACAATGCAAGAATTACTTATTTACTCAGAATTATCTGAGATTATATGTTCTGCCATCAGACAGAATGAAATTTTAAAATAATCATTAAATTGAAATATAGGAAAAAAGATATTTTTCTTGATCATCTGAATTTGAGGGACTAAGCATTTATACATGCTACATGTGTGTTTATAGCAGTGTTCCTGGAATTAGGATGGACTGGAAAGGTATAAGACTAAGAAGCCATCTTATGAAAGAGACTGGCACATAGCATGTAATAAATGCTGATTACTGTCATCATTAATCATAATTCAAGTTAGAAGAGATGCAAACTAAACCAAGGGAGTGATAGCAGGGGAATAAAACAAGAAAATTAGCCACACAAGGAGCTACAAAAGAAGCAGAATTGGCAGGACATGGAGACTGAACGTCTGTAAGCTAGACCAATCCTCCAGGATAATTTCCAGGGTGGGCCAGAGCAGGTGGGTGATGGAGCCCATCTCTGAGACAGGAAACTCAGAAGGAGCAGCTTTGAGGAAAAGATAAAGTCAGTTGGCAATATTACAAATGTATAGAGACTTGTAAACCCCCAAACATGTCCACTGGGTAGTTGGATCTGTCCTTCCAGAATTAGTGGCAGAGGATTATTCTAGAGAATTGCTGTTGGGTATCTGTTCTCACTGTAGAGGCGGTGCAGTAATTAAAGCCATGGGTTTGGATGCAGCTTCTCAGAGAGAGCTAAGGATGAGACCAAGGGATAACAATACTTAGAAGGCGTTATGAGTTGAACTGTGTCTTCCCCCACCCCCACTCATATATTGAAGTCTTAACCCCCAATACCTCGGAATATGACCTTATTTGGAACTAGGATCATTATAAATGTAATTAGTTAAGTTGAGATCATTGGAGAGAAAAAAGCTAATCCAATATGACTGGTGTCCTTAGAAAAAGGAGAAATTTGAACACAGAGCCACGCACACAGGGAGAATGCCACAAGACAGCAAAGGCAGAGGTCAGGGTGATGTTTTCACAAGCCAAAGAACCAAATTTGTCAATGTATTGATCTCTGACTTCAAGCTGCTGGAAAACTGAGACAATGATTTTCTGTTGCTTAAGCCATCCAGTTTGTAATACTTTGTTTTGACAGCCCTAAAGAGTAAATACAGAAGTAAACAGAATGAAAAGCCTACAAAGGATACTAAGATGGTGAGGTCCAAAAGAGGAGGAAAACCAGGAAAGCATGGCCTTACCAAGCCAAGAACAGGAAAGAATTTCAAATGGAGGTCTTGGTCAACAAAATTGAATGTTCCCAAGAAGTCAAACAGGGGGACAGAAGAGATGATGCCCAGCAAGACAACACGGAGGTCATTGGCAACCTTGGAAAGAGCTATTCCAGTGGAGAAAACCGGACTGTAGTGGAGTGAATAAGAAATGAGGAAGAAATACAGATTTTTCCAAAGTTTGGGGAAGGAAAGAAGAGGATAGACAGGAAGTCAAAGAGAGATCCATGGGTCACATTTTTAAAAAAGATTTGGTACAGCTATTTGACAAGGACAATGAGCCAGCAGAGAGGGAGTAGATAGAAGGAGAAACAGAGATAGAAGTGATGGAGATGAGAGAGACAGGAGGAGAAGGAGAAGGAAGAGGGAGAGGTGGGAAGAGAGGAAGGGAGAGAGGGGAAGGGAGGACAGGAAAGCAGGAACAGGAAGGTGGGTGAAGAGATAGAGATGATGGAGTAGCAGGTAAAGAGGAGAGAGAGGAAGTAAACAGAGGAAGAGGAAAGAAGGAGGGGGAATGAGAGAGAAGGAGAAGTAAAATGGGACGAGGGGAGGAGAGGGGGGAAGGAGAAAAGATCTTGAGGACTGCAGAGAAGTCATCCTGCTGCCTGGGCTGGTGCGGTTAGGGATAAGCACATCACATATCTAGATAACAGTGGCAGCAGGCCAGGGGCAGGGTCTGAGGTCCACGACTGGGAATGGTATTGTCAGAGGCAGTGGGACATGCCTTGGCATCCAGTGAGCAAGAGAAGCAGCAGCAGTGTCCTCATCTGCCTGATTTTGTAGCATGATTTTGACTACAGCCCTGGCTGCTACCCTTGTTTCTGCTTTTCTGAGCTCCTTTCTCAGCCTCTCTGGGAATTCTGGGAGCTGCCGGCTGTCTTTTGCAATCAATTTTTTTCCTGTTTCAATCAACCTGAGTCAGCTTCTGTTGCTTACAACTAAGAACTTTGCTTACTCCATCACGCATGATGCTGAGCACTCTGTAAGAATGAACCTATTTAATCCTCCCAACAAATCTCAGAGAGAGAATTATGTTAACATCTCCATCTGCCCTATGGGGAAACCAAGAAACAAAGAGTTTAAGATATTTGCCCTAAATCACAAAGCTAGTAGACCGCACAGCCAGGCTCAAACCCAGACCTATTTCCTGCCAAAGCACTTAACCACTGCACTCTGCTGTCCTTTACTTATGCAAGCTCCACAATTACCACAACCACATGCCCTCTACACCATGGTCGGGTCCTCCAGGATGCTGAGATGGAGTTAGAAGTGCATGAGTTTACTGGGGAGAGGGAGGTGCCTGTGAGAGTTAAAGGAGTAGGATGCAGAACAGGGCAGGGAGAGCCTCAGATCACAACACAGGTCTAACAAAGTCTCAGCCCACTCCATGTGGAGTTTTGGAGCACAAAGTCTACTCGAGAAATTCCACATTTCTCAATCCCACAGAAAGAGCTAGGTCTGCCCCCACCATGCTCTGTCATTGGCTTGGGGCCACTGAAATAGATCGCCACCTCAGCTTGAAACTACAGTGGATGCCAGAGGTGCTGCACTAATTGCACTCCTCCCAGTGGAAAGTCAGGCTTTTGAAAAAAAGAACTAATATCACCTCACACCAGTCAGAATGGCCATCATCAAAAAGTCTATAAACAATAAATGCTGAAGAGGGTGTGGAGAAAAGGGAATGCTCTTGCACTGTTGGTGGGAATGTAAACTGATACAGCCACTATGGAGGATGGTATGGACATTCCTTAAAAAACTAGGAATAAAAGCAGACATAGAGAATACTTATGGACATGGGAGAGGGGAGGAGAGGGTGAGATGTATGGAGAGAGTAACATGGAAACTTACATTACCATATGTAAAATAGGGAGCCAAGGGGAATTTGCTGCATGTCTCAGGAAACTCAAACAGGGGCTCTGTGTCAACCTAGAGAGGTGGGATAGGGAGGGAGATAGGAAGGAGGTTCAAAAAGGACGGGATACATGTATACCTATGGCTGATTCATGTTGACGTTTGACGGAAAACAACAAAATTCTGTAAGCAATTATCCTACAATTAAAAAATAAATAAATTTTAAAAAGAAAAAGAAAAAAAGAACTGAGCAGCACACATACGTTGTTGCCACACCTCCTGCTCACTCCTTTTCTCTTGGAAATTTTCAAGGGTTTAAAAATCTGTATTAAAGAACCTCATTCTGCTTTCCTTCCACATGGTATGTATGGGGTTCAGGTTCCCATAGCACCCACTCTGACCTGAATCTACTTAATCTTAAATACATCAGAGATCCCAAGTCTTTAAATAAAGTAGCTGGTCCTCCAATAATAATAAAATAGAAGTCCTTATTATTAGCTCACTAGCAAAACTTATTGGAGAAGGAAATGGCAACCCACTCCAGTGTTCTTGCCTGGAGAATCCCAGGGACGGGGGAGCCTGGTGGGCTTCCGTCTATGGGGTCACACAGAGTCGGACACGACTGAAGTGACTTAGCAGCAGCAGCAGCAGCAAAACTTAACCGTTAGGTACCTCTGAGACCTCATATCTCTTCTTCCAGGTTTGTAGCAATTCTGGAAAGAACCCCAGCGGTTCACATTTTGTGTGAATGGCCAGACAACTTCTCAAAACGGCCCTTTTGCTGATGGGATAACACAGCAGATACACTGAACCTGAATGAGGCTTCAAGTGGCCATTCCTCAGTGTGACTGCCTGCCTTAGTGCCAGCGTGGCAGTGCTGGTGACTCCAAGTTTAAAGCAGAGAATAATCATTCCTTTTACAAATCTTTATTAATCACCTGTTATGTGTCAGGCACTGTACTAGGTGCTGATGGTACAGTGGTTGCAGTGATTTTAAAATGTGTCTAATTATTTTTTTTCCAATCCTCACTCCCAGTGATAGAGCTTAACTCTCCTTACCCTGAGTATGAACCAGACTTAGTGACTCACTTCTAAGAAGCGGAATGTGGTAACAGTGACAGTATGACTTCCGAGACTAGGTCATAAAAAGCAGACGCTTCCTCCTTGCTCTCACTTGGGTCACTCACTCGGGGGAAAACCAGCTGCCCTTTCACGAGGACACTCAAGACGCTGTATGGAAAGTTCCATGTGGTGAGGAACTTCGGCCTCCAGCCAAAAGCCATGTGAGGGAGCCATCTTGGAAGTGGATCCTCCAGCGTCAATGAAGCCTCAGATGACGTAGCCTCAGCAACATCACAATTGCAGCTTCATAAGAGACCCCATCTCTTCATAGATCTTCATAGCCACCCAGTAAGTCTACCTTCTAGTTCCTGATCCATGGAAACTATGAAATAATAACTATCTATTATTGTTCTAAGTCATCAAATTGTAGGGTGACTTGTGTGCAGGCTCAGTTGCTCAGTCATGTCTGACTCTTGGAGACCCCATGGACTGTAGCTCACCAGACTCCACTGTCCGTGGAATTCTCCAGGCAAGAATACTGGAGTGGGTTACCATTTTCTCCTCCAGGGGATCTTCCTAACCCAGGGATTGAACTTGCGTCACCTGCATTGGCAGATGGATTCTTTACCACTGAGCCACCTGGCAAGCCCCTTATACGGTGATTTGCTATATAGGAATAGACATGATGCTGGGCTTCCCTGGTGGCTCAGAGGTTAAAGCGTCTGCCTCCAAGGCGGGAGACCCGGGTTCGATCCCTGGGTCGGGAAGATCCCCTGGAGAAGGAAACAGTAACCCACTCCAGTATTCTTGCCTGGAGAATCCCATGGACGGAGAAGCCTGGTAGGCTACAGTCCACAGGGTCGCATAGAGTCGGACACGACTGAGCGACGGAACGGAGACAAGACAAATGATCCCTGTTCTCCTTCTGGGAGCAGATAACAACCTGTTTTTTCTTTCTTTTTTTAAAACTAAACTAATCTGAGTATAGCCGATTAACAAAGCTGTGATAGCTTCAGGTGGACAGCAAAGGGACTCATCCATACATATACATGTATCCATTCTCCCCCAAATTCCCCTCCCATCCAGGCTTCCACATAACATCAAGCAGTTCCCTGTGCTATACAGTAGGTCTTCACTGGTTATCCATTTTAAACATAGCAGTGTGTACATGTCCATCCCAAACTGCTTAACTATACCTTCCCTCCACCCTTCCCCCACGCCCGGCAACCATAAGTTTGTTCTCTAAGTCTGTGAGTCTGTTTTGTAAATAAGCTTTCCTGTCTTTTTAGATTTCACATATAAGGGATGTCATGCGATGTTTATTCTTCTCTGTCTGACTTAATTCAATATGACAACCTCTAGGTCCATCCATGTTGCTGCAAATGACATTATTCTGATAACCCATTATCACACAAATGTAGAAACACTGGAAGTCAAATCAGGCCCAGCAAAACTGCACAGATGCTATGATTTCCCACCAATATGCAACATGGGAAGATTTGTTATATGCTCATATTGATGGTGACTGGGATATCAATTTGCAGCCTATTTTCTCACCCAAAGGTATAGAATGTCTTCAATACCATGGTCATCATAGACACTGCAGTAAAAACTGGAGGGGTCTGGAGCTATCAGATATAGTGTGGATTCAGGTCAGAGTGGGTATCATGGCAATCCAAACCCCACACAAACCATGGTGCAGAAGCCAAGACCCTCACAGAGAAAGCTTGTCTGAAAAAACAAGAGATCTGAAAGAAGCAAAGAATTCCAGGAAGGGAAAGGCACAGAGAGAGCCTGACAACCACCCATCTCCTGGAAAGCAACTGGAATTCTGGATTACCTTCCAGGAGGTTTTCATATTTTTTTCAATAAATCTCCTTTAAAGCTAATGAGCTGAGCAGGTTCAGTCATAAAGTTCAAACACTCTCCACCTCAGCCTCCTAGCTGGTGTCCCCTTTTCCAGTACCTGATTTCCCCAGTGCACCCTGCATGGAAAGCCAGAGGCATGATTATTGTTTCATTCCATCAACCTCGGGTCTTCCCTGGGGTCCAATGGTTAAGAATCTGCCATGTTACACAGGGGATGAGGTTTCCATCCCTGGTCCAGGAACTAAGTCCTGCTGCAGGGCAACAGAGCCAGCAGGCAACAACTAGACAGTCCATGTGCTGCAGTGAAAGATCCCACATGTCTTAATGAAGATCCTGTGTGTCACAGCTAAGACCTGATGCAGCCAAATAAATATATTTAAAAATTTTATTATAAAAAACACATCATCATCTCTTCAGTTCAGTTCAGTTCAGTCGACTGCTCAGTCGTATCCGACTCTTTGCGACCCCATGAATCACAGCACGCCAGGCCTCCCTGTCCATCACCAACTGCTGGCGTTCACTCAAACTCATGTCCATCGAGTCGGTGATGCCATCCAGCCATCTCATTCTCTGTCGTCCCTGTCTCCTCCCGCCCCCAATCCCTCCGGCATCAGAGTCTTTTCCAGTGAGTCAACTCGTCACATGAGGTGGCCAAAGTATTGGAGTTTCAGCTTTAGCATCAGTCCTTCCAATGAACACCCAGGATTGGTCTCCTTTAGAATGGGCTGGTTGGATCTCCCTGCAGTCCAAGGGACTCTCAAGAGTCTTCTCCAGCACCACAGTTCAAAAGCATCAATTCTTCGGCGATCAGCTTTCTTCACAGACCAACTCTCACATCCATACATCACCACTGGAAAAACCATAGCCTTGACTAGATGGACCTTTGTTGGCAAAGGAATGTCTCTGCTTTTTAATATGCTGTCTAGGTTGGTCATAACTTTCCTTCCAAGGAGTAAGCGTCTTTTAATTTCATGGCTGCAATCAGCATCCACAGTGATTTTGGAGCCCCCAAAAATAAAGTCTGACACTGTTTCCACTGTTTCCCCTCTATTTCCCATGAAGTGATGGGACCAGATGCCATGATCTTTGTTTTCTGAATGTTGAGCTTCAAGCCAACCTTTTCACTCTCCTCTTTCACTTTCATCAAGAGGCTTTTTAGTTCCTCTTCACTTTCTGCCATAAGGGTGGTGTTAGCTGCATGTCTGAGGTTATTGATATTTCTCCCAGCAATCTTGATTCCAGCTGGTGCTTCTTCCAGCCCAGTGATCCTCATGATGTACTCTGCATATAAGTTAAATAAGCAGGGTGACAATATACAACCTTGACGTACACCTTTTCCCATTTGGAACCAGTCTGTTGTTCCATGTCCAGTTCTAACTGTTGCTTCCTGACCTGCATACAGGTTTCTCAAGAGGCAGGTCAGGTGGTCTGGTATTCCCATCTCTTTCAGAATGTTCCACAGTTTATTGTGATCCACACAGTCAAAGGCTTTGGCATAGTCAATGAAGCAGAAATAGATGTTTGTCTGGAACTCTCTTGCTTTCTCCATGATCCAGCGGATGTTGGCTATTTGATCTCTGGTGCCTCTGCCTTTTCTAAAACCTGCTTGAACATCTGGAAGTTTACGGTTCACATATTGCTGAAGCCTGGCTTGGAGAATTTTGAGCATGACTTTACTAGCGTGTGAGATGAGTGCAATTGTGCGGTAGTTGGAGCATTCTTTCACATTGCCTTTCTTTGGGATTGGAATGAAGACTGACCTTTTCCAGTCCTGTGGCCACTGCTGAGTTTTCCAAATTTGCTGGCATATTGAGTGCCGCACTTTCACAGCATCATCTTTCAGGATTTGAAATAGCTCAACTGGAATAATTCCATCACCTCCACTAGCTTTGTTCATAGTGATGCTCTCTAAGGCCCACTTGACTTCACATTCCAAGATGTCTGGCTCCAGGTGAGTGATCACGCCATCGTGATTTTCTTGGTCGTGAAGATCTTTTTTGTACAGTTCTTCTGTGTATTCTTGCCACCTCTTCTTAATACCTTCTGCTTCTGTTAGGTCCACACCATTTCTGTCCTTTATCGAGCCCATCTTTGCATGAAATGTTCCCTTGATATCTCTAATTTTCTTGAAGAGGTCTCTTGTTTTTCCTATTCTGTTGTTTTCCTCTATTTCTTTGCATTGATCGCTGAGGAAGGCTTTCTTATCTCTCCTTGCTATTCTTTGGAACTCTGCATTCAGATGCTTATATCTTTCCTTCTCTCCTTTGCTTTTCGCTTCTCTTCTTTTCACAGCTATTTGTAAGGCCTCCTCAGACAGCCATTTTGCTTTTTTGCATTTCTTTTCCATGGGGATGGTCTTGGTCCCTGTCTCCTGTACAATGTCACAAACCTCCTCCATAGTTCATCAGGCACTCTATCAGATCTAGTCCCTTAAATCTATTTCTTACTTCCACTGTATAATCATAAGGGATTTGATTTAGGTCATACCTGAATGGTCTAGTGGTTTTCCCTACTTTCTTCAATTTAAGTCTGAATTTGGCAATAAGGAGTTCATGATCTGAGCCACAGTCAGCTCCTGGTCTTGTTTTTGCTGACTGTGTAGAGCTTCTCCATCTTTGACTGCAGAGGATATAATCAGTCTGATTTCGGTGTTGACCATCTGGTGATGTCCATGTGTAGTCTTCTCTTGTGTTGTTGGAAGAGGGTGTTTGCTGTGACCAGTGCATTCTCTTGGCAAAACTCTATTAGCCTTTGCCCTGCTTCATTCCGTGTTCCAAGGCCAAATTTGCCTGTTACTCCAGGTGTTTCTTGACTTCCTACTTTTGCATCCCAGTCCCCTATAATGAAAAGGACATTTTTGGGGGGTGTTAGTTCTAAAAGGCCTTGTAGGTCTTCATAGAACCGTTCAACTTTGGCTTCTTCAGCATTACTGGTTGGAGCATAGACTTGGATTCCCTAATATTGAATGGTTTGCCTTGGAAACGAACAGAAATCATTCTGTTGTTTTTAAGATTGCATCCAAGTACTGCATTTCGGACGCTTTTGTTGACGATGATGGCTACTTTATTTCTTCTAAGGGATTCCTGCCCACAGTTGTAGATGTAATGGTTATCTGAGTTAAATTCACCCATTTCAGTCCATTTTATTAGTTCACTGATTCCTAGAATGTCTACGTTCACTCTTGCCATCTCCTGTTTGACCACTTCCAATTTGCCTTGATTAACATTCCAGGTTCCTATGCAATATTGCTCTTTACAGCATCGGACCTTTCTTCTATCACCAGTCACATCCACAACTGGGTATTTGTTTTGCTTTGGCTCCATCCCTTCATTCTTTCTGGAGTTATTTCTCCACTGATCTCCAGTAGCATACGGGGCACCTACTGACCTGGGGAATTCCTCATTCAGTATCCTATCAAAAGAACAGTATTGTCTCTTCAACATACACACAAACCTTAGCCAGGTCCCCGCTCCTACAGTAAATCAGCCTGGCGTTTACTACCTTCCTCATTCTGGCTCCAACTCACCTTTTCATGGCTCCCCTACTTATACTCCCTCTCTAGAAAAACGGAACCCCGTGGAGCTCCCTCTTTGTGCACTGCTTTTCAGCCTTCGAACTTTTGTCCAGTCACCCTCTCCACCCAGAAGAAAGCCTATCCCTTCCGTCATGTACCTCATTCTATCCTGCTGCTGCTGCTAAGTCACTTCAGTCGTGTCTGATTCTGTGAGACCCCATAGACGGCAGCCCACCAGGCTCCCCCGTCTCTGGGATTCTCCAGGCAAGAACACTGGAGTGGGTTGCCATTTCCTTCTCCAGTGTGTGAAAGTGAAAAGTGAAAGTGAAGTTGCTCAGTCATGTCCAACTCTCCGCGACCCTATGGACTGCAGCCTACCAGGCTCCTCCGCCCATGGGATTTTCCAGGCAAGAGTACTGGAGTGGGTTGCCATTCAGTTCAGTTCAGTCGCTCAGTCATGTCTGACTCTTTGCGACCCCATGAATCATAGCACGCCAGGCCTCCCTGTCCATCACCAACTCCCGGAGTTCACTCAAACTCATGTCCACAGAGTCGGTGATGCCATCCAGCCATCTCACTCTCTGTCGTCCCCTTCTCCTGCCCCCAATCTTTCCCAGCATCAGAGTCTTTTCTAGTGAGTCAACTCGTCGCATGAGGTGGCCAAAGTATTGGAGTTTCAGCTTTAGCATCAGTCCTTCCAATGAACACCCGGGATTGATCTCCTTTAGCATGGACTGGTTGGATCTCCTTGCAGTCCAAGGGACTCTCAAGAGTCTTTTCCAACACCACAGTTCAAAAGCATCAATTCTTCATTGGGTTGCCATTCAGTCAGTCAGTCAGTCAGTGAGTTCAGTTGCTCAGTCGTGTCCAACTCTTTGCGACCCCATGAATCACAGCACACCAGGCCTCCCTGTCCATCACCAACTCCCAGAGTTCACTTGCTGCTGCTGCTGCTAAGTCACTTCAGTCGTGTCCGACTCTGTGTGACCCCAAAGACGGAAGCCCACCAGGCTACCCCGTCCCTGGGATTCTCCAGGCAAGAACACTGGAGTGGGTTGCCATTTCCTTCTCCAATGTGTGAAAGTGAAAAGTAAATCCTCTGTGAAACAGTCTCTGATCCCTTCAGGTGATACAGTGTTTCCTTTCCTTCTCTGAATGCTTCATTTATGCCACTGGTAGGATGCAATCCTTTCCTGTCTGTAATTATACATGTATGTAGCTCATCACCTCTATCACATTATAAGCTTCCTGAGGATGAGAACAAGGTTATTTATCTTTATATCAGATTGGTCGTGAGCCCCCTTCTCCTCCACTGTGTCCTCTCTTCTTCAATGATCTTATGATCTATAACTTCATCCACCATTTACATGCTGATGCCTCCAGTCCAGACCTTTCCTTACACCTGCCTATGTGACGTACCCACATGGATATCTCAAGATCCCTCACATACAACATGTTTGGGGAAAACTCATCACAATGTACCCCTCTCAACTCAAGTCTCCTCTAGGTTTCCTTTCTCAGCAAATGCCACCTACACCCAACCCACCATCAAATTCTGCAAATCAGAATCTAGGAGTCTTCCTTGCTGTCTCCCACCTGTCAATTTCTGTGTCAAACCCACCACCAGGTCTCATTGACTTTACTTCTCAAAGGTATTTAAATCCCACAACTTTCCTTCATCTTCACTGCCACCCCCTAAATCCAAGCTATCTTTTACCTTACTCACCATCTTCCATCAGGTATCCTAACCAAACTCCCCACATTAACCACAGCCTCATATCACCAATTTATTCTAAGTCAAACAGATAGAACAGCATTTGAGTTTTTAAACTTGAATCTGGACAGGTCATACTTAAAGGCTCAGGATCTTCAAAGACTTTCCACTGTTCTTAAAGACCAAGTCTGTAATATAAATGACAACAGGGCCCTGCATTCAGTTCAGTTCAGTTCAGTCGCTCAGTCGTGTCCATCTAGCCCGTTTACCTCTCCAGCCTAATTTTGTGCTATTCTCTTCCTTTTTCTCAGTATTTCAGTCACAGGGTACTACTTTCAGTTCCTTAAAAGTGCCTTGCTCTCTGCAGCCCTGGGGCCTTTACACTTGCTGTTTCTTTTTCTCACTCCATCTACCACCTTTGCCTAATAAAGCCCTGAAAAGCCTTCTAGTCTCAGCTCAGACCTCAGCTCCTCAGAGAAGCCTCCCCAGCCCAGAATGTAGTCTCACATTTACATGTTCTCATTGTTCTCTGTATCTCTTTTCATTGTATCTAGACTGTTTTATAATTACATATTTGCGTGATTATTTGAGGGCAGAAATCATGCCTGTTCTGCTCACTGTGACATTTCCAGCACACAGACTGTAGAAAAGCTATTCAACAAAAATCTGAATAGACCAAAGCTTGGCAAAATATATTTATGATCTGGTACATTTGATTGCCAATATCTTTAAGATATGTTAAGTTTTTCTTGAAGCCTAAAAATTTCATATTTTAATCTATTTTATATTTGCATCAGTTAGGATTTCATGAGGCTGAAAATTACTGACTATAGTACTTAACCAAATAGAGGTTTTCTTTTTCTCTCATAATAGAAGTTTTGAGGTAAGGCTGAGGTAGCTGTTTCGGGAAGTCAACAAGGTCTGACACTCCTTCTAGTTTCTTTCTCTGACACTCCTGACTTTCTTTCTCAGAAGTGAAAGCTAGGCTGCTTCCCCTCCAACATGGTATCCATACTCCAGGCAGAAAGAAGAGGAAGAGTCAAAGACAAAATGCCTGTGCCAGTTGGACTTACCTGTTTTTATCAGGAGAACAATGGCTTCCTGGAAGCTCCCCACAGGAAACTCCTACCTATGTCTCTGGTCAGATCTGGGTTGTGGCCACTCTAGCTTCAGAGGAGTCTTAAAGAAGGTGCATGTTCTTGAATGGGCACACTGCTGCCCTACACAGTACAGGAGATCTGTTAGTGAATAATCTAGTTGGAGACTGGAGATTGTGAAGCCAACCAACAGTATCTGCCATACTACTGCCACAAACATCAAGATCACCTGGATTCCAAGGCTCTGACTCATCCTCAGAATCCTAGATGAGAGACATCTTTTTCAATTTAGAATTTTGAGCCAGGAGAAGCAGACTCTGCATATATGGTGCTAAGCCCTATGGGAAAAAAGTGAAAAATTCCATCAAATACAAGTTGTTTTATCTATATAATCCTAAACATGGAATAATCTTTCCCCCTTGAAATGTTATTCCATTTTAGAGACAAAGACTATAATATATATGTATATTTAATTTTAAAAATCAAATTTCAGGAATTTCCTGATGGTTCAGTGGTTGGGACCCCACACTTTTCACTAGTAGAGGAACTGGGAGCCCACAGGCCACATGGTGCAGCCAACAACAACAAAATCAAAATCAAATCGTGTTAGTCACTCAGTCATGTCCAACTCTGTGCAACCCCAGGACTGTAGCCTACCAGGCTCCTCTGTCCATGGGATTGTCCAGGCAAGAATACTGGAGTGGGTTGCCATGCCCTTCTCCAGGGGATCTTCCCAACCCAGAGATTGAACACAGGTCTCCTGAACTGAAGGCAATGCAGTCAAAATTTGAGCCTTCAGTTAAAGCCTGTTGCCACTAGGTGTTGCTCCTTCAGTCATACCCTTCAGGCAGATACTTGTTCAATTACAGCAGGAGTAAATGAGTCTCTCCACACAGCTACTAAATGAAAAGTGTAGAATATGCATATAGTCAGTATAGCTGTAGTTAAGAATTAGGAGATCAACAGCAGAGGAAGGGGAGGGTGGGATGAATTAAGAAAGTAGCATTGACATATATACACTGCTGCTGCTGCTGCTGCTAAGTCACTTCAGTCGTGTCCAACTCTGTGTGACCCCATAGACGGAAGCCCACCAGGCTCCCCCGTCCCTGGGATTCTCCAGGCAAGAACACTGGAGTGGGTTGCCATTGCCTTCCCCAACGTGTGAAAGTGAAAAGTGAAAGTGAAGTCGCTCAGTCGTGTCCAACCCTTAGCGACCCCATGGACTGCAGCCTACCAGGCTCCTCCATCCATGGGATTTTCTAGGCAATAGTACTGGAGTGGCTTGCCATTGCCTTCTCCGACTACCAGTTACCAACCACGTGTAAAATAGCCAGTGGGATGCTGCTGTATAACACAGGGAGTTAAGCCTAGTGCTCTGTGATGACCTAGAGGGGTGGGAGGGGGAGGTGGGTGGAAAGGGAGGCTCAAGAGGGAGGGGAATATAGATATATATAGTTATGACTGATTCACATTGTTGTATGGCATAAACCAACACAACATTCAAAGCAATTATCCTCCAATTAAAAATTTTTTAAATATATTTAAAAAATTTTTTTTAAGTATTAGATCAGAAGGCTATGTAAGAAGAATTAACAATACCAGGAATGCACAGTGATTGAGCCCATCATAGACAGAGTTCAGAATGAAGGTACCAGGGTGATTTGTGGGGAGAGGTTTCCTCAACAAGGAAATGACAAGTTTGATGACTCAGAGGCCAAAGGAGATGACATATGGAACATAGGCAACAAGAATATTGCAAACAAGACATGCCTACTATATGGGCAACTATACAGGCATGTTTTTCAATTAGTTTCATTGCCTTTAATTAAATTCAACAAACATTTACTGACCATCATCTATATGCCAGAAATTCTGGGAAAGGCTAGTATTCTTCCCTGCAAGGGAAGACAAACGATTATTACTGTTCAGTGGAACTTTGGAGGGCACATATTCTACTTCCCCATTTAGAGATAAAGATATTAAGGTCCAGAAATATTAAGTGACTCCTTGTTGACACCTGTTAGTTAACAGAAAGCCATGGAAAGATCCAGGGTCCTTAGAAGCTCACCCAAACAAAATTCTCAAGACCTGGAGGCCATGTCCTTGCCACGGCAGTTCCTTGCTTTCAGAGAGGATAAGGTTTTGTTATTGCTGCTGTTTTGTTTATTTCTCACAACTGACTTACCATGTGCAAAGGAAGGCAATTCAAAACTTTTCCCTTATTCCCAAACTTATGCTATTTTTCTTCAACATCATCCAGCATATATCAGCTGAAACCTAGTTAAAAAGTCCTCTAGGAAGTCTGGGCGAACCCACCTCGGATCACTCTACTCTGCCCTGTCTTTCCCCCACATAGCTCTTCCTCTGGTTTCCCTCCCAGCCATTCAGCACCTCCATTCACACGCACCAGGTTAATCTGCATTTGCTAATTAATGATTTCAAGATGCTCTGATGTCATTTCAGAGGCGATGTTTTCCAATTACCTTTGGAAGCTCCAGAAAAGCAAAGGCAGTACTTCTCAAAAGCTAAAGGTTTAAAAAAAGAAGAACCTGGCTTACAACTGGAGCTCTGCCACTTACTCTGTACCCTTTGGAAAATTAATTAACATCACTGAACCTCAAAGTCCCTGTGTGTTCAGGGAGGAAATATGCAAGGATTTAATGAGATAATGCACCACAAAGCACTAAGTGGTATAAACTGCACACTGGTATAAAACCAGGGCTCAATACATGTTTACTATTGTTTTATAAATGTGTTCCTACTCTCCCGTCTCTTCGAGGAATGCCTCAGTTCAGTTCAGTTCAGTCGCTCAGTCGTGTCCGACTCTTTGCGACCCCATGAATCACAGCATGCCAGGCCTCCCTGTCCATGACCACTCCCAGAGTTCACTCAAACTCATGTCCATCGAGTCAGTGATGCCATCCAGCCATCTCATTCTCTGTTGTCCCCTTCTCCTCCCGCCCCCAATCCTTCCCAGCATCAGAATCTTTTCCAGTGAGTCAACTCGTCGCATGAGGTGGCCAAAGTATTGGAGTTTCAACTTTAGCATCAGTCCTTCCAATGAACACCCAGGATTGATCTCCTTTAGAATGGACTGGTTGGATCTCTTTGCAGTCAAAGGGACTCTCAAGAGTCTTCTCCAGCACGACAGTTCAAACCTGTGTCATTTGTTAAATGTGGGTTTAAATCCTACCTCTTCCACTGATGGACTATATAACCTTGAGCAATTCCCATTACCTCTCTGAGCCTCCTGAAACAAAACCTGGCCAACAGGCCACATTCAGTATTTATTGACTGAATAAGATAGTTTCCTTATGAATAACACAATGATAATAAATCCCACCTCACATGATTGTTACAGGAATTAAATGAGATTACGTTAGAAAAACATCGGCTGTGTTCCCCTTCTTAAGTTTAATTGATGAACTGGTTACCTGGGAAGTTCAGTTTAGTTGCTCAGTCGTGTCCGACTCTTTGCAACCCCACGAATCGCAGCACGCCAGGCTTCCCTGTCCATCAACAACTCCCGGAATCCACCCAGATCCATGTCCATCGAGTCGGTGATGCCATCCAGCCATCTCATCCTCTGTCATCCCCTTCTCCTCCTGCCCTCAATCTTTCCCACCATCAGGGTCTTCTTAACTGAGTCAGCTCTTCGCATCAGGTGGCCAAAGTATTGGAGTTTCAGCTTCAACATCAGTCCTTCCAATGAACACCCAGGTCTGATCTCCCTTAGGATAGACTAGTTGGATCTCCTTGCAGTCCAAGGGCCTCTCAAGAGTCTTCTCCAACACCACAGTTCAAAAGCATCAATTCTTCGGTGCTCAGCTTTCTTTATAGTCTCTCACATCCATACATGACCACTGGAAAAACCATAGCCTTGACTAGACAGACCTTTGTTGGCAAAGTAATGTCTCTGCTTTTTAATATGCTGTCTAGGTTGGACATAACTTTCCTTCCAAGGGGGAAGTGTCTTTTAATTTCATGGCTGCAATCAGCATCCACAGTGATTTTGGAGCCCCAAAAAATAAAGTCAGCCACTGTTTCCCATCTATTTGCCATGAAGTGATGGGACTGGATGCCATGATCTTAGTTTTCTGAATGTTGAGCTTTAAGCCAACTTTTTCACTCTCCTCCTTCACTTTTATCAAGAGGCTCTTTAGTTCTTCTTCACTTTCTGCCACAAGGGTGGTGTCAGCCGCATATCTGAGGTTATTGATATTTCTCCCGGCAATCTTGATTCCAGCTGGTGCTTCCTCCAGCCCAGCGTTTCTCATGATGTACTCTGCATATAAGTTAAATAAGCAGGGTGACAATATACAGCCTTGATGTACTCCTTTTCCTATTTGGAACCAGTCTGTTGTGCCATGTCCAGTTCTAACTGTTGCTTCCTGACCTGCATACAGGTTTCTCAAGAGGCAGTTCAGGTGGTCTGGTATTCCCATCTCTTTCAGAATTTTCCACAGTTTATTGTGATCCACACAGTCAAAGGCTTTGGCATAGTCAATAAAGCAGAAATAGATGTTTTTCTGGAACTCTCTTGCTTTTTCCATGATCCAGCAGACGTTGGCAATTTGATCTCTGGTGCCTCTGCCTTTTCTAAAACCTGCTTGAACATCTGGAAGTTCACGGTTCATGTATTGCTGAAGCCTGGCTTGGAGAATTTTAAGCATGACTTTACTAGCGTGTGAGATGAGTGCAATTGTGTGGTAGTTTGAGCATTCTTTGGCATTCCCTTTCTTTGGGATTGGATTGAAGACTGACCTTTTCCAGTCCTGTGTCCACTGCTGAGTTTTCCAAATTTGCTGGCATATTGAGTGCAGCACTTCCACAGCATCATCTTGCAGGATTTGAAATAGCTCAACTGGAATTCCATCACCTCCACTAGCTTTGTTCGTAGTGATGCTTCCTAAGGCCCACTTGACTTCATATTCCAGGATGTCTGGCTCTAGGTGAGTGATCACACCACTGTGATTATCTTGGGCGTGAAGATATTTTTTGTCCAGTTCTTCTGTGTATTCTTGCCACCTCTTCTTAATATCTTCTGCTTCTGTTAGGTACCTACCATTTCTGTCCTTTACTGAGCCCATCTTTGCATGACACGTTCCCTTGGTATCTCTAATTTTCTTGAAGAGATCTCTAGTCTTTCCCATTGTATTGTTTTCCTCTATTTCTTTGTATTGATCACTGAGGAAGGCTTTCTTATCTCTCCTTGCTATTCTTTGGAACTCTGCATTCAAATATCTTGGAAGGGGACCGATTAATTGAATGTTAGATCAAGAGTCTTTCATTTATGTGATGTTTTCTTACTTATCTATATTTTTAAATGTATTTACCTGCTCTTGGAGGAGATGCAGTGAGGATACACAATACCTCTCCTATCCATCTAGACCTACTGAGAAAGAAGACAAAGGTATAATCAAATGAGGTTCAAAGTATCCTGTTTGCTAAGCTAATACAGAGACTGTGACTTATATGGAACAAGGGGCCTCCTCATACTGAAACCCAATGTTAAGCAGACTTCTATACACTGCAGCACTAGACCACTGAAGGCCTCCCCACCCCCACCACCCACAGGGAGCAGATCAAACTGTGTAGTCTCCATAGGCAGGTTGCACCCCAAGGAAGGAATGTGAGAAAGAAGATGGGCCCTGCAGGTCCCTTCTCTCTCCTACTCAGGAAACTTGCTCCATTTTCCCAGGGGAGGAATGAAGGTGAAACAGAGACCAAGAGTGTTCACCTTGGAAACAAAACGTAGGCAAGAAGTATTCTAAGCACTTGCTACTAACATGCTCTATCTGCAAAATTGATTGCATCATCATCCTTAATTCCCCAGCAAGAATTTAGATGGTATATGAACAGTGGTTAAGAGGCAGGCTGCCTGATTTTGAATCCAGCCTCGGCTGCTTACTAGTTCTATCTTGAGTTCTATCTCTATCTATCTTGAGCAAGTTATTTACCATCCTGAACCTCTGTCTTGTCATCTATGAAATGCCAGCCAAATGGCACCTCCCTCATAGGATGGCTGTGAGGATTAAATGAAAGAAAGTCTATAAAGTGCCTGTAACAGTCAAAGGTGGGGACTTCCCTGGTGGTCCGCTGGTTAAGCATCTACCTTGCAACACAAGGGATGTGATAGCCACCCCTGGTTAGAGAACTAAAATCCCACAAGCTGCAGAGCAACTAAGCCCACAAGCCCAACTAAAGAGTCCGTGCACCTCAATGAAAGATCTCACGTGATGCAACAAAATGAATATTAAAAACAAAAACAGCCAAGAATAAATGCAAAATAAATGTGAGTTATTATCACCGGTGAGTTTGTCTTATAAAAACTATGGGTCCCTTAGATTAAAAGGTGAAATGAGATACCATGCTAGCCAACTGCACACCAATTATCTTACTGGAACCCAAAGCAAAAAATAATTACAATCAACTCCTGATCATATTTGTGATCTTAGGACCATGAAAACCATCTCTCAGTGCCACTGTCTCCTGCTCACTTCCCATAGAATTACATTCTTCAGCCTGTTAAACTGATTTCTTTGACCTCGTCAAATTCTATTACATACAACTTTCTTAGTCCTTATAAATTAATGCCCTTTCTTACGAACAACTATGAGGAAATTGCCAAAGAGAAAATCCTCATGAGATGTTGTATACTCTTATGTCAGTAGTTCTGCTGAGCAAAGAGGCTGGCAGAGATAAAAGGCCACGGTTGGTTCAGGGCTTGTGACATAAGTGTGATTTGTGGTTATAACAACTAAGAAGAGGTGGTCAGTGAGCTGTACTACCCAAGAAGGATTCCTGGTTGTCAGTTATGCGTTATGAGGGTAGCAAGTATAAAGAAAACTGAGAAAGATTCCAACTTGGAGGAGACTGGAATATTTTATAGAAGTCTGAAATTTGTACAGTGGGTACCCAGGTCAGGATAGAGACCTCAAAGCTGATTAAACATCTCTTCTTCCACAACAAAGGAGTACAAAAGATTGTGGTTATATGTGCAGGTCTTGGAGTCAAAGAGACCAGGGTTCAAGCTCCACTTTTACCACTTCTTTGTTATGTAACTTGGATAACTCAAATGTCAGTGTTCTGGGCTTCACTGCTGGCTCAGTGGTAAAGAATCTGTCTCCCAATGCAAAAGACATGGGTTCAATCCCTGGTCTGGGAAGATCCCACATGCTCTGGAGCAACTAAGCCTGTGTGCCACAATTATTGAGCCTGTGCTCTAGAGCCCAGGAACTGCAACTTCTCAGCCCTCGTGCTGCAACTACGGAAGCTTGCCTGCCTAGAGCCCGTGCTCTGCAACAAGAGAAGCCACCACAATGAGAAGCACACGGCACCTAGAGAGTGGCCCCTGTCTCCACGAACAGAGAAACTCCTAAGCAGCAGTGAAGACCCAGCACGGCCAAAAATAAATAAATAACACTATTTTTTAAAATATCAGTGTCCCTGTGTATAAAAATGAGATAATAATACCCACATTATTACATACATACCTCTGAAGATAATTCAATAAAGCAACACATGTTTAAATTCTCGGCAGATGACCTGCACATATCTGTGCTCACTAAAGTAAAGTTTTTAATACTATTATACACAACAGTAAACACAGATGGGGGTTAAAGTCCAAAATATATATTAAAAAACTCATACAATTCAATTAACAACAACAACAAAAAGCAAAAAAAGATCCACAATTTGATTAAAAATGAGCAGAGAAACTAAATAGACATTTTTCCAAAGAAGACATCCAAATAGCCAACAGACATGTGAAAAATGCTCAATGTCTCTAATCATCAGGGAAATATGAATTAAAACTACAATAAGATATCACCTCAAACAAGCCAATCTCCTAAAAACAGAAAGGAAATGGTAGTTTTATTATTTTCTTCATCATTAGGATGAGACAATCAATTTAATTCTAGAAATTAAGAACAAGAAAGAAACCACCTAAGGAATTCTCTGGTGGTTCAGTGCTTAGGCCTCAGCGCTTTCACTGTGGTGGGCTGGGTTCAATAGCTCCAAGGGGTATGGCCAAAAAAAGAAAAAGAAAGAAGCCACCTAAAAAGTATTACCAATTTTTCCCATTATGTCCAGTTACATCTACAGGAAATAGTTTTTTTTTTTCTTAATTGGAGGATCATTGCCTTACAATGTTGTGTTGGATTCTGCTGTACAACAATGCAAATTAGCCATAATTATACATATATCCCCTCCCTCTTGAGCCTCTCTCCTTCCCATTCCACCCCTCTAGGTCTAAATCAGAAAGAGAAAAGACAGGAAGTTTCTTAAGTCACAACATGTACCCTGCTAAGCTTTGCTTTTAACCACTATACATTTTTCCTATGTTGAACCAATACTTGCATTCTTTTCTGCCATCAAAACCTAAGGACTTTGGGTGAAATGGCGTGGTCAATATAGGCTCATCACTTATACCACTCTGCTGGAGGATGCTGACAATTCAGGAAACTATGCATATGTGGGGAGAGAACATATATAGGAAATCTCTACACCTTCAGCTCAATTTTGCTGTGAATCTAAAATCGCTCTAACCAATAAAGTCTATTAAAAGAAAAAAAAACTAAAAGCACTTATAATTACATCAACTGAGTCAAGGGGGACATGGAAGATACAAACAGTGAATTTCACACAACATAAATTTGAAACAGCAGTTTCAACCATATCCCTTTCCATTCTTTTTCCAGTTCTACCAAGAAAATCACCTCAAACTTATAAGCTGCTTTTCTGTGTCTGCAGAGGAGAAGCCTGGGAGAAGAAAAAGGCATCTCTTCCTCAGAACTGTGCAGCCTCAGGCCACTGCTCAGCAAGTAGGTCTCAGGCTGAATTCAGCTCCAACTGGCTTCCTTAATCAGGCACCTTTACACAGTGCACCAACTGTGCAAACTCCACAGCATCCCTGATTAGCTATCAGAGTAATTGTGAACTAGGTATCTTTTCCCTTCCTCTGTCGAGTCAGAGATGAGAGCAGTAATTGCTTTAGATAGTCATGAAGCAGAAGGAAAGTCAAAAAGTGAAAGAGGATCCCAGAGCAGGAACCTCTGAATAATGGAGTTGACTCCTGAACTCTCAGCATCAGCTGCTCCATCTTACTTCTCTCATTCTAAACCCACAGCCTCAGTTGAAAACCAAGAGTGTATTTACATAGGATGGGTTCAACCACAGACTATCTGAATTAATGTTGAAGGACCTGACTTGACTCTGCTCCATGAGACCAGGGCCAGTATTTATTTTTTCTCACTATTGTTTCCCCAGCTTTCAACATGGTGCTTGGTAAATAAAAAAGGGGTCAATAAATATTTATTGGCAGAATTGCTGTTTTTTATAGGGGAATAATAAAGCCAATTGCTGCACTCCTTTCACATGCATGAGAGCATTTCCCTTACAGCTGAAGCACAATAAAAATGCTTTGAACATTTTTAAAGTCTAGAGGTATGAAGAAGAAGAAAGGCAGGTGGGAGACAAGCACATTGATGAAGTCTGCTTCAAGCAGTTTGGGAGTTGAGAACCTGGGTTTTAGAGTTCCAGGTTAGAATCCCAGGTTTTCCATCTATGAAATGAGGGACCCTGCACAAAATGACTCAAACTGTCTTCACTTCCTCATCTCCGAAATAATGGGAAAAATAATGCCCACCCACCAGGACTGTTGAGCAGATTAAAAGTCAGTGTATGTAAGAAACATCTAACCTGGTTATTGACACATAGTAAATGCTCAATAAGTGGCAGTTATCATCAATATTTTTGTGCCTTCGGAAAGCTAGGGGAAAAAAGAAAGGAAAAGGGAAAAATTATGCAAATGTGGCAAAATCTTGACAGCTGGTGAATCTAGGTGATGTGTACATAGGGGTTCAACACATTGGTCTTCCTACTTCTATGTAAGGGCTTCCTTTGTGGCTTGGTCAGTAAAGAACAGGCCTGCAATGTAGAAGACCAGAGTTCAATTCCTGGGTTCAGGGGCGGACAATCCCCTGGAGAAGGAAATGGCAACCCACTCATCTGGAAAATTCCACGGGGTCGCAAGAATCGGACATGACTTAGCGACTAAACCATCACCACTTTTAGGTACATTTGACATTTTCCATAAATTTTTTTAAGTTAAAAAGCACAGGGGAGGTAGAGGGGCAGAGGAAAAAAGCAGAAAGCACACAAAAGCACAAGTGCTTCCAAACAAACCAAATATTCAGTCAGGACTTCATTTATTCCCTCAGTAAGTTGAGCACTGTGTGTGGGATATCAGGCACCCTCATGTGTGGGACGCTGGGGTCCCTGCCTTTCAGGGAGCTCACAGTCTAGCTGGAGATGGACACTAAACATATAGTCACATAAACAGATATATAAGCACAAATTAAGAAAATGCTCCAATGTGATCTAACTGTGCTGAGAGGACAGTGAAGGACTCAGTTTAAAGAAGGAAGTCAGGAAGGCCCCTCGAGGAAGTGGTATGTAAACGAAGACCTGAAGGAGCTTGGCTGGGTAAAACAAGGGGAGAGAAAACCCAGGTGGAGTGGCCAGGTCAGAGGTCCCCAAACCATAAAGAAAGGTCCTGAGGCAGGCATGGAGGGCAGGCCAGTGTGACGGGAGCACAGAGCAAGAGCTTTCCTCAGAGGAGACTGCAGAGCTGGGTGGGGCTTCGGACGACCTGTTAGAGCTTTGGGTCTCGGTCCTGCAAATGCTTGAAAGGGAATGACAGACTCAGCTGTCCGTTAAAAATATTCACCCTGGCCTCATGGAACAGAACAAAGGGGCCATATTTGTACATGCATGGAATCTCTCCAGATGAATACGCAAGAAATTAGTAGTGGTGGCTGCTTCTGGTGAAGGGAACTGAGAGATTAAAGAGGCTGAAGGGAGACAGTTTTTACTGTATGTGCCCTTTTGAACTGTTGATGAATTTTCTATTAAAAATAATCATACCAGTCAGACTGCCATCATTAAAAAAGTCTACAAATAATAAATGCTAGAGAGGGTACGGAGAGAACAGAACCCTCCTACACTGTTGGTGGGAATGTAAATTAGCATAGCCACTACAGAGAACAGTGCAGAGGTTCCTTAAAAAAAAACTAAAAATAGAGCTACCATGTGATCCAGCAATCCCACTTCAGGGCATATATCTGGAAAAGAGGAAAATTCTAATTTGAAAAGATATAGGGCACCCCCAATGTTCACAGCAGCACTATTTACAACAGCCAAGACACGGAGGCAACCTGCTGCTGCTGCTGCTAAGTCACTTCAGTTGTGTCTGACTCTGTGTGACCCCATAGACGGAAGCCCACCAGGCTCCCCTGTCCCTGGGATTCTCCAGGCAAGAACACCGGAGCGGGCTGCCATTTCCTTCTCCAATGTGTGAAAGTGAAAAATGAAAGTGAAGTCGCTCAGTCGTGTCCGACCCTTAGCGACCCCACAGACTGCAGCCTACCTGGCTCCTCCATCCATGGGATTTTCTAGGCAAGAGTACTGGAGTGGCGTGCCATTGCCTTCTCCGGAAGCAACCTAAATATCCATTAATAGATGAATGGGTAAAGAAGATATATATATGTATGTATGTATCTCCTACATCATTTATATCTATTCCATATTTCGCAATGGAATATTAGCCATAAAAAAAGAATGAAATAATGTTACTTGCAGCAACATGGGTGGACCTAGAGATTATCATACTCAGTGAAGTAAGTCAGACAGAGAAAAAGATAAATATCATACACCATCACTTATATATGGAATCTAAAAAAAATTATACAATGAGCTTATTTACAAGACAAACAGACTTACAGACACAGAAAACAAACTTATGGCTACCAAAGGAGAAAGGTACAGGGGAGGGATAAATTAGAAGTTTTGAATTAACAGATACACACTACTATGTATACAGTGGATAAACAAGAAGCTACGGTACAGCACAGGGAACTATATTTAATATCTTGCAATAACCTACAATGGAAACAAAATCTGAAAAAGAATACATATATATATATATACATTAAAAAAACTGAAACACTTTGCTATATACCTAAAACTAAATCAACTATACTTCCATAAAAAAGTAATAATAAATGTTACAGGCTTATAAAAAGCACATCACACAATCATTTTAGGAGAAAAGCATCTCCCACTCTCAAAAGGAAGACACATCTAAATCACATGTCATGGCACAGACACACAGCATCACACACACACAGACACACAGCATCGGGTCACATAGCAACGGAGTGGAAGACAGACTGACAGCAGATTTCAGACCCAACAGGAGCTTTCCCAATGATGGTGTGACTTTATCTTTCCTCAGGCCATTCAGTGGTGCAGCCTGTCAGAAGGCCCAGGAGGGGTAATTTCTAAAGAGAACCCTAGAGTTTAGAGAGTCTTTTCAGGCTGTGGTTCTTGAAGCACTACTCAGGAGAGACGGCCAGGTAAGCATGTTCAGGAATGCACGCACGGATGACTGGATCCTGGAGCAGCCTCTGCAGGGGATGCAAGGTTATCAAAGGTCCTCAAGGGGCTTTGCTCCAGGCATGAGCAGAGGGTTTAGAGCGAGGCAGAGATGATGCCTGTAGTAAGTGGTAAAGTTAGGAGTTGACATTCTGCTCCCTACAGGCTTATTAAAGCAGGCCCATCGCTGATACAAGAGGGTTGATCCAGTTAACTCTGGTGTTTACCATGGCCTCTCTTCTCCTCCCTCCTTCCCATCTTGTTCATCCCATCATTTGATTACAACTCACTTGAAGGCTTTCTTTCCAACCTGCAAGAGTATGGTTCACAGTATGTAAACAGTGGATTCTGCTATGTGATGGGATTGTTGGCTATTTTTACATTTTTCTCTCTTGTTTCTAATTTTTCTCCAGTAAACATGTTTACTTCTGTAGCATACAAGGGCGTGGGGATATCTTTTTCAATGTTTGCATACAATCTTACCCCCAAGACATTGGAAACTACAACTACCTCTTTGTGCTTTTCTATCAGAACTACAAAATGAGCAAAAGCAGACTTTTTAGGCCAGGTCCAGGGATAGGTACTGCCAAGGCTCTGGACCTACGTCTATACTTTCTTTTTCTTTTTTCTCACATTCTTCAAGGGTCAAAGGTTCAACTTATTTCTCGATTCTCCAACCCAGCATTCCCTGCCCCCACCCTATTCACCTAACACCTGCTAGCTGGGCACTCTCTTGAACCATATTCTTCACTTCAGCTGCATTTTTAAATTAACTTTCTAAACTGGGAAAGCAATACTCCACACCGCTAAGCAGAGGCAGTTTCACTAAGACAGATGGAAACAAAGAAATGGGACCACATTCACTTCATTATTTGCATAGGCCCAGACACTGAAAGCTGGGGCCTCTAGAATCAGCCAAGTTGTTCTTACAACTCCTGAAAAGTCACCCCTCCTCCTGGTCCCCAGCCCCGTTCAGCGATCCTTCACCTGTTTGGGGCTGCGGATGTATGACGAGGAGCCGAGTACCCACCCCAGAGTCAGTCTGCCTAGGTTCAAACCCTCCCGCTTGCTGGTTCAGCTCCGGTTCAAGTAACTTGAACAAATCACTTCACTAAACCTCTATTTCCTCATCTGCAAAATGGGAACAACATCTGAGTTAAATAAGGTAGTGCATGTGGTACCTAGTAAGCGCTTAATAGTAGTGAATTATGTTTAATTTCAGCAATTTTACCACTTACTCCTGTTTCCTCTCAACCCATTTAAATTGCTACCATTTAGATGCCTATTTTTAATTAAAGAATATTCATTTTATCTCTGAATAACTGGGGGGATTTTTATCTAGATTGCCTCCGAGGCTTCATAAACCTGGGGGGAGAAAGAATTCCCTGGTTATTTGGCATGCTGTTACTGGACAGTTGCTCAGTGTAGGGTTCTGTGTGTGGAAGAAGGAGGAGGAAGAAGAAGAAAAAGGTGGCAGGAGGAGGAGACAGTGTAGACTGAAGGTCTTAGTGGATAGAGAACAGATGAAGGAACAGTCCAGGTGAAAAAGGGCCCCAGGAAGAATTCAATGTTTCATTGTGCCTTAAATAGTATGATGAAATGAGGTCAGCAGAGTCACAATAGGTTATCTGAAATTTTCAAACTGTACATCTAGGACAATGGCTGTCAACTAAGGGCAGTTTTGTCCCTCAGGGGACACTGAGTAATGTCTGAAGACCTTTTTGATTGCCAAAAAGGAATGAGAGGATAGCTACTGGCATCTACTAGGTAGAGGCTAAACATCCCACAATTCACAGGACAGCTTCCACAACAAAGAATTTTCCAACCCAAAATGTCAACAGTACTGAGGTGGAAAAACCCAGATCTAGATTTCCACTTCTTGAGAGAAAACCAGATTTGCCTTCCTTTACCTCTAAAAGATGAGTGCTCATTGAAGTTCTTACTCGTGTTTTCAAATGTTTTTATTCCTGAGGATAAGTCAGTGTTTTCAGGTTCAGCTCATCATAACATCTTTCCTTTCATTGCTTCTGGGGCTCTTGCTTACCTGTCGCCCTTACTCTACAAACCCTTCCTTCGTTTCAAGAAAGGAAGAAAATATGTAGGAAGGCAGTAGCCACATGTGTTAATGATTACATGGTATCACAATAAAATTCTGGGCCCAGTAGCCTTCTCATCAAGGCTTCTTCAGATAAGTCAAGACACTTCACCAGACTGGCTGCTGTCCAAGCAGATTACATTAAAAAGCTAGTAGCACATTACAAAAAAAAAAAAAAACAACTTATCAACATGATTAATCAGAAAGAGCTTTACTGGCTGTTTGTTAATGCATTTCACCAATCAAACAACTGAGGAATGTGACTGCTGGCTGTTGACCCTGGTAACCCAACACCACTATGCTGTGTTAAATTGATAAATTAGTTTAAAAGAATGTTTACCTCCCTTTACTGTATGACTCTACTCAGCGTCCTTTTATAAGAGGATGAGCCAGCTTCCAAGAGTCTAGTGTATAAGGCAAAGAAAGGATCACACAAAGGAACTGAACTTATTGTGAATATATTGCCTAGTAGGCAGGAGGACTCAGCCACTCCAAAGCCCCTTGAGAGCTAAAGGCCATATCCCTTCTTAGAGGCTGCCCCTCTACACATGTCCACTGAAGGAGAAAAACAAAGGTCTCTCCAGGAAGCCTTTAGCCTCTCAGCTGGGAAACTATGGCATGCCCTCCAATCACACTCCTTTTTGAGCTACTCGACTTTAGTGGCTAATTGAGATCTGAGATGTACCATGCAAACACAAATGGCATTCCAGACAATCAACCATCACTGACCATAAGTTTAAATAAACCGATCACTTGTTGGCATTTGTTAGAGTCAGCGAATGTGTGCAGAAAGGGCTAAAGGGGTGGCTTAAGAGCTGAGGGTTTGAAAGTAGCTGGCACTAAGACTTAATGTCTTGATGGCTAACGAGAGTTGCTACTGCTTATTGGTCATTTATTATGGCCATGTGCAAGGCACTTTCTCACCACTGGATCATTTAATCCTTGCAGTTAGGATTATTATATTCCCTCGATTTGCAGATGAGGAAATGGAGGCTCTGAAAGGCTAAACAGTCAGCCTTCAGCAGAAATATTTGGAGGCAAGGGTGAGAAAGACCCTTACCGTGGGGAGGGTCTTCAGTGGGCAAAATTTGCCTCAGCACAGACTTGAATGAATGGCAGATGAGGCAAGGTGTAAAGGTCCAAGAGACTTGGAGAAGAACCCTAGGAGAGAATGCAAGACATCTAAAGCTAACAAGGGAGCTGCTGGCTTGGGAGGGTTCAGGCCAGGATAGAACCAGTAGTCTGATTAGAAGACCCTCTGCAAGAGTCCAGAGCTCCAAAATATGGGACGTAACCACCTGTGGCAAAAGTGTTCATTGTTAAATGTAAATCACTTCAAGAGAAGAATATTAGCTTTTCAGTTCAAGATGCATCATTTGGGTTGAAATCGAATGGCAAAAATCTGTTTGGTGCCCAGATCTGAGTTCAAGGGGCAATGTATGACCTTCATCCTCCAATAAAACGCCCTTGCCAGCCTCCCTGCTCACAAACATGGGTCTGACATGCATGCTGTTTGGCTTACAAACAGAAGCAGGAATTGAAATTAAATCACATCAGGCCTTCATAACCTCAGGTCAGTCCCACAATGAGACTGGGAGCCTTGGAAAAACAAGTCCTTAAGGAAGGAAGGCTCTGGATGGCTGAAGAACTTGAAAACAAGTAGAGTAGGGCGTAGGGGTGAAATCCCAACAGGAATTGAGGAGCCGTCACACATCTGGAGGACCACTGAACACCATCTTGCCTGCTTCCCCATTTCTATCAGGGTCATGCCAGCTGGGATTAACATGAACCAATCACCTGGCATTTGCAAATGATAGCTTGGCTTGTTGTTGTTAAATATTTCAAAAATACAAGAAATTTAAGGAATACTCTAACAACCATGTATGCAACTGCACAAATATTGACATTTTTTTAGCCTAATTCCACAAGTCGTTTTTGTAAAAAGTGTTGGAAATGTGACTCCTCAGGGGGCTCTGGGGTAAATCGTTTAGAGAACAAGACCTTAGATGTCTTCCAAGGCAGTTCCACTGTACGAGTGAGGGGAAAAAAAGGAGGCCGGGGTGGTCACATGATTTAACCAAGATCTGACATGTGCTCAGAGCCAAGCCTAGAACCAAGTCTCCTGACTCCCACTCAGCACTCTTTCCCCTCTACCCACAGCCCACAATCCTCCAGCTGTCTGCCTGCACCTCCCTCTGCCTTTTCAGAAGTCTCAGGCTCCACTCAAAATCTAGCTGCTCCTTTTTCCTTTTATTTATTTATTTAAAGTCAGTATAAAATTTACTGGCCTCTCAGAAAGACTCTTTGAGGGTTCCCCTGGTGTCTCCAGTGGTTAAGAATCCACCTGCCAATGCAGGAGATACGGGTTCCATCACTGGTCTTGGAAGATCCTACATGCTGAGGAGCAACTAAGCCCATGGACCACAATTGAGCCTGTGCTCTAGAGCCCAGGAGCCACAAGTATGGCGCCCACACACCCTAGAGCCTATGCTCTGCAGCAAGAGAAGCCACAACAATGAGAAGCCTTAGCGCCGCACCTAGAGAGTAGCCCCTGCTCACCACAACTAGAAAAAAGTCCACGCAGCAACAGAGACCCAGCACAGTCAAAAATAAATAAATAAGATTTTGTTTTTAATTTATAGAAAGACTCTTTGGAATAAGATGAATTCATGACACACAAGTCAGAGAACAGTCAAGCCTCTTTCAGAAGTTATAACACAGTAACAATGACAACAACTAACACTTCCTAAGTCCTCACTCTGCCAAGCCTTCGGCCAACTGCTCGGTAGATACTGTCTATTTAACCTTCATATTAATACTCTGGGGTCATTGCCATGATTCTCATATTAGAGATGTGATAACTAAGGCTCTGAGATGTTAACTCACCCACAGGCACAGCTAGAAGCAGCTGGGATGCTACAAACTGCCCACACCACTGGGGCATGGGTGGAGCTGATGTGTTTTGCCAGCCAGACTCCCCTAATCTTCTCTATTCCCCCATGACCTAAACCAACGGGACTCCCAAGCCCAGTTGTACACAAGAACCCCCTGGAAAGTTTGTTAAAAATAATATGCTCAGGTCCACCGTTCACCTACTGAATCAGAGAGTTCTAGTCTACAGTCCACAAATCTGTCTTACAACAACCTACTCAGGTACTGTTGCTGCTGGCACACACGGGGCTTGGGAAACTCTGTTGAAGGCTGTTGACTTTTCCGGCCAGTTGGAGCCAAAGAGTCTAGGCTGCAAGACCTCCTGCCCTTCTCTTCCCTTCACAGTGGGCTGCTTCTAGAGTTCCATGAGAGTGGGGCCGCTGTGTCGCGGCAAGAGTCCTGGAAGGTGTCTGTTTGCTTTAGAAAATGTAGACATCTGGGCCCTCCTGCCACTTGCCTGCTGCCCAAAGGGAGAGCTGTTACATGCAAACAGAGATCAGGTGGCCAGGAAAGGAAGAGAGACACAGCCATCACCAGCTGGCCCCACTCTCCCCTTTCTGAGGAGTCACTCAGGAGAAACCCTGGTCAGGCAGCTGTCCTCCTGCTGGGGGAGAAAGTTTTTCCCTTTGTATACATCAGCTCTTCTAATCGCTTGGTATCCAGCAGAGCCAGGGGTCAGGAAGTCCCCAACAGCTTGGGCAATATTGCTGAACTGACTTCACAGCATCCCAAGGAGGGCACAGCAATGTAAGGCTGGCCACAGGAGGGGCTGAGAGGCTGTCTGGTCCCTTACCAAATGGGAAACTGAGGCTCAGGGGGGGAAACAGAGAGGAGGTATCTGTATTTTGACCCGTGTTTATCTATGAGAAGATTCAACCTCAAAGAGATGTTGAGAGACTCACCCTGGGTCAAACTGTCTTACACGGGCAAGCAGGTGAGTCAATTTGTTAACTTCCTGAACAAGGACAGAATGGTGCCCTGGTTTATTGAACTAGCTCTCTGAAATATGAGCATTTCTCTCTTTGCCTGTCCCTCTGGTATAAATGATTAGGTAGGTTTGGAAAATATGACACTTATTTAACTTAGAGTACATCATGAGAAACACTGGGCTGGAATCAAGATTGCCGGGAGAAATATCAATAACTTCAGATATGCAGATGACATCACCCTTATGGCAGAAAGTAAAGAAGAACTAAACAGCCTCATAATGAAAATGAAAGAGGAAAGTGAAAAAGTTGGCTTGAAGCTCAACATTCAGAAAACTAAGGTCATGGCACCCAGTCCCATCACTTCATGGCAAATAGATGGGGAAACAGTGGCTGACTTTATTTCTCTGGGCTCCAAAATCACTGCAGATGATGATTGCAGCCATGAAATTAAAAGACGCGTACTCCTTGGAAGGAAAGTTATGTCCAACCTAGACAGCATATTAAAAAGCAGAGATGTTACTTTGCCAACAAAGGTCTGTCTCGTCAAGGCTATGGTTTTTCCAGTGGTCATGTATGGATTTGAGAGTTGGACTATAAAGAAAGCTGAGCACCAAAGAATTGATGCTTTTGAACTGTGGTGTTGGCGAAGACTCTTGAGAGTCCCTTGGACTGCAAGGAGATCCAATCAGTCCATCGTAAAGGAGATCAGTCCTGGGTGTTCTTTGGAAGGACTGATGTTGAAGCTGAAACTCCAATACTTTGGCCACCTGATGCGAAGAGCTGACTCAGTTAAGAAGACTCTGATGCTGGGAAAGATTGAGGACAGGAGGAGAAGGGGATGACAGAGGATGAGATGGTTGGATGGCATCACCGACACAATGGACATGGGCCTGGGTGGACTCCGGGAGTTGGTGATGGACAGGGTGGCCTGGTGTGCTGTGGTTCACGGGGTCACAAAGAGTCGGACATGACTGAGCGACTGAACTGAACTAAACTGATGTCAGTGGAAAGTCATTGTCAGAAACCATTCTACATATATTTTACACTTCTTTCCTACATAAATCTTAGGCCTACATCCTGGACCACAATTGGAGTACATGGTTGGGTCCAAGCACATGATGGATCCAAGGCCTGCCAAAACCTGGGACTTTGTAATCGTTTCTCTTTTCATATCTTATCTGGTTGGTCATTATCAAATTGTCCTTCAGGTCTGTCAGTTCCATCATCACTCAATCCAATCCCCCTTTCTTTTAGATTTTAAAATTGAGGACAAATCAAGTGCCACATAGTTTCTTGCTATGCTGTAAAATCTTCAGTTTTCAGAAAAATAATAACATTTTCTGTATACCAGGCACTCCACCAAGCACTATACATGCCATATTTTATTGAAATTTGGCAACAACATTTAGAAGTAGATACTATCATTATTCTTACTTTGTATGCCGAGAAACCCGAAAATCAGAGAAGCTCTGTAACTTGCCTTAGGTCGTTCACCTGGGATTCAGATCAAGGGAGATTTCCTATAGGACCTGCCCCTTCACCATAGTGTTTCTCATAATTCTGGAAACAGGATTTGAGATGTTAAGGTCTATCTACTTTATAAACATTTCAATGGACATTTATTGAGTATCTTTGATAGGCACGGTCCCACGGTGTTTACAAAGGTGATCTGAGAGCTAGCCCTTCCTCTCACAGGGAGTCAGACAGGTATTCAATCAATATAATCAAAGGTAGAAAGTCCTAAGGGCTACATTGGAAGCACAGATAAAGTGCAATAAAAATACACTAAGAAGGATAGTCATCAAGCAGGCAATAAGCAATGACTTCCTGGAGGAGGTGGCATAGGTAACCTCCTTGAAGGACAAATAATGTACTACTGGTGGAGACAGGAGAGTGCAGTCCTTCGCTGTGAGATAGTGTGATGTAGTGAGTGGTTTCAAATCCACTTACTAGCTGCTCAACTGCACCTCTGGGCCCTGGTTTCCTCATCTGGCCGGGTGGAGGCAGTCGCATGGATCTCTTGGGGCTGTGCTGATTGTTGTGGGGCTAATGGACACAAAAATCTAGAGCAGTACACAGGAGGGGCTCACTGATGCTGTTCCCTTTTGGGTTCACTGAGTCATTTCAGAACTCACAACTCTGAGGCCACTGTCCAACAAAGCCAAGTCTGTGTTCCTCTGAGAAAGTTCCTCTGTTCCTTCCTCTCACCAAGGCTCTGCTTCAGTCAAATGTTCAAAAGCAACCACTTCAACTCACAACAGGGTTTATAAAGGCAATGAGCACTGAAGCTTGACTCCAGTGGTGTGGCTGGGAGCTACTGTAAGAGAACAAATGGACTGTTTATCAGCTTTCTATCTGTCCCTAACAAAACCATGTGAAATGAGGCATTAAACTCCCGGTTTTTAAAAAGATGACAAACACTGGCTAATTTACTGGAGTAGAACATAGTGAGCTGAATGTTTAATTTTGCATTAAATCTATATCTAGCATTTTCATTAAAAAGGGCAAAATGTAGACTCTATTGATGCTTCAGTGCCCATTTCCAATTAATGCTTAACATTTAAAACTGTGCATGAAATTGCAAATGTATCCGCAAACACATAAGAAGGACCGGACTAAGTGCTGTGTGCTTACTCACAGCCAGCCATTTCTGAGGCTGCCAATGGATTATTGCAGGGGTTATTTGCCCCACACCTGCCTGGGCTGTGAATAGTTAATATCCCTGATTACTTAGTTAAATATCATTTTAGACTGAGAGACAGAGACAGGCATGGAAGAAATAGGGGAACAAATAACTTGTGTAGTGAACAATGAAGTCATGATAGACTTCTTGATTCATGGTTAATAGTTCTAGGGTAATTAGGCTAGTATCCTGAAAAAGCTGTTAGCTTCCCTAATTATCACTCATGGCCACGTGGCCAAGTGACTAAGGAATAAAAAGGACCAAAGGTTTCAGGGAAAACATCATTATTTTTCAAAAAGAACCTAATTTGTGCCATCGCCAAAACTAATAAAAAATGATTTCCCCATTATGAAATGAGAATTTTACCTATTTTAAAAATAATCTTAATTTCAATATGTCTTACATGCAGCTATGCAAACAGCTAGGAAGAACCTGTATAAGGTAATTTCACTACTCAGAGTAACAAAAAGTAAATGCCATATAAGTGAAAAGTGATATACTCCAGGACTAGGAAGCAGGATAGTGTAATATTATGGAACTAGATTTTGGAGTCAGACTCCTTGGGTTTAAATCCCAGTCCTTGCCCAACAATTACCAATTGGCACCACCTGAATAAGGAATGGAGGAGGGTTAATTCTTCAAAGGGAGTGAGTTGGGGCCCCAAGAGGAGAACGGAAAGGGATACATGGAGATGGAAACAACAGATGTCTAGGCTACTTTAAAGAATGATAATATAACTGAGGCGTGGAGAGCAGGGACTCTCAAATTTATGGGACAGACCAGGGTCAAAAAAATAATGTGTGTAAGTTAAGGCTAAAGATTTCATTTCAAATTAGCATGAGGGTCCACAAAATAGATTCCCAGTCAGCCCTATGATATAACAGCAGCTGCATATTCAAGGTGTACTCCCAGCACAGTGGGGATGGTGACTAGAAGCCAACAGAACAAGTTGTATAAATACAGGGTCCAGGAAGAGATTTATGGTTGGTTTTAGATGGTGAAATGGGGTCTGTCAGACTCTTCAGGAGAGCCAGAAGAATGATCTATAGACTTTCAGATATTGCTTTTGACTTTGTGATTCATCTTTGTGTTTCATACATTCAGGTATCCCTCTGAAGTCATAGCGCACAAGACCAGACACTATGACAGAGACCAATTTTGAGTGCCTCAATACCACTCAGCACCCTGTCAGGATGGCTTTTGGCTTTAGGAATACCCACAAGGACTCTGGCACTACCTTGAGGGAACTCTGCTTTCTATTAGGGTTCCAGGTTTCCAGAGAATAAAAGTATGAATATCTAAGCCACTATTTTCCAAGTTATGTTCACAGAATAGTCATTCTAAGGAAAATAATGAGTGCTACACAAGCAAAGTGTTCTCAGACCAAACAAATGTTAAGGATGCTTTGTTAAATAAGATTAAATTTACTTCTTTATTCTTCAGGACTTTTCAGAGCCTTTAAGATGTTAATGGGCCATGTAAATATCCAAAAGAGAATAAGACACACTAAAGTTTGCAAGCTTATTTGATCTCAGAATCTTTTCTTTCCCATATCCATACTCTGTGTGGCTAGTATTTTTTTCTCACAATTGTTTTGGAAACTACTTTTCTAAGCTTGGAACTGAGAATTTCTACTTCTCAGAAAGCTTCTAGAAGTAAAGGCATAAGCTACAACACTAAAAATTTTCAGTCCACCAGAGAATGGAACTGCAAAACAACCAAGGTAACTGAATTCCAAAGGATAACGAGCCCTTCTGAGGAGAGAAAAGACCTATCAACTCTTTCTCATGGCAAAGAATGGGAAGAATCAGTGATCATAAAATTGGGTAAGAAGAAAAATTCTTAAAGGCTGAGTGTGGCCTAGCATGACAGTCAAGAATCTCTAAGCACTCCAGACACAAGAGAAATTCCTGCCAGCTTGTCATCTCTTTTCCATCAGTGTCCACTTGGTACCCATGAGAAAGACTGAAAGCAGACAGTAGACTTGAAAGATCCTTTTTCTTGGTGGTACAGTCCTACAGTATCTGCCAAGGTTTGAGGGCAGAGCAGGAGTACCTGGAGAAGTCCATTCATACTCCAAGCCCTAGTTTGGAGGACAAGGTGATACCTGTCTGCTCCTGGAGGTGGGGCGAGAAATAGTCTTGTGTCTAGGAGTCAAAGCAGAAATCTGTTGGGCCCAAGATCCCCCACTAATTCAAAGCACAGTTTAGTTGCTGTGAGGGAAAGGGCAAGAAACCTGTCTGCGCTCTGAATCCAGAACTTAGTAGGAGGTGGAGTTCGTCTGTTATTGGGACTGAAATGCTGAAAAATCACTGCCTGATAAATTTTTTCATGTCAGTCAGGGTAGAAGAGGACAGACTGGCTGGTTGGGAGGCTGGGAAGAGATAACAGTATATTATAGTGGTTACTAAAGTGGTTACATAGTGGAATACAGTGGTACAAAGTGGTACACAGTGGTTCTTAAAGGAAATCAATATTCATTGGGAGAACTGGTGCTGAAACTGAAGCTCCAATACTTTGGTCACCTGATATGAAGAGCTGACTCATTAGAAAAGACCCTGATGCTGGGAAAGATTAAGGACAGAAGTAGAAGGGGACAGCAGAAGACTGAAATGGTTGGATGGCATCATTGACTCAATGGACAAGAATTTGAGCAAACTCCAGGAGACAGTGAAGGACAGGGAAGCCTGGTGTGCTGCAGTTCATGGATTCGCAAGAAGTCGGACACAACTTACCAACTGAACAGCAACAACACAGCGGTTACTAGGCTGGATTCTGAGGTCAGACAGACCTGGCTTGGGATACACGGCTACCATCTCACAGCCATGGGCACGTTATCCAAGGTCACTGAACTTTAGTTTCCTTATGTAATATAAGGATGAGAGTAATAGTATCTTTCCCAGAGAACTGCTGAGAAAACCGGCCACAGTGTCTGGCACAGGGAAAGCAATCAATTAAGGCTAGAAGTGTTGGCAACTGATAAAGAGCTGTTGAGTATTAGTCTGCTAGTGCTGCCATAATGAAAATACCATAGACTGGGTGGCTTAAACAACAGATACTATTTTCTCACAATTCTGGCAGCCAGAAGTGGGAGATCAGGGTGCCAGTCTGGTTAGGCTCTGATTAGAGCCCTCTTCCTGATCTGCAGATGGCCCTCTTTGTGCAGTGTCCTCACAGGGCAGAGAGAGCAGAGACAGAGAGCTAACTCTCTGATGTCCCTTCTTCTAAGGTCAGTAATCCCATCATGAGGACCCTACTACCTACCTATTTATCTCCCAAAGGCCCCATCTTCAAGTACTATCACATTAGGGGTAAGAGCTTCAATACAGAAATTGGGAGAGAGGACACAATTTAGTCCAAAGCAAGTTACAAAGGGCATTTTCTCAGTTGTAGTAGAAAGTCATTTTTACTTGACAATCATCTGGTTCCCCCTTCTCTGTTCACATCTGCCTAGTTTTCCACTAGAAATTCATTTAACCACTCCCAATCCTTGTGATTCAGGTGGGGCTGACCTCTCTCTATCCCTCCCTCTAAGGGTAGGGACAAGACCAAGACCAAAACCTGGCCAATGATCTTATTCCATCTCCAGGCTATGGTGATAAGTTCAGAGATAAATGCATGTTCACCAAGGCAGTCCAATGAGAGAAAGTCCCAGGACTTTTGATGGAACTGTTGGGGAACAGAACTACTTCTATCTCCTGAAGTCACTAAACTTAGAGTCTCTGACCATGAAGAAAGACTCTGTCTGAGATGGAAGCCTCTGTGTTTAGAGGAAAGAAGAGTTGAAAAATAATGATGGAGTCATGAAGACACTGTTTGAATGCTAAACCATCAATTAATTTAACTGAATTAATCTCTTTATAACATTGAGTGAACCCAAGCGTTTTCTCTCAAATCAACTTGACATTAGAGCAAATTGAATCTTTATTATTTCACAACCTAAATGTCCATAGACAGATGAATAGATAAAGAAGATGTGGTACATATATACAATGGGATATTAATCAACTATAAAAATGAATGAAATGGTGCCATTTGCAACCACATGGATGAACATGATTGTCATGCCAGGCAAAGTAAGTCAGAAAGAGAAAGATAAATATTATATTATGTCACATATGTGGAATCTAAAATGTGACACAAAAGAACGTATCCACAAAGTAGAAACAGACATAGAGGACAGACTTGTGGTTGTCAAGAGAGACAGGTGGAGAAAAGCAGGATCAAAAGTTTGGGATTAGCAGATGCAAGCCAGTATATATGAGATAATAAACATCCAGGTCCTACTGTGTAGTGCAGGGAACTATATTCAATATCCTGTGATAAACCATAATGGAGAGAAGTATGAAAAAAGAATGTGAGTGAGTCACTTTGCTCTGTAGCAGAAGTTAGGATGGCAGTTTGAATACACCGCACTTCAATTAAAAATTCTGCCCACATTGCACTGCATGTGGGATCTTAGTTCCCTGACCAGGGATCAAACCCATGTCCCCTGCAGTGGAAGCCTGGAGGTTTAACCACTGGACCACCAAGGAAGTCCCTTTAAAAATCTTTATTGTTTCAAAAATACATCAAGAGAAAGACTTTGTGACCTTGAATTAGGCAGAGTTCTTAGACACAACATCTAAATTTTAAGCCATGAAAAAAAAAATTGTTAAATTGGACTTTATCAAAATTTTAAAATTCTGTTCTATGAAAAAATACTGTTAAGAAAATGAAAAGACAAGCCACAAACTGGGGAAAATATTTGCATGATGATGATGGATTTATATCCAGAATATATAAAGAACCTTCAAAGCTCAATACAGAAAAAACAAAGTATTTAAAACGGGGAAAAGATTTGAAGTGACATTTCACCAAAGAAGATATACAAATGGAAAATAAGTACATGAAAAGATGCTCAACATTATTAGTCATGATAGAAATGCATATTCAAGCCACAATGAGACAGGACACTATTATAATGGCTCTTAACTTTCTTTTATTTTTACAATAATAAGTGTTGGTAAGGATTGGGAGCAACAGGAATGCTCACATACTGCAGGTGGGACTGCAACATGACATAGCCACTATGGTGGATTGAATAGTGTTTCTTCCTCCACCTGCCAAAATTCACATTCACTCTGAACTTCAGAGTGTGACCTTATTTGAGTAGAGTCTTTGAAGATAAAATTAGCTAAGATGTGGTCATAACTGATCAGTTGTTGTGGTTCAGTTGCTAAGTTATGTACAACTCTTTGCGACCCCATGGGACTGCAGCACACCAGGCTTCCCTGTCCTTCATTATCTCCCGGAGTTTGCTCAAACTCATGTCCATTGAGTTGGTGATACTATCGAACTGTCTCATCCTCTGTCACCTTTTGCCTTCAATTTTTCCCAGCAATCGTTGATTAGAGTGGGCCCTAAATCCAATGACTGGTGTCCTTGAAAAAAGAAGAGAGGACACAGAAAGACACATGAGAGAAGATGATAGGAAGGACTAAGAGATTGAAGCAATGTAGCTGAAAGTCAGGGAATGGCCAGGACCACCAGGAGCCATCAGATCTAGGAAGAGGCAAAGAAGGATTCTCCCCTAGAGTCTTCAAAAGGAGCACGGCCCTGCCAACCAATTTCAGACTTCTAGGCTCCAGAACTGTGAAAGAATCCATTTCTGTTGTTTTAAGCCATCAAGTTTGTGGTAATTTGTTACAACAGCTCTAAGAAAGTGAAAAACATTTTGGCAGTTTCTCATTAAGTTAACCTTGCATTTATTATGTAACTCCAGAATGAAATTTACAATCACACAAAAACCTTTAGGTGAACTGTTTGTAGAAGCTTTACTTGTAATTTCCCCAAACTGGAAACAATCCAAACATCCTTCAGGTGGTAAATGGATATGGCACATCCATACCATGGAATATTACTCAGCAGTAAGAGGAGCTGCTGCTGCTAAGTTGCTTCAGTCATGTCTGACTCTGTGCGACCTCGTGGACAGTATCCCACCAGGCTCCCCCGTCCCTGGGATTCTCCAGGCAAGAACATTGGAGTCGGTAAGAGGAGCTAACTATTTCTAAAAGTTAAGAACATGGATGAATCAAAACTGCATTATGCTAAGTGAAAAAAGCTGCACTCAAAAGGCAACACACTATATGATTCCATTTATATGACATTCTAGAAAAGAAAAACCATAGAAACAGAGAGCAAATTAGTGGATAGCAGGGACTGGGTGGTGAGAAGTGGGGCGGGAAGAGGAGGGAATTTTGGGGGGTGATGTAACTGTTCTCTATCCTGTGTGCTAGTGGTTATACAATGGTGCATTGTCAAAACACAGATGTATATGGCAAAGAGTGAATAATCTTACTGAATGTAAATAATAAATATTACATCAAAGACATAGAAACAGCCTGCCAATATAGTATGCTTTGTGTATTTGCTTTCAATGTCATACACATATATGATGGCAAAATCTTCATATTTGCTTTGACACATCTAAGGAGGCTGAGATTTTTTTCAACAGCAATTCAGTTCAAAACACATTACTGAGTATCACCCATATTCAGTAGTTTCCTGTCCTGTGAAGGAGAATGACAGAATCTTAAGTATTGACAGTGTGGAAGGGTTTCAACAGGAACCACTTCTGAGCTGTTATGGTAATAAATCAGATTTGTGTAATTTTTCTCAAAATAGAAAATAACCTCACAACATCCATCTGAAAAAATAAGATCACAAAAAGAGGAAGACAAAGGAAGATGCAAAACTGTCTGAGCAGTCACAAACCTTAAAAATTAATCACTAAATGTAAAAAAGAATAATGGATTTCAGTATATCTGTTCCGTATAACCAGGTTAGCCTGATTGTGAGTTACCAAATGAGAAATGTTCATAGGACAGACAGACTTCTAGCCTTTTACCCAAAGAAAACAACGTCACTAAGCTATAGTGATCTTTCATCTTTGGCAGAAACAGTATGTAGTTCTTAAGAAAGTAGGCTCTGGAGTTCATTTTAGTTTTAATCCTATAACTACTAACAAATCTGTAACCTTGGCCAAATCAGGATATTAATATTTACACTACAAAGTTGTCATAAATTATATAACATAATGTGTGCTAAAGTTTATAATAGCATCCGGCATATAACAAACTCTCAGCCAAAATGATAATGAAAAAAAGAAAAAAGTTGGAAGAATCACATTTACCATTTTCAAAACTTAGCACAAAGCTAAAGTTACCAAAACAGTGTGATTCTAGCACAAGGACAGACATATAGAACAATGGAATAGAATTGAGAGCTCAGAAATATACCTATACATTTACGGCCAATTGCTCTCCCATGGGGGTGCCAAGACCATTCAATGGGGAAAGAATAATCTTTTCAACAAGTGGTGCCAGGAAAACTAGGTATCTACCTACAACAGAATGAAGTTGAACACCTTCCTCACACCACATACAAAAATTAATTCAAAACATCAGTGAGTAAGAAATCAGAGCTAAAATCATAAAACTCTTAAGGAAAACATAGAGATAAATCTTTATAACGTTGGATTTGGCAATGAATTTTCAGATATGATATCAAAAGCATGAGCAAAAAAAGAAAAAACTAGATTTGACTTCATCAAAATTTAAAAAATTTTTTCTGTACATAGGACATTATCAAGAAAATGAAAAGACAGCCCACAGAACAGGAGAAAACATCTGCAAATCATATATCTGATAAAAAGCTCTAGTAAATGGCATAATTAGTTCATCCAGAATACATAAAGAACTCTCACAACTCAACAACAAAACGACAAACAACCCAATTTATGGGAAAAGGACTTGAATAGACATTTTATCCAAAGAAAATATATAAATTACAAACAAGCACATAAAAAGATGCTCAGTATCATCAGTCATTAGAGAAATGCAAATCAAAACCACAAGATGCCACTTCATACCACAAGGATGGCTATAATAAAAAACAAAAAAGGAAGATAAAAAACAAAAAAATAAGTACTGGTGAAGATGGAGAAATTGGAATCCTTATACATTGCTGGAGGAAATATAAAATGTTGCAACCACTATGGTAAACATTTTGGCAGTTCCTCAAATAATTATAGAATTTCCATATGACCTAGAAATTCCACTCCTACATATATACCCAAAAGAATTAAAAGCAAGTACTCAAACACATGAATACACATGTTCATAGTAGCACCATCCACAATAACCAACAGGTAGACACGACTGAGCGACTTCACTTTCACTTTTCACTTTCACGCATTGGAGAAGGAAATGGCAACCCACTCCAGTGTTCTTGCCTGGAGAATCCCAGGGACGGGGGAGCCTGGTGGGCTGCTGTCTATGGGGTCGCACAGAGTCAGAGACGACTGAAGCGACTTAGCAGCAGCAGCAGAGACAACCCAAATATCTATTAACCAACAACTATAAACAAATTGCAGTATATACGTACAAAGAAATATTATTTAGCCACAAAAAGGAATGACATATTGATATATGTTATAACACAGATGAACCTCAAAAACGTTATGCTAAAGTTTTAGAGGCTAGACAAAAAGACTACATATTGTATTATTCTATTTATGTGAAATATCTACAACGGATAAACCCATAGAGACAGAAAGCAGACTAGTGGGTACTAGGGGCTGGGGGCAAGGGAGAATAAGTGCTTGCTTAATGGGTACAGAGTTTTATTTCAGAACAATAATAATGTTTTGGAACAGAATAAAGATGGTGGTTATAAAATGTGGGAATGTACTAAATGGCACTGAATTGTTCACTCTATAAAGATTAACTTCATGTTATATGTAGTCTGCCTCAATAAAACTTTGAGTATGAATTATATCTAGAAACTACTTAACTTTACTGGGAACATTAATGATGATTAGAAAAAAACTGGAAAAAAAATATAACCCTGCAGTACGTGTTAGCTATTTTTTTAAATCTAAGATTTTGCCCAATACAACACTGAAATAGTATTATTTAAAATATGAGTGGACTGGTAAGCAGGGTATCTGCTCTTCCATGTCAGAGGATTCAGACAGTGAGACACATAAAGATTCCCAGTTCTGGGCTTCTTCAATCTGGTGCTTCGTACGTTCTGACAGTCCTTTCATGTGTGGTATAACGGTAATGAGCAGGAAGACCTAGATAGAATTGAATGCTAACTATTGTCTATTCAAAAGTTGGCCCACACCTTGGAAGGAGAAAAATGACTATATGCAAGGATGAGTAAGAGATTTCTTTCTTCTGCTGCAAAATGCAAGTTCTATTCCTTATGGCCAGCCACAGATATATGAAATACAGAAATGAAATCGTAAGAACACTGTATTAGTCCAGAAACCAGATATTTAATATAGGAAAAGGGCCAGAAAGCCAGGATTATTGAATGAATTATTACTGAATATTGGTTAGATATTTGAGGGAAATTTTTAATTTGGTTCCTCATCTCATAGTTAGTGTTAGTTACTCAGTTCAGTTCAGTTCAGTTCAGTCGCTCAGTCGTGTCCGACTCTTTGCGACCCCATGAATCACAGCACGCCAGGCATCCCTGTCCATCACCAACTCCCGGAGTTCACTCAAACTCATGTCCATCGAGTCGGTGATGCCATCCAGCCACCTCATTCTCTGTCGTCCCCTTCTCCTCCCACCCCCAATCCCTCCCAGCATCAGAGTCTTTTCCAGTGAGTCAACTCGTCACATGAGGTGGCCAAAGTATTGGAGTTTCAGCGTCAGCATCAGTCCTTCCAATGAACACCCAGGATTGATCTCCTCTAGAATGGACTGGTTGGATCTCCTTGCAGTCCAAGGGACTCTCAAGAGTCTTCTCCAACACCACAGTTCAAAAGCATCAATTCTTCGGCGATCAGCTTTCTTCACAGTCCAACTCTCACATCCATACATGACCACGGGAAAAACCATAGCCTTGACTAGACGGACCTTGGTTGGCAAAGGAATGTCTCTGCTTTTTAATATGCTGTCTAGGTTGGACATAACTTTCCTTCCAAGGAGTACGCGTCTTTTAATTTCATGGCTGCAATCATCATCTGCAGTGATTTTGGAGCCCAAAAAAATAAAGTCTGACACTGTTTCCACTGTTTCCCCATCTATTTCCCAGGAAGTGATGGGACCAGATGCCATGATCTTCGTTTTCTGAATGTTGAGCTTCAAGCCAAACTTTTCACTCTCCTCTTTCACTTTCATCAAGAGGCTTTTGAGTTCCTCTTCACTTTCTGCCATAAGGGTAGTGTCATCTGCATATCTGAGGTTATTGATATTTCTCCTGGCAATCTTGATTCCAGCTTGTGCTTCTTCCAGCCCAGTGATCCTCATGATGTACTCTGCATATAAGTTAAATAAGCAGGGTGACAATATACAACCTTGACGTACTCCTTTTCCCATTTGGAACCAGTCTGTTGTTCCATGTCCAGTTCTAACTGTTGCTTCCTGACCTGCATACAGGTTTCTCAAGAGGCAGGTCAGGTGGTCTGGTATTCCCATCTCTTTCAGAATGTTCCACAGTTTATTGTGATTCACACAGTCGAAGGCTTTGGCATAGTCAATGAAACAGAAATAGATGTTTGTCTGGAACTCTCTTGCTTTCTCCATGATCCAGCGGATGTTGGCTATTTGATCTCTGGTTCCTCTGCCTTTTCTAAAACCTGCTTGAACATCTGGAAGTTCACGGTTCACATATTGCTGAAGCCTGGCTTGGAGAATTTTGAGCAGTACTTTACTAGCGTGTGAGATGAGTGCAATTGTGCGGTAGTTTGAGCATTCTTTGGCATTGCCTTTCTTTGGGATTGGAATGAAGCCTGACCTTTTCCAGTCCTGTGGCCACTGCTGAGTTTTCCAAATTTGCTGGCATATTGAGGGCCGCACTTTCACAGCATCATCTTTCAGGATTTGAAATAGCTCAATTGGAATTCCATCACCTCCACTAGCTTTGTTCGTAGTGATGCTCTCTAAGGCCCACTTGACTTCACATTCCAAGATGTCTGGCTCCAGGTGAGTGATCTCACCATCATGATTTTCTTGGTCGTGAAGATCTTTTTTGTACAGTTCTTCTGTGTATTCTTGCCACCTCTTCTTAATATCCTCTGCTTCTGTTAGGTCCACACCATTTCTGTCCTTTATCGAGCCCATCTTTGCATGAAATGTTCCCTTGGAATCTCTAATTTTTTTGAAGAGATCTCTTGTTTTTCCTATTCTGTTGTTTTCCTCTATTTCTTTGCATTGATCACTGAGGAAGGCTTTCTTATCTCTCCTTGCTATTCTTTGGAACTCTGCATTCAGATGCTTATATCTTTCCTTTTCTCCTTTGCTTTTTGCTTCTCTTCTTTTTCAGCTATTTGTAAGGCCTCCTCAGACAGCCATTTCGCTTTTTTGCATTTCTTTTCCATGGGGATGGTCTTGGTCCCTGTCTCCTGTACAATGTCACAAACCTCCGTCCCGAGTTCATCAGGCACTCTATCTATCAGATCTAGTCCCTTAAATCTATTTCTAGTTGTGCCCAACTCTGTGCAACCCCATGGACAGTAACTCACCAGGCTTCTCTGCCACGAAATTTTCCAGGCAAGAATACTGGCGTGGGTTGTCATTCCCTTCTCCAACCTCATCTCATATTGTAGGACAAAATCAATTCCAAGTAGATTAAGAATTCAATGTAAAGGGCTTACCTGGTGGTTCAATGGTAAAGAATCCTCAATGCAGGAGACACAGGTTAGATCCCTGATCCAGGAGGATCCCACATGCCACGGAGCAGCTAAGCCCATGGGCTACAACTACTGAGTCTGTGCTCTTGAACCCAGGAGCCACAACTACTGAAGCACATGCACCCTGGAGCCTGTGCTCCAAAACAAGAGAAGCCACCGCAGTGAGAAGCCCATGCACTGCAACTGAAGAGCAGCCCCGACTCTCTGCAACTAGAGAAAAGTCTGTGCAGCAACAGAGACTCAGCACAGTCAGAACAATAAATAATTTTTTAAAAATGAAAAAATACATTAAAATTTTAAACAGAATTCAATGTAGAAAGAGGGGTGGGGGAAGGATGGAAAGGAATAGCCTTAGGGAAAATTTTTTTATTGTATCTGGATGCTTATTTGCTCTCTGAATGAGGAAAGACTTTCTAAGTTTAAGTGAAATGAAATCATAAAGAAGATACTGCTATATTTGGCTACACAAAATTTTTCACATCAAAATTACAAGCATGTATTTTAGAAACAGAAACATTTCTGTAATAAATGAGACAAAAAGTTTCATCCTTCAACATAAAGAGTTCGAGTAAATCCATAGGAAAAGGACTAAGCTGCAAACAGTATGCTAAAGAAGAAAAGGAAATAAATAGCATATAAAATAATTTAAATTTTAATACTAAAAAACATAAAATTAATCTACCATTCTCCTCCTGAAATTAAAGATAAGAAAAATAGCACTCCCCCATTGGTGAAGGTGTGGTGAAATAAGCCTTGTTCTCCACTAATGTAAATTAATAGAACTTTCCCAGGAAACAATTTCACAATATTTATCAAATAGTCATCCTATCTATGAACATGCTCTAGAAAGAATTAAACTGAAATGGATGTAAATTGAGCTCAACTTGGAAAATGTTATAACAACAAAACAATGTTCAGTTCAGTTAAAAAAAAAAAAAAGTTACACAACCCCAAAACAAAAAAATTAAGAAATATGCTGCTGTTGCTGCTAAGTCGCTTCAGTCGTGTCCGACTCTGTGCGACCCCATAGACGGCAGTCCACCAGGGTCCCCCGTCCCTGGGATTCTCCAGGCAAGAGTACTGGAGTGGGTTGCCATTTCTTTCTCCAATGCATGAAAGCGAAAAGTGAAAGCAAAGTCGCTCAGTCGTGTCCGACTCTTTGCGACCCCATGGACTGCAGCCTACCAGGCTCCTCTGTCCATGGGATTTTCCAGGCAAGAGTACTGGAGTGGGTTGTCATTGCCTTCTCCTAAGAAATATGACATCACCACAAAAACATATACTATATTACACAATCATTAAGATGGCATCTATAAAAGAAAATACTCATATTTACATAAAATATTTTAGACACAGGAATGCCCAGTATAATCTCATTTATGATAGTGAATTGGCATAACTATGCAGATAAAAAATGCACATACCATATAACTCAGCAATTCCAACACTAGGAATTTGTCCTAGGTAATTTAGAGCAGAAATTCTATGCATGCAAGATATTTATTGTAGCATTGTATGTAACAGCAAATTCTGAAAACAACTTAACAGTACATCAAATCAGTTAGGATTCAGACATAAAATGAAATATAATCCAACCAGTCAAAAAAAAAGAAAAGTAAAGAAAAAGAAAAGGTCTATGTATACTATAGATATGCTGCTGCTGCTGCTAAGTCACTTCAGTCGTGTCCGACTCTGTGCGACCCCATAGACGGCAGCCTACCAGGCTCCCCTGTCCCTGGGATTCTCCAGGCAAGAACACTGGAGTGGGTTGCCATTTCCTTCTCCAATGTGTGAAAGTGAAAAGTGAAAGTGAAGTCACTCAGTCACGTCCGACTCATAGCGATCCCATGGACTGCAGCCTACCAGGCTCCTCCATCCATGGGATTTTCTAGGCAAGAGTACTGGAGTGGCTTGCCATTGCCTTCTCCGGTACACTAATATAGGACAATATTTAAGATCTTTTGCTGTGGAAAAAAAGCAAGATCTAGAAAAGAATGAATAGTACATTAAGATTTGTACTGAGACAAAGGAGGAGTAGATACTTTACAAATGTGTTTGTATAAAAATATATACCATTGCCTAAAGACCACCAAGGAAATCACTAAGAAATTGCCTCTGATAGTCAACTAGATGGCCGGGGCAGGGAGAGACAGAAAAGGAGGGACACTTACTTTTGACTATATTATCTTTTCTACTTTTTACATTTTTAACCATTCAAAAATAATTTTAAGATGAAAGATGTCAAAATTTAAAATTATGAAGCATATAAACTAGTGGGGAAAACGACTAAAGAAATTGTCCTAGAGTTTCCATAGACTTGAATCCCTAAATGGTGGGATCATGGGTGACAATTCTTTTTCTTCTGTACACTTTATTTTTCATTTACTTCACATTGAGAATGTATGGCTTTCATAACCAAGAAAAATTAATGTGGATTCGGATGATAGATTTTAAAAAGATCATATCCTGGTGCAGTCCCCTGAAGCCTATTTAATCCTTATGTAACTAGGGAATAGCCCTTATCTACAAGGCAGATGGTAGAAAACAAAACTCTCACAATTCCAGTAATAAAAACTGAAAGCAAAGTTGAATACAAACTACTCAGATAATGGTAGAAGGGGTCTATGAAGATCCCAAGGCATTTTTCAGCACTTTCCCTAATTTTCACTTCAAGAACTATAATTTTCCTTTTTCTTGAGGCACTTCACTGATCCAATCTGACTCTCCTCAACTTTACTTGAAGGATTTTTTTGGTTCCCAATAAAACAAAAGAAAGAGAAGGGGGAGCCAAGGGAGGAAATGCAGGGTCAGAGGAAGGAGGCGAGCTGGCCAGGAGTCACCTGCCTGATGCCAGGGGAGATGGGAAGGAAATCGTGAGGAAGAGGTGATAGTTCTGGGCGTGAGATGCCAGATGTTGGCCTTTGTTCAGGACACTTTAATTGTCGTTCAAATCATACTACGTTGAGGGATGAAGTGGGCACAGGAGGCCCTGAATGAAAATGAGGAGAGAAGAGGGCATTGGTGGGGGCAGTTCTATAAACAGGTCTGCCTTAGTTGGTTATTTGTAAAAATATTATAACTACTGAGAGACTCTATGTCCAGAATTAAAATAAATTTGAGGTTCTTCTTTGCTCATTTGACTTGTTATTAGCTTTCTTATCATGAACAACCATGTGTAACAACATAAACAAATAAATCCTGGAAAGTTGTTTTTAGAAAAAACAATTTTTTTTTAGTTTAACTTCCCTGAGTGGAAAAACAGGTAGTAGCTTAGTTACTAATATTCCCAGCCCTCCTGATATGCAAAGGTTCGCTGTCATTGTTTCTTGACAATGCCCCTGGTCTCTCTGCTTCCTTTCCTTCCAAGTACCTAGGAGTCTTGGTATTACAAATGGATCATGTCTTTGGAAAAATAAGTGTCTAGCTATAATATGTGAACAGCATCATTGTTTTTAAATGTTTGCAAACTTTGCAATTCAATTTTTAAGTTCAGATGAAGTATTTAAAATAGCATAGGGACTTCCCTGGAGGTCTAACGGTTAAGACTCTGCACATCCAACGCAGGAGACATGGGTTCAATCCCTGGTCAGGGAACTAAGATCCAACATGCTGCATGGCACGGCCAAAGAGTAAAAATTTAAAAGAAAAAAAAAATGTAATTAACATTAAAATTTTTTAGTTTAAAAAAGTATATTTTATAAACGATACTTTTTAACTTTTTGAAAAGTAAAACACTCTACAAATATAAATGTATTTTAATGTTCCATGTTCAGATAATAATGAATAATGACTAAAATTCAGAACAATATATTTTCCAGAAATTGCAGACTTAAATTCTCTGGTTACCATTAACATTGTGATTGTGTTTTTCTTAATGCCTGAAATAACATCTAAACAAGGGGCAGCTGCTTCAGGCAAAATCACATTTGGGTGATTTTAAAGACCTTAATGAGATCAGGTAATTGCTTGGTGAAGCTAAAAATTTTACCTTCAATTAACTAATCAGAAGCACCATACATCATGGTAACTGTCTCACTCCCTTCCACCTACATACCATCAACTCAATAGATGGGAGGCAGGTGTCTAAGAAACCATTTCCTCTGGACCTCTAAACCTGCACTCAAAGGCCATTTTTTAAACATTTATTGAATAAGTCTGCCCAATTTACAATTAATGGAAAGTCTGTAGCAATGCAGATTCCAGAAGCAGCTAAGGAAAGCTAAAACCTTGAAGCAGAATATGAAGCAAACACATTTTATGTTCCTTCTACATTTGTTTCTTTGCAAGTCATGAACTACTTTAAGAAAACCTTTAAAAACATTTGCATTTATTGCTTCCATTTGCTAAATGGATGATGCTGATAAAAAACAGTAGCAATAACAGACTACCCTCAAATAGTCTCATTTTTCAGAAAACGAGGTACATTTTAAATGAAACTCTTAATTGAAACTGAGAAGTGTGAATTGGAAATTGAAATGAAATCGCCAAATCTAAGGGAAGGATGGCCAATATAAACCCACAGAAGCACTTCCTCTTAAAATTCATGTCTGTAACAGGGTGAATATCTTCTTTCAGTGCTTACTTAAAGTACTAAACAGACCTAAACATGTCCTCCTCCCACCCACGACCAAGCCCAGCAAAGACTCTCTCCTGTACTTGCAGCCCTCACTGTGCTTTCTGCTGTGTGCCTGGAGCCATCCAGTGAAGCTATGTTTCTGATGGCCAAGGAATAGGAAATACAATGAGTGGGCAAGGCTTGGGGAGCCTTTCCGTAGGGGAGGGCATGTGGTTTTCACTTTCTGTAGTACAATATTTATAAAAGCTTACTGCATGAAAAACCCAGTGCTAGATGTCGGGGGCCCCATAGTAAGCCGCTGAGCTGATCTACGTTCAGAGGCCCTTATGGGACATACATCAGTGGATCAGATGGAGAAATACAATGAAACTAAACAGGTTATACAGTGGGAACACCAAATAATGTGGGCCAGGGGTAGATTTTTGTTTAACATTTTGAAAAATATAAAGCGTATTTTACAGTACTCATTTCCCCAGAAAACTAGAAGGCGCTCCAGCTTATTAGCTTCCTGTGTAACAGAAAAATGTGCTATACACACAGAAACTACACATTCCCTATACTGTGTGGTAATCCCTTCCAGAATTAATGCTGGACTTGAATTAAGGCAAAAAGATTAAAATAAATGAAAACTCTCATCTTCTTACAGTTAGAATTAGACTTGGCTTGATAGCTTCTCAAGGGTGAAGAAGTGAAGAAAGTACACACACTGTAACTTGATACCAACAGTGATACCAACTTTGTTGTTCTTTAGTCACTAAATCATGTCCAACTCTTTTGCGACCCCATGGACTGTATATATTTCAAGCTCCTCTGCCCACAGGATTTCCCAGATAAGAATACTGGAGTGGGTTGCCATTTCTTGTCCGAGGCACAACAGATTAAATGAGGAAGGTCACATTACAACACTGATTGGTATAGTAATTGAGGTCTTGGGCTTAACTTCTCAGTGACAGTTTCCCCATCAGGAAAACAGAGCAACAATAGCATCCACCTCAGAGGATCTTTGTGAGAATTAAATGATATAAGATAAGTGAAGGATTCCTATAATATTTAATGCATAGGAAGTGCTCAGTATATGTTCATTCATTCAGCACAGTATATGTTCATTCATTCATTAACTCATTGAGGACACACTATGGAGCACCTATTATGTGTCAGGCTGGAGATCAACAGCAGTAGACAAAACACAAAAACTCCTATGCTTGTGGCAATACCTTCTCAATGAGAGACAAATAAGTGATAAATAAATAAGTTGAAATATTACATCTATTTGTAACAAGGGAAATAGAGAACAGTAAATTGGGAGAGGGGAATAGGGAAGAGGGAGTTGTGATTTTAAATAGAAGGCCAGGGAAGGCCAAGCCTGAGGGAGGTGAGGGAACCAGCCAGGAGACAATCTGAGGAAGGAGAGTTCCAGATGGAACGAAGTGCAAAAGCAAAGCGATCCATGTGACTGGAAGGGGAGAACGCAGTCCACAACCCCTTTTCCAAAATGCTGGAACCCAAACACCTCCAAAGAGTCTAGTCTTACTTATTCCCTGACCTCCTTCCCTTCCAAATCTATGAACATAATTCTCTCTCTCCCTAGACCAGTCCTCCATTTACTTTTCTTTTTTTAATTCACTGATTTTTAGCTGAAGGAAAATTGTTTTATAACATTGTATTGACTTCTGCCATACATCAACATGAATCAGCCATTAGATACACAGATGTCCCCGCCCTGTTGACCCTCCCTCCCACCTCCCACCCCATCCCACCCCTCTAGGTTGTCACAGAGCTCTGGTTTGAGGTCCCTGAGTCATATGGCCAATTCCTACTGGCTATCTATTGAGATGGATGAACCTAGAGCCTAGTATACAGAGTGAAATAAGTCAGAAAAACAAATATCGTATATTAAGCATATACAGGGAATCTAGAAAAATGGTACTGATGAATCTATTTGCCTGGCAGCAATGGAGATGAAGAGAGAGAACAGATGTGTGGACCCGGCGGGGGAAGGAGAGAGTGGGACAAGTGGAGAGAGTAGCGTGAAAGCATATTCACTACCTCCATTTACTTTTCTCTGCATTGGAACCTCTAGAAGCCTCTGCCAAGGCATCCTGTGCCTACACCTTCTCGCACTATCTCCTGGGCAGTTCCACTGCCCAACCACCCTCCCCCAATGCACAAGTGCCTGAACCCTGAGGACACAAGTATTATCATTTTTTGATTATTATTATCACTATTATGGCTTTTCTTGGCTTAAAAAAAAAAGCTGAATTAAAATATCTGTCCTTGGAGGGATGAGGGCAATGTATTAGGACTCTGGCAACGTTGCCCTAAAACTCAGGATTTCCACCTGAAAGCTTAAATTTTCTGTATTGGAAGAAAATCTTAGCCCTGATCGTGAGGTCTGAAGAATTGAGACTGATAATTTTCTGTTAATGGGGAAATAAACTGCATGAGGAAGAGTAGCCTTGAGATGGAGGAAGAGGGAATAAATAAAAAGAAGTGGAGGTGGAGAGGTGAGAAGGGATAGAGGACACAAACTGTAAAAGTGAACTGTAAAGTTTAATGGAGACAAACAGAACAGGGATTTCTCCGTTTTACAAGTATCTACGAATGGTGGCTGGGGGACGGGGGCGAGGATGGGGATACCGTTAATCCTTTCTTGTCCCAGTGTTATGGAGTGCTGAGATGTTTTGATTTTTAAGATAGTGAATGATACCAAACTCTTCCAAATTAGCAAAAAATCAATTTTTAAAAAAATGTTTTTTAAGTGAGAAATGATCTTACTACCTGTCATCTGAAGATCACTTGAAATTGGTAGTGACTTTTTTCAGAAGTAGCCACACACGAGAAAGCGTTCGGACGCTTCGAAAACCTCTTAGCTATCGCCGGATGCGCCAAAGTCAAGATCCTCCGCAGACAGGAAATGCCTTTGCCAGCCCCAAGGTCTCCTCCCTGCGGCCCTCTCTATTGTCTGGAGAGGTTTGTGTACATCCGACTGAAGAGGTTTCCCGCCTGCAACTGCGAATCAAAGGGCTGCCTCAAAAGAAGGGACTCAGTGGGGGCTTTCTAGCTTTTCTGGCTGACACCTGACGCCCACTGTGTGCCAGGTACTGATGCCTCCGCTCAGGTGAGCCGCTCACCTCGCCGAGGAACTGAGGCTGTGAATTCAGCCCAAGGCCCCAGCCAGCAAGGGAGGTGGAGGGGATTCGACTGCCTTACTTACATTCCTGCTGTTACCCGCTTGGGTAAGATTCCAGAGAAGGGTTCCCCACAGCTACCTCTGAAGGGGTAGACTACATCGGTTCTGTAGAGTTTAGATGTCATATGTTTTGGTAGGTGGGAGGAATTTCCAAAGTGTTTCTCATTTGGATTCAACAACAATATCACAAAAACGTATCAAGGGATAAAAATCAGGTTAGAGAGATACCAGCTGAAATTTCATGAAGCCCAAAGATATGAAAAGTAAACGTTAGTACAATATCTGGTTGTTTTTACTACAAGATACTGAACTCCTAACTAATTAGAAGCATCATGAGTGATTGTGTGGTTTTCCAAATTTTGCCCCATGTTGTCAGAATTCACATAAATATCACCTCCAGTTGCAGATTTAGAGGATCATTGATCATTAGATTAAAAAAAAAAATCAAAAGGGTCAGTTTTTGAGTTCCTGCCGTCTTCTACAAGGTAGTATAACTGGAATGGGAATTTTGGTAAGTGTGTTCTGTCCCCAGCTAAATGCAGTTTCCCCAAGTCTAGATACATTTTCTTAAATCTCTGCCCTGCCCCCATTAACTAAAATGAATATTCACAGCAATGAAACCACACACAAAAAAAGGTTGCCAGAAGTGTTGAAAGAGAATAGGTACTTTCACTATCAGAGATGGTTTCCTCTTTTCCCACAAGATGTCTTATCAGCTTTCACCCTGAGAAAACCATAAAAAGTAAGAAAAAGAAACCTTATGCAATAGTTCTCTAAATAAAATACTACACAGCAAGCTAGTCATCCCTAAAAGTGATGTTGTTTAAAGAGTCAAAGTACATCATCCAACAAAATCAATATCCTATTAAGTTAGGAAGGGTTCTGAATATCAAAGACTGACGAACTGAATAACTTAAAGTATAAGTACATGACCCAGGGGATTAATCACACACTGTCATGATGAAATTAGGGCAATTCTTCCAATCATTAACGTTTTGCTTACAAAATGTGCTTTTCTGTTTGTCTTTCTGCTAAATGATAACCGTTTTCAAGTTGAATCTCCTGATAAAAAGAGTTAAAAACAAGACAGGAGTTGTGCTGTAAAGGTCATACATGCTGCTTCAACATGAAATAGCCAAAAGACAAACAAATGAAAAATGCCTGGATTGTAGGAAGAATTTGTAAATATTCATTGGCAATCTGCAATGGGATACTTTAGAAAATAGTTAATGCCAACCTGTGTCCTGAGAGTACTGTACTTCCTTCACGTAACACACTCTGGATTGTTAAAAGACATGTTTAGATTCAGAATAGGAGCAACCTTCAGAGAACTAGGAATAGCTTTAAATTGGAAAACGGCCTGGTTTCAGGGATTGTCTACTTTAAAATGAGTTTCACTTCTCAATTTTTCTAGTGTCAGTCAATACATAAGCTTTTATTTCTCAGCTTGATAGTCACGATAGTTATTCTCAAGAATAAACATTAACCAGAGGTTATCTCCAGGAGCGAAACACACACACACACACACACACTGATTTCAGGACTGCTTTAATTCAATATTAGACCCACAAGCCTCCTGTTCTCCCCAAACTCTGATACAGTCAGTCCTCTTTTCAAATGAGACTGACTATGACCTTTGAAACTTTGATGAAACCTGTCAGGCAGGGTCAGGGAGCCTGAAACCTGACTGCTGAGGAGAAAGGAAGACCCTCTGTCTGGATGTCTACTCTGAGCTCCAACACTGAGAACTGAGTTGGGAACTGGGAGGGTGGGGAAGGGCTGGCAGAGGTCATGTAGGTCAACTCGACCATCTTCATTCAACAGATGAAGAAACTGAGGCCAAGAACTAAATCTCCCACCGAAATCCTTAAGCTTCCAGGCCAATGCACACCCGTCTGCTTCAGAAATTAATTTCTCAGAAATTAAAATTCACAGGTAATTCCAAGGGCCTTCCTGCAATCTCAGGAGGTAAGAAGGTGTGACATCCCTAAACACACTGACTTTTTCACTCTCTTCACCTGAGTGCTCATGTCTGGGGACCACAGCCCTGGTCCAGCCAGACCAGGGGCAGAGTCACTGCTTCACAGGACCTCAGCCCAGAGGCACCCAAGTCCACAAAAACGAGAGACCTCCAAGGAGGATCAGGCTAGAGGAAGAGATTTCTGGCCTCTCCCCTCACAGATCTCTGCTCCTCATTTTCCTGGAATGTCAGGAACCTGGTGGATCAGTTAGGCAAGCAGCTGAACTGGCAATACCTGGGCCAGTCAGAAACCTCTGCCCACCCTCAGCTCAGCACTTCATTCCTCTTCAGCTCACACTATGTCTTCCTCAGCCCTGCTCCCTTCTTACCCATCGAAATGCCTCCCATCTTCCGTTTCCCTGCTCCTCAAAGCTGCCAGTCTCCTGCTCCCTCAAGGGCAGGAACTGTTGGGAGGAGGGGAGCAGGAGAAAGGGCGAGGGGGAATCACGGGTTTCACCTGCTTCTTCCACACAAAAAGTGCTTAGAACACCTGACCAGCAGCTTGGACTGCACCTGGGTACTTGTTAGAGGGCGAATTCCCTGACCCATCCCAGACCTACTCAAATCTGAGTCTGGGGATGGGGTGGGCAACAAATCCCAACAAGGTCCGCGGGAGATTCTGAAGCTCACTGAAAAGTGAGAACCGTTGTCTTGGCACACACTACTTTTCCCCCATCCCGCCTACCGGCCAGGGCCCCCCAGCCCTCTAAGCGGACCCCCAACCTGGACTCGGCCGCCAAGGGATGACGCATGTTGACTCAGGCGGGTCAAGGACGGCGGCCCCGCCGGCCCCGCGAGCCAAGGTGAATCGATGGTGCTCCGCTGCGGCGGCGGGCGGCGCAGCTGCTCTCCCCGCCGCCTGGCGCGTCCAGGGCCTGGGTCCGTAGCGGGCCTTCCCCGCTGCTCCAGACACACTCACACACATACTCACACTCAGCCCCCAGCGAACCCAGATATGGGAAAGGCCCACATCTACCTAGATGCTCGCCACCGGTCGCCGCCCAGAACCGCCTTCCCCGAGACGCCAGAAGCCGAGAGACACACCGCCAGACGCTCCAGACGCCCCTGCACCCGACCCCGCCCCAGCCCCAGCGCCCAGCCAAGCACCCCAGGCGCTGTAAGATAAGGGGTGGGTTTGTTCAAATCCAAGAATGAGAGGTTCAACGAGGTCAGTCGTCCCACCAACGTATTTATTTTATAGACAAGTTACTCATTAAAAAAAAAAAAAACATTTTGGCCATTTTTTTTTACAGTGAACAATTATATATACACACATTATAAACATTGTTTAATATAAAACATATCTACAAGCTACTTACATTTAATTAACCTGCTACTTCTAGTTCATCTGTGATTAAATTTAGTCACTGATGAGTCAGTTTCTTTGCTTGAACTGGACTGTACTATCTCCTTAACACCTCGGTCAAACAGGTACTAAGTGATAGCGCAAAACAAGCATTTAAATGTTATCAACTATGCATATCTTTCTGACAAAAAGATACATACATCCCCCAGACAAGAACTCAGAGACAGCTTTGGATTTAAGGCAATACTATAAGTATGTAATATCTAAGTAAGTAACATTTTCTTTAAAATATTCCAAGGCTGCCTGAATTGTGGGCATACCTCTGGATCTGGGATGCTCCTTTGCTTTTCCATTCAGTAGGATGTAGAAACTGATTATAGAAGTCATTCAAGAAGCTCCTATTAAAATCTTTAAAGTTATAACTTAAAAATTTAACCAAAAAGTTCAAAATTACTTTTTATAAATAGAAAAAACAATTTTTTTAAAAAAAGGGGGTGAATTTAATCAGGGAAGAGTCCCTTTATCATACAATCTAAAATCAGTATATAAAACTATTTAAGTCAAAATTAAGGTTTCAATGTGAGTTTGTTATTTAGTCAGTGCACCAAATATTTTAGATTTCCAGAACAGCAGAAAATTGATTCTCTCTCTCATACAGTTTTCAGGTTCATCCAAGGAAATTTCCTGTAGCAAATCCCGGTTTTCCGAACACACCAATGTCAGTGGTCATCATCCAGCATTAAAATAGCCTTTATCACCCTCAATGTCCACTTCCTGATCAGAATCCTCTGAAATCTCTGATTCAAGGTCTTCCTGGGAGACAGGGGAGGGTGAACACTGAGAGCTATCCAAAGCACCTTTATTCTGTTCACTAGGCAAGTCTTGCCTCTGGTCGCAAGAATTGTCCAAACTTTCCAGTTCTTCTTTTTTATTGTTTTGAGGGTTCTCCTAAAAGAAGAGGATGAAATGGAGATTGGTGGGATGACGAAATATGGAGAAATGAGAGATAGAAATCAAATGTTTTTTCATCTTCCATCATCTTTTTTAATTTTTAATTTATCAAGTGCTTTCAGGTATAATATTTTTATTCAGAAAATACATATTTATGCTTCTTTCTCACTTGGAAGGTAAAGTTCCTGTCATATCAGAGAACAATTATACTCTTCTTGCCAGATAAGAACAACTAACCACAAATGTAACTGTAAATGTATTATGTCAAATGAATCCTTAACTCCAGCCCAGACCTATGGTATCAAGGTTTTTAAAAGTTTAGGAAGAAAAAGAAATCAGATCACTACAGATACACACTATAAAGATATTCTGCAAATATTTAAACCTTGCCAACTGACAAAAGTCTTTTAGACATTTAAAAAATATGAATGTTAAATAATGCATTAAGGATAAAATTTCAAAATTATTAGACTGAATTGTTTTTTATGCATTTTCTGGACTAAGTTTACAAACATATACACACATAAATATGTATAGCAAGTTACATAATCATGGCTAAGAAAAATGCAGAATTAGAAGAATGCTGCTAATTGAAAAGGGAGACAACTATAATTTACTTAAAATCTGGAGGAAATTTCTTGAAAATTTCCCTTATTACACAGGAACCACTGTTTTTAAAGTCCCTGATAAACTACCTTTGACCAAGAACTAAATAAGTTAGTAAATTTAATCCTGTTTTTGTCTAAAATGCACATACAAAGGAAAACTATGATATACTGCTAAAGTTTTTTTTTTTCTAAAACAAGACTATAGAATAATAGATTTACCAAGCTTACAACTATGTGATAAGTTACAAGGCTCAGATATTGAGAGGAAACTTGAAATTTTAAAAATTGTGTTAGAATAATGGAATTATGGGAATTTTATTTTGTTTTAAAGTGTTTTTTGTAACGTTATTGTTTTTAATGAAAAAGTTATGATTGCTAAATTTGAAAATGCATACTGCTTTCAATTTCCCTATTCATTTCAAAAAAATTTTACTTATTATAAACTATATAAACCGTTAAGTGAAAAATTCAGCATTTGTCAGATAACTCTGGAGAAAATATCAGATTAGAACATCAAAAACAAATCTTTAGCTCTAAGTCAACAGAGCTTCTTTAAAAACTGAATTAGCCTTTACTTTTTATCACATATTACGTAACAAGGTCACTGGAAGAAAGACTGTTAGAAAGTTTAAGCTACTTTTCAAACAGGCTTGGATAGCCTCTTGCTGTTTTTATATTCATTTTAAGAGCTAGAATTAGAGGGAAAATAATTTTAAAACTCTTTGATATTTAATTATTCTAAAAAACAGTGCAAACAAGACTTAAAGGTGTTTATTTCCTTATATTTACCCTTGAGCTCTGCCTGGTTTTATTATGGCTGTGTAAATAAAAGAAACAATTTTCTCCCAAAGATAACTGCTTAAGTCATTTACTGTCAATTACTTTATCTTTCCTGCGTTAATTAGATAAACAACATATGGGGTTTATAAAACAATTAGCTGGGAGTTTTACTAGCCAGTGTGTGAAAACCCAAGCATAATTGATATAGAAACTGCATTAGGTGCTTTTAGCATTACTGCCGCCTGAACAACTCATCCTGAATTTCAGCAGGACTATTTGCCTTTTTAATCAAGGTGAAGAGGTTAAATAGTCCCTCAAATGACTTTTGCATACAACCTACAACAGGCCCCGCATTGAGATAAGATGGTAAAAATATTTATTTCCATAGAAACAGAACCATGTCAATACCTGTTTTAGTCTTCTCCATTTAGCGCGTCGATTCTGAAACCAGGTTTTGACCTACAGAAAAGACAGAAAGAAAACTTGCCACAAGTCCAGAATCCCGAGGGACCTGGGGAGTCGGGGAGAAGTTTAGGAGCTTCCGAGCCAAACAGCTGCCGGTGGCCTCACTGTCTCCCTTCTGCCCCGAAACCCCGGCCCCAGGAGACTCCCCGGCCCGCGGCCCGCGAGGCGACTCACCTGCCTCTCGCTAAGCTGCAGCATCTTGGCCAGCCGCTTCCTCTCGGGCGGGGAGAGGTATTTCTGGGTCTCAAACTTCTTCTCCAGCTCGATGGTCTGGTCATTGGAGAACCTCACCTGGCCGCCTTTCCTTTTATGCAGAGGCCTCTGCAGGAAAGGGCTCCAGAGAAGGGGTTTGCCTGCGGGCCAGAGCGTCTTGGTTAGAGGCGGCCCTGAAGCAGCCCGGCCCACCGGTAGACCAGCCTGCACTGGGGGGTGACAAAGAAGGGGAAGGGAGGCTGCTGGGCACTCAATCAGACACATTCACATATACTCGTTGAGACACGGACCCAACAGGCTCCCACCAATACACATCACAGCTGGAGACACAGGAACATCCGAAGTCACACACTTACACTGCATATGCACGAAGAGCACATTCAAAAGCCCACAGACCCACACAACCATCACACCCTGAGCTAGATATAATCATTTTGATCCCCCAAAGAACATCGACTACAGGCTGAGCTTAAAATACCATAACCTCTTTAACCAGTCGCTCTCAGAATGTACACAAACTTTATAGCCTAGAAGACCTGCAGAGGGGTCCTCTCCCTTGGTGAACCAAACTTTCCAAAGACCCGTGTGTGAGTTATATTGGGGGGAGAGGGTCTGTCACACTAGCCAAAGCGTCGCTGCCAGGGGCCGGCGGCCTGGCGACCAGGGAAGCCCTCTGGCTCAGGCGATGGGTGTCAGTGGAGCTTCCAATCCTGGCCGGAGGGCGCAGGGCCCCCTCTGATTTCACACCCGGCCGGCGGGGGCGGCCAGTTAAAGCCACCCCGTGGGCTATGGCAACATTTCCGTCAATGTGTTTCCTGTTGGTCTATCTCGAAAAACCCTTTGCTTCCTCCTGTTTAGTCCCGAGGAAACCCAGGGCGCGCTCTGTGAAAACGTTTGCCCCCAGGCTCGCCCGGCCGAGGGTCTCCCTCCGGCCCCAGAAGGCGAACAGAGACACATCGGGCCTGCAGCATCATACCTTCGAGAATGGAATAAAAAACACAATAACTTAAAAAAAAAACAACACTAAAATATAATTCCCCCGAAAGTCTCTAGAGCGATGAGAATGGAAGGTGGAGAACTGAGCGAGGGGCCACACCATAATAATGATGACACTAAAAAGTCAATTAATTAAAATGTCAGTTATCTCCAGGGTGCCTACATAAGCTGCCAATAACAGAGTAGAATTAAAATCCTGGTGGGCCAAGGCAAGGAGTCGCGTTTTCTGTACCGGAGGCTTCAGGGCCTCCGGCGCGGATCACAGGTGGCTCATTTCTTAGGCCGCGGACCGAGGGGACAAGTCCCTCAAACTTCGTTCGGCCAACGTGTCCGCGCTGCCCTCCCTACTCCAAAGACGGGTGGGTCTGTCTGTCCGTCGGTCTGCAGGTCTGCGCTAAACGCTTTGAAAGCAGGCAATGTTTTTTTGCGAGATTTTGCTTACGTCAGGATTCAGACTGGTGCAAAACAGCCTCAAAAAAAAAAAAAGGAAGCAACTGGTTATTTTAGCTGCCATAAAGTCACATCCCACACAGAGGAAATGAACAATATCAGAAAAACGGATCCCGGCTATCAGAAGTCGAGTGTTTCCTGAATTTGTCTGTATTGAGGATGTCGATAAAATAATCAGCAGCGTGCACTACTCCGGGGGAAGGGTCTGCTTCATGCAGCCAGGAAAACACTTAACAGCTTCTGAAACCAGATTTACTCCTATCGAGAACTCAAGATTTCCTGTATGAACGGAAAGGGTCAGGCTCTTTCACTGCACAAGCTTGTTGAACCAGGTCCAGCCGCGAAACCACCCGGGGCCCGACAGCTATCCCTGCCACTCAGGGGCGGCCCGGGGCACCTTGGCACTGCCTTCCCGGTCGCTCCAGCTAAGGGAGCCTCCCAACCCCCGGGAGACAAGCGCCCCCAGGGCTCCTTCGGCCGCCGGCCCCCGAGGCAGCGCCGGCGGTCTGGCTCTGGCCCGCGCGCCCCGACGCCTGCAAGGTGCAGGAAAACCAATCTGAGTCATGGTGCGGTCAGTCTGGGCTGCGCGCCGCCGGGGCCCGCGCCTCCGGTCCCCCGCGCACGCCCGACAGCCGCTTTTCAATCGCTTTTGCCACAACTTTCTATTGCCTCCCCCTCCGCCCCCGCCGCCTCCAGGGCGCTGCCACCTGCCGGGTGGCGCCTTCCTCACCGCCGTCCCGGCTCGGCCCCGCCATGACCCCGGCCGCCTTACCCAGGGGGTCGTGGCGGAGCAGGGCGTGCGTGTAGTCGTTCACCGACCGCGGGAAGGGGTACAGAGGACCCCCGAAGCCGCCGGGTCCGTAGGCGGCGGCCAGCGCGGCGGCGGAGTGGTGCGAGAAGGCGGGGTGGATCGGCGTGGGCTCGTACACCGGGGCCCGGTAGGAGGACACGAGGCTGGTGAAGGAGGAGTTGGGGGACGGCAGCGTGGGCGTGGGGGTGGGCGCGGCGGGCCCGCGACCCAGGATGTCCTCGATGTAGAACGGCGTCGGGTGCGCTGGCTGCAGCAGCGGCGTGGGCGCGTACAGCGGCACCCCCACGGCGCCCGCCGCCGTCGCCGGCCCGGGGTGCGGGTACTGCATGGCTGCGCCGCGCTCCGGCCCCTCGGAGAGCTGCCGGCCCGCGCCGCGGCACTACATTTATCCGCGCTCCGCGCTCCCGGCGATAGGCTCCGCCGGCCGCGGGGTGGGGCCGCGCTCTCTGGCCCCTTCCTGCCTCCGGGCCCTGCGGCCAATGGCGCGGAGCCCCGGGAGCCACCTCCCGCCCCCACCCTTGGCCCGCCCCCGCCGGCCGAGCTCTCCGCCCCCGGGACGCGCTCGCTTGCTCGCCGCCTCTGAGCACCCGGCGCCCCGGTGTCCAGCCGCCGCCGACGCTCGGGACTCCAAGCACCCTGGCCCGGGACGCCCTCGACGGAAGCCCAGTGCCGCGTCCGTCGAGCGAGGCGCGAGGCCTCAAGGCGCCTGCAAGGCGGACTCAGGCGGCCCTAGCTTCGGCGGGGAGGCATCTCCGCCGAAACTCGAGGGCACTGGTCTAGGCACGGGCCCGCGGTGGCGGCAGCCGGCCCGAGCAAAGGGCTACTGGACTCGGGCCCCGCAGGCCTGGAGGCCACTGGTCGGGCCGCGCCTTCGCCGGCCTGAGAGCACCCTCCCTCCCTCGTCGGCGCGCTCCCTGGAGTAACGGTAGCACTGGCGGTGGCCCCGGGCGTCTCCGGAGTGCTCGTAGCGGGAGAGTGCCCTGGTTTCCTGGGAGAGCTCCAGGGAGAGAGAGCCACGGCCCTTGCCTGCGTCCCTGTGGGTAAGGACGACTAAACATCAGGTGCTGCGGACTCAGGCCTCTCTAGCCCGTGTCATTCGGGGGCCCCGGGGACTCAACCACTTCCCGGGGGACGCTGGTAGAAGTTCCTTCGGGCAGGAATCAAGGGAAGGTCGGGGTCCTACGGCGCCTGGCAGGAGCTGTGCAGTCTTCTCTGACCCCATGCGGGCTGCTCCATGTCCCCGGTCCCCAGGTCCTGGGGGATCGCAGCTGCGCGCAGTCCGCTTTCCCTTTTTGCACGTGTTTTCTATTGAAGCGGCGACGCTACCCCGTGTGGCCTCGGCTCTGTGCAGCTCCACTCGCCTGCGGGGCAAGGGGGCATTTTCTTGATTGACGCCCTCCCGCGGTCGTCACACCTCGCGGTGAGCGGTTTCTGCTAAGGTCCTCCGTCAGTCGTGGAATTGGAGAGAAAAAAAAAAACAACTTCCCGGCTTTTTCTATTAAGAGTTTTTATTTACATCTTGGGATTATTTCTCCGACTGCAGTGGGACAGCACTAGGCAGAGTGGGCTGGAAGCCGGATGGCTTGAGTTCGAGTTTCAGTCCAAACTATGTGTGTGTGAGCAACTTACTGTGTGCCAGCAGTGAACAGAACAGATGTGGGTCCAGTTCTCGCAGTGGCAGGAAACAAATTTTAACACAGTGACTTACGTCTGCGCTAGAAGAGAGAAGTGCTCGATGACCAGAAACCTTGTAAGAGAGGACATCTCCTCCTTGGGGGAGGGAGATGAATTAAGGAATGGAAAGGGTTCCCCCAAGGAAGTGATGTTTGAAAAATGAGTAGGTGTCAAGGAACCTGGAGAGGAACTAACATTTCAAGTCCAGAGAGCAGAGCATTTGAGTGTCCTCAATACAGCTTTTCAAGTCACCGTCCCTGAGTTTTTCTTATCTGGAGCATTTAGCATTTAGCCTAAAGGTTTCTAATCTTTTGGGATTGGGATCCTAGGCATCTTTCAAAATCTGATGACAGACAGGAGCTACAATATGATAAAGTGATAATACAAAGTGATAATATGCTATCACTTCAGTTAAAACGTTGACAGAGAATATTTATCTGCATCTTTGCTCTATTATAGAAACTATCTCTAGAAGGATAAACAAAAAGCTAGTAACATTGGCTGTCTATGAAGAGAGAGGTAGGGTTGGAGGGAGAATGTACTGTACGCTTTGTGACAGTTTGGAATTGGAAAATTGAGCCGCGTAGATGTATATAAGTAGGTCCTTGAAGGAGTGGCTGATTCTAGGGCAGGAAAAGACAAGGTGAGCTCCAGGCATATTGTACCAAAAACCACAAAAAGAAAACAGGAACCAGCTTGAAGGGTCTTCATTGGCCAGATTTGGGGTCATTTAAGCATCAAAACTATGGATTAAAAGATTTCATAGTATCACTGCCTATAGAGATACTCAAAGAGAGACCAAGGGTTCGTAGATGGTAAAACTGGAAGAATGCTAGCTAACAAGTAATAAAAATCAGAAAATGTAATAATTCGTTTTGGACACCAAAACCATCAAGGGAAACATTGTTAAGGATGAGAAATTTCACAAGGTCTCATAGTGTCACCCCAGATTGATTGGATTCTGGATTTTTTTGAATACAAAAACTTTTAAAAAGTATGAATTTATGTTTAAAAATGAAAACACTCTCAAGTCTTTTTAAAAGGTAAAATTATTTGAATTATTTGTTAAATCTGCTTACAAGTTTAGGTAGTGCGTACCTCCTGGAAACCATCTGTGGAGGGCCATTTGCAAATCATTGGTCTCTCTGGGGTCTGGTTTGATGTTGTGTGCCCCACCTCACCCCACCCCTACCCCCAAGTCATAATTCTCCTCACAAGGCGATGGAGAATTCAGGCAGGTGCTGGAAGACTGTGACATGAGGGGTATGTTCTTCTGTACCAAGAACAGAGATGGGATTTGGGGACAAAAAAAGAACAGTGGTTATGTTAAAGGACTTCAGAAGTTATGTTTGAGTCTTCAAAGATTGGGACCTCGGGAAACTAACCAGGTGACTGTGATTATTATTTTGTCACAAAAATTTTCTCCCTCATCTTTGTTTTTCTCCTTTTTCCTGCCCCTTCTACCCAGCACATAATTGAGATTATTATTCAAATTCATTTAATGCCCTTACAGTAAATCACTAGTGAGCCTTCATTCTCCATTCTTCATAAATAGTATGAGTTTATAGTTTATTCTATACATGACTCAGCCACAAGCCAAAAAGATCTAAGTCTACAAGCATTCCAAAAATAAATATTAAAATACTAGGGAAATAATCACTAATATAGGAAAAGGAAGCATCATTCCTTTCTTTGATTTAGCCACAGATCCTGTGAGGTGATGGAGATCTTATAAGGCATTGGTATAACATTCCAACTCAGCTACATAATCCTAACCAGCAAATTGAAGCACTTAATTCTGTTAAGCTATATAACACCACCTCATCTAAATCCAGGCATCAGATCCATGTTCATTTCACTATAGTTAAGAAAAAAATTACAACCACATTTGTGAATGTCACATTCATTGAACTACATAATTTTTAATATCACTTGTGTAGGTTTTATAGTTTGTTTTATTGTTTTAAAAGTCATTTGGGGCTCTAAAAGAACTAGATTTTTCCAAAGTTGTCCTTATAATTTTTTTTCTCCCAGTCAGAACCAATAAAACAAAACTGTTGTAGCTATTTAATTCAAAATCTCTTGGAGTTTCAATATTTTTTCTCTGCTGGATACTAAAACCAATAAAGCTACATGAGATTTTAATTATATTCTGAATTTAAAAAGACTCTTTAAAAATTTGGCACCATTTATTTTAGTCTCTATTATTGTGTGAGATACCAAACTTTGTAAGAAGAGAAGGTGGTTCTTACCTCTAGTTTATCTAGTAACAGCTTTGGTAAAATTTTTGCAACTTATTTTCGATAATTAAATGTTCAGTTCAGTTCAGTCGCTCAGTCGTGTCCGACTCTCCGCGACTCCATGAATCACAGCATGCCAGGCCTCCCTGTCCACATAGAAGTAAAACTTCAAATTAACTATACCTTGAGAGCATAAATGGATTTTGTATAACAATGTAATCCCGTTATTGCTTATAGTAAAAGTTTTGTTATCTTCAGCTATTGGAATGACTAAATCATTTAGTAAATCACATATTGAATCATTGTATTATATTTTATTTAAAATTTGACAATATCTAACTAATTAGTGTTTTAGGGTTTTACTGACTTACAAGATGCTATTATGATCAAAAGAAATATTTTGTCCTTGTCATGAATGGGATCAGAGCTCTGGAATACACAGGCAACAGTCATCACGACATTGCTTCAGTGGTGGTCACATTTCACATACTATCATGTACTTTACATCACACCATAATGTGGATAAATTTTACCAACCATTGAGCTTTGGATGGAGCTTATATTTATTTGTTCCATTTAAAAAATGATGAAGAATTCAATAACAAAAAAGAGAACACTATTATTTAAATGGGCTAAAATATCTGAATAAACGTTTCTCCAAAGAAGATACACAAATGGTCAATAAGCACATGAAAAAATGTTCGATATCATTGGTCATCAGGGAAATGCAAATGAAAACCACAATTAGACACCACTTTATATGCTGTAGGATAACTGTAGTAATTTCTTTAAAAAAAATTTTGGTAAGAATGTATAGATTTAGAACCCTATACGTTGCTGGTGGCTGTGTAAAATGAAGCCATGGCTGTGTAAAATGAAGCCACAGCTGTGGAAAACAATCTGGGAGTTCCTGAAAAGGTTAAACAGAGTTACTGTATGACCCAGTAATTCCACTCCTAGGTATACACCCAAGAAATGAAAATGTTTGTCCATACAAAAACTTGTACACAAATATTCACATACTGATGGATGAATCAGTTCAGTTCAGTTCAATTCAGTTGCTCAGTCGTGTCCAACTCTTTGCGACCCCATGAATCACAGGACGCCAGGCCTCCCTGTCCATCACCAACTCCTGGAGTTCACTCAACCTCATGTCCATCGAGTTGGTGATGCCATCCAGCCATCTCATTCTCTGTCGTCCCCTTCTCCTCCTGCCCCCATGTACATCAAGCAATGGAATATTATTTGGTAATAAAAAGGAATGATGTTCTGATGCATGCTACAACATGGATGAACTTAAATATTTTGCTTAGTGAAAGAAGCCAGACACAAAAGGCCACATTTATGTTTATATGAAATGTCCAGAATAGGGAAATCTGTACAGACAGAAAGTAGATTAGTGGTTGCCTAGGGCTTGAAGCTCAACATTCAGAAAACTAAAATCATGGCATCTGGTCCCATCACTTCATGGGAAATAGATGGAAAAACAGTGGAAACAGTGTCAGACTTTATTTTTTTGGACTCCAAAATCACTGCAGATGATGATTGCAGCCATGAAATTAAAAGACGCTTACTCCTTGGAAGAAAACTTATGACCAACCTAGATAGCATATTAAAAAGCAGAGACATTCCTTTGCCAACCAAGTCAAGGCTATGGTTTTTCCCATGGTCATGTATGGATGTGAGAGTTGGACTGTGAAGAAAGCTGATCGCCGAAAAATTGATGCTTTTGAACTGTGGTGTTGGAGAAGACTCTTGAGAGTCCCTTGGACTGCAAGGAGATCCAACCAGTCCATTCTAAAGGAGATCAGTCCTGGGTGTTCATTGGAAGGACTGATGCTAAAGCTGAAACTCCAATACTTTGGCCACCTCATGTGAAGAGTTGACTCACTGGAAGAGACTCTGATGCTGGGAGGGATTGGGGGCAGGAGGAGAAGGGGACGACAGAGAATGAGATGGCTGGATGGCATCACCGACTCGACGGACATGAGTTTGAGTGAACTCCGGGAGTTGGTGATGGACAGGGAGGCCTGGTGTGCTGTGATTCATGGGATCGCGAAGAGTCGGACGCGACTGAACTGAACTGAACTGAGGGCTAAGAAAGTTGGAGGTAAATGAAGGGTGACTGCTAATGTGTACAGTTTCTTTTTGAGGTAGTGAAAATGTTCTAGAAGTTATTGTAGTGATAGTTATAAAACTTTGAGAATATCGAGAAAAAATATTTAATGGGTGAATTATATCTAAGTAGAGTTGTTACATTATTTTTTTTAATGATGAAAGAGTGTCACATGAAAGTCAGTAATGTACCCTATAATAATTTTAACAAGAGCAATAATATCAGAAGTGACAGTTTGACATGTAATCCAAACTTGTAGATATTCAGCTAAGCTCCCAGGCAGAAGTCCGGGAGAAAGAACCAGAAATGATGAACCAGGACTCATGCTGTGTGGACCATGGGCCCTTTCTATTCAGTGCACCAAACTTCTCCCCTGGCCCTGTGTTCCTTCATTTGTAATCTTTGACCCGGCAGGTGCCCTTCTTTCTAATCACACCCTAGAAAGGAGAGAAAGAGGAAGTTTATTACCAAGGAACCAAATAATCCAAAGAAAAAATTAAAACCAGTTCAGACTCTGGTTCTGATTTTTTTTAATTTTCATGAAATCATTTGAGATCTTATGGGCACAAAATTCCACTGTCCTTAACTCTAAGGAATACTCTATTTCTGAGACAAGGAAAAGGCAACAAATTTCATGATTCCCAGACCACAAAGGAATTGCAGGTCTTATTCAGCAGGACTGGGGAGGGTCATAGAGAAATCTTCAGTTTAGAGAGGTGAAGTGGAAACATTTTGGAAATCCTCAGTGTAAGGATCACTGAGAGCTGGGGTGGATGACCTTCTGGAAAATTAAGTGCCTCATGGTCAAGAAACTGTGAGCTGCCTACAGGCACTCATTCTCTTGCTTGGCAATGACCTCGTCTCAGATAAAACATAATCTGGCTTCCCAAGGACACATTTTCCCCCAGCTGTGAAATGGGCCTGAAATACTGAGTTGTTCCACACAACTCATCAAAGAAGTCTGAGACTATTAGGAGAGGTGGGGCTTACCGATTATGCCAAGGTTTGACCTAAAAGGGAAATTCCTGCCTGAAGTTATAGGTCCCAAGAAACTGGTAACAGCGGTAGCTTCAAAGGCAACTGCATGGTGGTGCAGACGTAGGAGTGGAGTAAGAATGAGATTGGAAATGGCTTTAGGCTGCACTTTTGTACTTTTTGAATTGTGAATGCAGTTCCTAAAAGTGTCTGGCATATAGTAGGTGCTCAATAGATATTTTTGAAAGGGTGAATGGAGTCAAACAAACATAATTTTTTAATTCGAGCTCTGCCATTTTGACTGTGAACTTTGATAAGTTTCTTAACCATCTTGGGGCTTCCCAGGTGGCACTAGTGGTGAAGAACTCATCTGCCAGTTCAGGAAACATGGGTTCGATCCCTGGGTTGGGAAGATCCTTTGAAGGAGGGCATGGCAACCCACTCCAATATTCTTGGCTGGAGAATCCCCATGAACTGAGGAGCCTGATGGGCCACAGTCCATAGGGTTGCAAAGAGTTGGAGACAACTGAAGCAACTTAGCACACGCTGACCTGGTACTTTCTCAGCTTCCTTCTGTCTGAAAGGAGTAGAATAAATATTGCCTAGTGCAAACAATAAGCAGTGAAGAACTTAGTTTAGCCCATCTTTCCTTCTCCCTCAGTGAACAGAAGCAATTTTTGGTTGATGAATTGAAGCGACTGGTAGGCTGCAGTCCGTGGGGTCGCTATAGGTCAGACACGACTGAGCGACTTCACTTTCACTTTTCACTTTCACACATTGGAGAAGGAAATGGCAACCCACTCCAGTGTTCTTGCCTAGAGAATCCCAGGGGTGGGGGAGCCTGGTGGGCTTCTGTCTATGGGGTCACACAGAGTCGGACACGACTGAAGTGACTTAGCAGCAGCAGCAGCAGCACACACTGACCTGGTACGTTCTCAACTTCATTCTGTCTGAAAGGAGTAGAATAAATATTGCCAAGTGCAAACAATAAGCAGTGAAGAACTTAGTTTAGCCCATCTTTCCTTCTCCCTCAGTGAACACAAGCAATTTTTGGTTGATGAATTTTTAACGTCATAAATTATGCAAAATACTATTTGCATGGTTTATGTTGAAAAAAAAGGGAATTGATAACAGAGGCAGGGCTATATATTTCCTAAATTGTTGCTAGTTGAGGAAAGATCATTTTGATTTGTTCCTCTTCTGAGTTCAGGATCCTGGGTATTAGAACCTTGTATCATTCAGCCCCTTAAGCTAAAAAGAGGAGTCGTGTTTGAGACAGGGAAGAGGGAAGAAAAGAGAAGAGGGATTGAATGATTGAAGTGGAAGTAAGGTAAGGGAATTCCCTAGCAGTCCAGTGGGTTAGGATTCCACACTTCCACTAAAGAGGGCACAGGTTTGGAAGTAAGATCCTGTATGCTGTGCAACAGGGCCAAAAATAAATAAATAATAAAAATAAGAAGTGGAAGTAATACGAAAGAGGAAACAAGAACATGAATGCCAGGTTGATTTGGGATACTGAACTTAATGAAATAGGATATAGTCCCCAAGACTGGAGAAGACTAATGGTTCCTAAAGAGCAGAAGCTCTATCTTGGTCATCCCTGTCTCCCTTCAGCACCCATCACTGTCCCTGGCCCCAAGATGGCATCATCAAATATGGTCACTGAGCATCACCCCAGCACTTCTAGGAGAAAGAACAGAGTTTGACAGGCTGATAGCCCAACCCTGAGTACAAAACGGGTTTTCTGGGTTTCTAGGGAGAACAAGCAGAGGAACCAGAGATCAAATTGCCAACATCTGCTGTATCGTTGAAAAAGCAAGAGAGTTCCAGAAAAACTTCTGTTTCTCCTTTACTGACTATGCCAAAGCCTTTGACTGTGTGGATCACAATAAACTCTGGAAAATTCTGAAAGAGATGGGAATACCAGACCACCTGACCTGCCTCTTGAGGAACCTGTATGCAGGTCAGGAAGCAACAGTCAGAACTGTACATGGAACAACAGACTGGTTCCAAAATGGGAAAGGAGTACATCAAGGTTGTATACTGTCACCCTGCTTATTTAACTTATATGCAGAGTACATCATGAGGAACGCTGGGCTGGGAGAAGCACAAGCTGGAATCAAGATTGCCAGGAGAAATATCAATAACCTCAGATATGCAGATGATACCACCCTTACGGCAGAAAGTGAAGAAGAACTAAAAAGCCTCTTGATGAAAGTGAAAGAGGAGAGTGAAAAAGTTGGCTTGAAGCTCAACATTCCGAAAACTAAGATCATGGCATCCAGTTCCATCACTTCATGGCAAATAGATGGGGAAACTGGCTGACTTTATTTTGGGGGGCTCCCAAATCACTGCAGATGGTGACTGCAGCCATGAAATTAAAAGATGCTTACTCTTTGGAAGGTAAGTTATGACCAACCTAGACAGCATATTAAAATGCAGAGACATTACTTTGCCAGCAAAGGTCTGTCTAGTCAAGGCTATGGTTTTTCCAATAGTCATGTATGGATGTGAGAGTTGGACTATAAAGAAAGCTGGGCGCCGAAGAATATGCTTTTGAACTGTGGTGTTGGAGAAGACTCTTGAGAGTCCCTTGGACTGCAAGAATATCCAACCAGTTCATCCTAAAGGAGATCAGTCCTGGGTGTTCATTGGAAGGACTGATGTTGAAGCTGTAACTCCAATACTTTGGCCACCTGATGCGAAGAGCTGACTCGTTTGAAAAGACCCTGATGCTGGGAAAGATTGAGGGCAGGAGGAGAAGGGGATGACAGAGGATGAAGTGGTTGTATGGCATCACCGACTCAATAGACATGGGTTTGGGTGGACTCCGGGAGTTAGTGATGGACAGGGAGGCCTGGCGTGCTGTGATTCATGGGGTTGCGAAGAGTCGGACACGACTAAGCGACTGAACTGAACTGAGGGAGTACAAACCTATTCTTTCTCTCTCAATAAGGAGGTGACCATCTGGATAGTCCAGAATATTTAGAGGGGATGAAGACAAGGAATGCAGACAAGAGCAGCAGTCACAAGGGCAGTAGCAACGGTGCAGCAGCTGTGGGTCAAGATGGAAAGCAGTATCTCCTAAACGTGGTGGCTTATGGCACTGAGCAGAGTTCGTGAGATCCTTCTCATTCGTGGTCTTCAGGAGCACTCACTGCGGACATAGAGCAGAAGGTTGTCCCACGTGGAGGTCCAGCCTTGAAGCTGATGGAAAACCAGCCACCGAACGAGTATAGCCTCGGGCTTCCCTGGTGGCTCAGTGGATGAGAATCCACCTGCCCATGTAGGAAACGCAAGTTCAATCCCTGATCTGGGAAGATACCCCAAGCTGCGAAGGAACTAAGCACATGCACCACAACTACTGAGCCTGTGCGCCATGACTGCTGAAGGCCGAGTGCCCTAGAATCTGTGCTTCACAAGAAGAGAAGCCATCGCAATGAGAAGAAAAGCCCTAGAGAAAAGGGCTTGCACTGCAAGCACTGCAACTAGAGAAAAGCCCGCACAGCAAAGACCCAGCACAGACAAAAAAAAGTAACCATTAAAAAAAAAAAAGACTCTAGGCTCATTATTTTCCACCTTATTATCCCTCTAAGGCTGGAAACCCTAGAAACTTTGCTACCTTCTGATAGTCCAGCAGATCGGTAACAATTCCATGTTACGGATGAGGTATTCAGTTCAGTTCAGTCGCTTAGTCGTGTCCGACTCTCCGCGACCCCATGAATCACAGCACGCCAGGCCTCCCTGTCCATCACCAACTCCGGGAGCTCACTCAAACTCATGTCCACAGAGTCGGTGATGCCATCCAGCCATCTCATTCTCCGTCGTCCCCTTCTCCCGCCCCCAACCTTTCCCAGCATCAGAGTTTTTTCCAGTGAGTCAGCCTAGAGAAATCAAACAACTTGTTAAAGGCACAGAGCTAATGAATAGCAAAGCAAGGATTTAATCTCAGAAATGATTCTTAAACAAGATTTTTCTGTGGCTCTGATGGTTAAGCAATTGTAGCAGGCACAAGTACTGTTTTTAAGCAAGTCCATAACTGTTACTTTATTCCCTGGGTATGCAACCATTCCTGAGTGATCTGGAACATTAAAGTGAAAAACAGAAAGTCTCCTTAAAAGAAAAAAGGAGGGCAAGTTATTTAATTAAATCTAAATGTATAAGCAAGTATATGTTGTCTATTATGCTCAATACATAAGTACATACATAGATACAGTATACTCAAGATTAATAACCAGTTAGCTCAAATTTGATTTGTACTCTACTACCTTTTATTTTAAAAACTGTAATAATTGCACTAGATTATTTCAAACCCTGGGCTTTGAAATAATGGGCTTTCCTGGTGGCTCAGATGGTAAAGAATCTGCCTGCAGTGTGGGAGACTCGGGTTTGATTCCTGGGTTGGAAAGATCGCCTGAAGAAAGGAATGCAACCCACTCCAGTATTCTTGCCTGGGGAATTCTGTGGACAGAGGAGTCTGGCATGCTACAGTCCATGGGGTCACAAAGAGCTGGACCTGACTAAGTGACTTTCAAACTCCATATATTAAAAGTGTTTTGATTATATTTTAATTATCCAATATTTTATTTTAAATAAGTCAAAGATACTTTTTCATACAAAGGATAGAAAATAGGCACATTATTTATCTTTATAGAAACTTCAAGAAGAGCTTGCTAGTTTCATCAATTCATGGTCTATTCCTTTTGATAAAAAGAAAAATCAGAGTGATTTTAAAAGTTTGGTTTGATTTTGTTATTCTTTTTTTCATTTTTTGATGGCACCACACAACATGTGAGATCTTAGCTCCCTTGCCAAGGATCACACCCACATCTCCTAAATTGCAAAGCAGATTCTTAACCACTGGACCACCAGGGAAGTTCTTATTCTTGTTCTTCTAATTGGTGCTCTTCTAACTGGTAGTGTAGAAATCAAATTTATTTTGAGTATGGTGCTAACTGGTTAATTCTTATAATTCTGAGTTATCCAACCACGGGATCTATAATTCAGTGAGAAAGTAACAGCCATTTAAAATAATATTTTTAATAGAATATCTATGAAATAGTTTTTATCAGTTTCTCTTCCTCTTTCCGGGAAAAAGTACCAAGTGAAATGTGCTACTGAAGCTTCTATTGAACGAAAGCGACTTGCTCCTGCAGATAATTTACAACCCAAGGTAAAGGTTTTCAGTTTCCTTCAAAATAAAAGTTTTTCAACATGGAGATTAGATTAAACTTCAGTTCAGTTCAGTCATTCAGTCGTGTCCAACTCTTTGCGACCCCATGGACTGTAGCACACCAGGCCTCCCTGTCCATCACCAACTCCCAGAGTTCACTCAAACTCATGTCCATTGAGTCGGTGATGCCATCCAGCCATCTCATTCTCTGTCGTCCACTTCTCCTCCTGCCCCCAATCCTTCCCAGCATCAGACTCTTTTCCAGTGAGTCAACTCGTTGCATGAGGTGGCCAAAGTATTGGAGCTTCACCTTTAGCATCAGTCCTTCCAATGAACACTCAGGATTGATCTCCTTTAGAATGGACTGGTTGGATCTCCTTGCAGTACAAGGGACTCTCAAGAGTCTTCGCCAACACCACAGTTCAAAAGCATCAATTCTTCGGCGATCAGCCTTCTTCACAGTCCAACTCTCACATCCATACATGACCACAGGAAAAACCATAGCCTTGACTAGACGGACCTTGGTTGGCAAAGTAATGTCTCTGCTTTTTAATATACTATCTAGGTTGGTCATAACTTTCCTTCCAAGGAGCAAGCGTCTTTTAATTCCATGGCTGCAGTCACCATCTGCAGTGATTTTGGAGCCCAAAAAAATAAAGTCTGACACTGTTTCCACTGTTTCCCCATCTATTTCCCATGAAGTGATGGGACCAGATGCCATGATCTTTGTTTTCTGAATGTTGAGCTTCAAGCCAACCTTTTCACTCTCCTCTTTCACTTTCATCAAGAGGCTTTTGAGTTCCTCTTCACTTTCTGCCATAAGGATGGTGTCAGCTGCATATCTGAGGTTATTGATATTTCTCCCAGCAGGATCTAATTCTTATATGTTTAAGTGTTTTTCAAATACACAGGGGGAAGTATCTTTGAAGGCATGGGAGGTTATCATAAAGACTTTGGCTGGTAAGGAGCCAGAAGAAATAATAAATAGGAAGAGTCAAATAGGAACAAAACAGGCACACATTTGAAAAGGGAATCTCTCTTGAAATCAGTCCCATTATTTATCTAACAAGTTAGAAGATGTTAACGGGAGCATTTATTGATTTAGCTCCCACCTAGGATGCAGAAAGTTGTAAAGACCATTGTTGTCACTCTAACAAGAAAAAATCTAGACAAAGACAGTCATAACTTTTCTGCACCAGTCAGAGAGCTGAGGTCTCCGGCCAGCCAAGCACTTTGAGAAAAAAGGACTTCCTATTGAGAGACAGGGAAGAGTGATAGCTGACCTGGGACAAGGAGACACCAGATATCATGCAAGCAAGTTAGAAGAATTCAGCTAAAACATTTAACAAATTGACAAAGGTTTAATGTAAGTTAGCATGAAAGTATAGAACCCCTGGAAGCTGCAGACAGAATGGGAATTTGCACCCACTACCAGGCTCTTCACAGACTTTACAGGTGCTCAAGAAAAACAAAAACCCAGGGAGGAAATCAGAAGAAGCCTCTATTTGTGATGCAGGCTTGGAAAAGGAAGCAGCCACTACTACAAAAACAGGCATGAAGCTCTGCCCAGAGACTTCTTCCTTACAGACCAAAGCCATAGGGAGAAGCGTAGCAAAACTTGTGGCTCCTAGGGATACATGTGAAGACTGCTGGGCATGGGTGCTAAGTCGCTTCAGTCATGTCCCACTCTTTGCGACTCTATGGACTGTAGTCTTCCAGGCTCTGCTCTCCATGGGATTCTCCAGGCAAGGGTACTGGAGTGGGTCGCCATCCAGGGGTTCTTCCCAATCCAGGAATTTACTGCTAGCTCCTGCATTGGCAGGCGGGTTCTTTACCACTGGGGCCACATGGAAAGCCCACTATGATCAAGGTTTAAAAAAATTTTTTACTCATAGAGGAAGGGCAGGAAACTCTCCTACAAAGAACCTGCCAAAGTTCCCAGCAAAGTTTGCTACCCCAGAGAGGGACAGGATCACTCAAAAAGCCCAACTCCCCTAAGACCCAGGACACAGGGCCTGCTAGGACGAAGGCTGGACCTGGACAGCAGAAAACCCTTCCCAACCCCCAGCTTCAGGCCAGCGAGACCCAAGAATGAGAAAAGAGACTAGCACCTTCCCATGGCAGAAGTGCTCAGAAACCCTTCACTGGTTCAGGCACACAGGGAAGGCTGAAAGCTGAGGGTAGAGAAAGAACATTGAGAAACGCTCTCTAGCAACCTAGCTCCCACCCTAATCCAACCACTGAAAATCAAATTTAAAGGGAAAACTTTGAAGGCAGCCAGAGAAAGAAGACATTAAATGCAGAAGAACAAAGATAAGAATTGCACATTAGGCTTCTTAATAGAAATTGCAAACCAGAGGACAATGCAGACATTTTTAATGTGCTGAAAGAAAATAACTGCCAACCCAGAATTACACACACGATGAAATATCTTTCAAAAGTAAAGACAGAGTATTTTAGAAAACAAAAGTGACAGAATTCATTACCAGCAGTCCTATACTGTAAGAAATATTAAAGGAAACTCTTCAACAAGAGTGTATTAGAGAATATGGTATCATACATAAAGACAGATCTACAAAAATAAAGATCTCAGGAAATGGTTAAAATGAAAATAGACATTCTTTTTCTTATTTTTAATCTCTCCAAAGATAATTATCTTTCAAGATGAAATACAGTAACAATGGATTGTGGTTTTATTGCAAACATAACAGTAAAATGAAAAACACAGAAAAGATGAGCGAGAATAATTAGAAGTGTGCTGTTGTTAGGTTCTGAAGCTATATATGATTCAGTATAATTTTTTTGAGAGCAGACTATGGTTAGTTCTATGTATATATAGTAAGCCTTTGGAAAAAACTAAACAAAAGTTTTAATGGAGATAAAATGGACTCATAAAAACATTATTTGTAAAGGAGATAGAAAAAAAGAAAAAAACAACATAATTATTAAAGAAACGCAAATAAAAACTACAGTAAAATATCACCTCACACTGATCAGAATGGCCATCATCAAAAAGTCTACAAACATTAAGAAAGAGAAAGCTGGAGTTGTAAATCAACTATACCTCAAGTTTTAAATTAATCTTTTAAAAAGGAAATAAAGTTATAGTATCTACATTAATATAGAATAAGGAATGGGCTTCCTTGATAGCTCAGATAGTAAAGAATCTGCCTGCAATTCCAGAGACCTGGGTTCGATCCCTGCGTCAGGAAGATCCCCCTGGAGAAGGGAATGACTACCCACACCACTGGGCTTTCCAGGTGGCGATGCAGGAGACATAACAGACATGGGTTTGGTCCCTGGGTTGGGAAGAGCCCCTGGAGGAAGGCATGGTAACCCACTCCAATATTCTTGCCTGGAGAATCCCATGGGCAGAGGAGCCATGGGCTACAGTCCGTAGGGTTGCAAAGAGTCAGACATGACTGAAGGGACTAACTCTTTCACTTTAAGGAATGTCACCAAGAATAAAAAGGGACAATACTGATAAAGGTGTTGATTCATCAAGAAGTATAACAATTCATATATATTCTAAATATATATTCTAAATATATATGTACTTCACAGCACACGTGGCTCAGCTGGTAAAGAATCCACCTGCAATGTGGGAGACCAGGATTCGATCCCTGGGTTGGGAATATCCCCTGGAGAAGGGAAAGGCTACTCACTTTAGTATTCTGGCCTGGAGAATTCCATGCACTGTATAGTCCATGGGGTCCCAAAGAGTTGGACACAACTGAGCAGCTTTCACTTTCATAGCACAAATACTAGAAGTAGAAAGAACTGAAAGGAGAAATTTTAAAATTTACAGTTAGAGGGTTCAACTTTTTTTTTTTTTTTTTTGCGGGGGTGGAGGCTGCATTAAGTGCTTGTGGAATCTTTGTTCCCTGACCAGATATCAAATCTGGGCTCTTGGCAGTGAAAGCACAGAATCTTAACCACTGGACCACTAGAGAATTTCTGAGACTTTAACATTTTAATTAACAGAACAACTACACAGAAGATTAGTAATGTTATAGAAGACCTACAACCCTATCAATCAACTTGGCCCTACTGACATTAACAAAAAAATTTATCCAATGATAGAATATATTCAAATTTAATATTCATTATTTTACTTAGACTTCAGTTCAGTTCAGTTCAGTTCAGTCGCTCAGTCGTGTCCGACTCTTTGCGACCCCATGAATCACAGCATGCCAGGCCTCCCTGTCCATCACCAGCTCCCGGAGTTCACTCAAACTCATGTCCATTGAGTCAGTGATGCCATCCAGCCATCTCATTCTCTGCCATCCCCTTCTCCTCCCACCCCCAATCCTTCCCAGCATCAGAGTCTTTTCCAGTGAGTCAACTCGTCGCATGAGGTGGCCAAAGTATTGGAGTTTCAGCTTTAGCATCAGTCCTTCCAATGAACACCCAGGATTGATCTCCTTTAGAATGGACTGGTTGGATCTCCTTGCAGTCCAAGGGACTCTCAAGAGTCTTCTCCAACACCACAGTTCTAAAGCATCAATTCTTCGGCGATCAGCCTTCTTCACAGTCCAGCTCTCACATCTATACATGACAACTGGAAAAACCATAGCATTGACTAGACAGACCTTTGTTGGCAAAGGAATGTCTCTGCTTTTTAATATACTATCTAGGTTGGTCATAACTTTCCTTCCAAGGAGTAAGCGTCTTTTAATTTCCTGGCTGCAATCAGCATCCGCAGTGATTTTGGAGCCCAAAAAAATAAAGTCTGACACTGTTTCCACTGTTTTCCCATCTATTTCACATGAAGTGATGGGACCAGATGCCATGATCTTTGTTTTCTGAATGTTGAGCTTCAAGCCAACCTTTTCACTTTCCTCTTTCACTTTCATCAAGAGTCTTTTGAGTTCCTCTTCACTTTCTGCCATAAGGGTGGTGTCATCTGCTTATCTGAGGTTATTGATATTTCTCCCAGCAATCTTGATTCCAGCTTGTGCTTCTTCCAGCCCAGCGTTCCTCATGATGTACTCTGCATATAAGTTATATAAGTAGGGTGACAATATACAACCCTGACTTACTCCTTTTCCTATTTGGAACCAGTCTGTTGTTCCATGACCAGTTCTAACTGTTGCTTCCTGACCTGCATACAGGTTCCTCAAGAGGCAGATCAGGTGGTCTGGTATTCCCATCTCTTTCAGAATTTTCCACAGTTTATTGTGATCCACACAGTCAAAGGCTTTGGCATAGTCAATGAAGCAGAAATAGATGTTTTTCTGGAACTCTCTTGCTTTCTCCATGATCCAGCAGATGTTGGCAATTTGATCTCTGGAGCCTCTGCCTTTTCTAAAACCTGCTTGAACATCTGGGAGTTCACGGTTCACATATTGCTAAAGCCTGGCAATGCAAAGAAATCAAAGAAATAGAGGAAAACAACAGAATAGGAAAAACAAGAGATTTCTTCAAGAAAATTAGAGATTCCAAGGGAACTTTTCAAAGATGGGCTCGATAAAGGATAGAAATGGTATGGACCTAACAGAAGCAGAAGATATTAAGAAGAGGTGGCAAGAATACACAGAAGAACTGTACAAAGAAGATCTTCACGACCAAGATAATCACAATAACATGATCACTGACCTAGAGCCAGACATCTTGGAATGTGAAGTCAAGTGGGCCTTAGAAAGCATCACTATGAACAAAGCTAGTGGAGGTGATGGAATTCCAGTTGAGCTATTTCAAATCTTGAAAGATGATGCTGTGCTGCACTCAATATGCCAGCAAATTTGGAAAACTCAGCAGTGGCCACAGGACTGGAAAAGGTCAGTCTTCATTCCAATTCCAGACTTTACTTATCAAAGTCTAATATTAGAATCTTTACTACCTCCCCGATAATCAAAGAATCTTTGACTTTTAATTCCTCCTAACTTTCTTCCATCTTATATGTTATTCTTGAGGGTTTAATTCCATATATATTTTAGACTCATAAAACACGGTTATTGTTTTACAGTGATAATTTACCTTTCTGATGCATTTATATTTTTTATTGTTCTTTATTCTTTCCTACATCTCTGAGAGGCCATTTGATATCATTTTATTTTTGCGTAAAGAATGCCCTTTAGTGTTTCCTTTAGTGCCAGATTGGTGATGACAAAAATCAGTTTTCATTTCTTAGACACATAAAATGCCTTTAATGCACCATCATTCCTAAGAAATATTTTCACTGTGGTGGCAATCAGTTATTTTGTTTTAGCAATTATCTCTATTGTTTTTACTTCCTTATTTCTTTTATCCTTTTAGCAGTTTGCCTGTGGTGTACCTAGGTGTGATTTTGCATTTGTCCTGTTCAGGATTATAAAGCTTCAGTCCCGTTGTCTCTTCTTCCTTGTGAGGCACTAATTATATACATGTTTAATCTCTTCACCATGTCCTGTTTCTTTCATGTTTCTTATCCTTTTGTCTTGCTATGTTTCATTGTAATGATTTTCTTCCAACCTGTCATCCACTTTTTTTAAAGTATGTATTTATTTGGCTGCACTGCTGCTGCTGTTGCTGCTAAGTCGCTTCAGTCGTGTCCAACTCAGTGCAACCCCGTAGACGGCAGCCCACCAGGCTCCCCCGTCCCTGGGATTCTCCAGGCAAGAACACTGGAGTGGGTTGCCATTTCCTTCTCCAATGCATGAAAGTGAAAAGTGAAAGTGAAGCTGCTCAGTCGTGTCCGACTCTTCCCGACCCCATGGACTGCAGCCTACCAGGCTCCTCCATCCATGGGATTTTCCAGGCAAGAGTACTGGAGTGGGGTGCCATTGCCTTCTCTGACGTATTGGATCTAATTCCCTGACCAGGGATCAAACGCAGACCACCTGCACTGGGAGCACTAAGTCCCAGCCATTGGACCATCAGGGAAGTCCCTATCATCTACTTTTAAAAACTCTCTTAACGAGGTCTGTTCAGCAACTAAACCCATTCCCTGTGTTCATAATTTATTATATTTTTTCAGTTCTAGAATTTCTATCGATTCTTTGTAAAATAATTTTCATCCAAAATATCTCATTGTGTCTATAAATTCTTTAAATGTTTAATTTTTAAATTATCGTTTGGTAACTCCATTAGCTTTAATTCCTGTAATTTGTTTCTGTTGTCTTTCCTGTTGATGTTCAGTCTCTTTGTATATTGGGCTTCCCTGATAGCTCAGTTGATAAAGAATCTGCCTGCAATGCAAGAGGTTCCTGGGTCAGGAGGATCCCGTGGAGAAGGGCTATGTTACCCACTCCAGTATTCTTGGGCTTTCCTTACAGCTCAGCTGGTAAAGAATCCACCTGCAATGCGGGAGACCTGGGTTCGATACCTGGGTATTCTGGCCTGGAGAATTCCATGGACTGTATAGACTCACAAAGAGTTGTACACGACTGAGTGACTTTCACTTTTACTTTGTATACTGGATTATTTTTTGAAAGTGAAAGTTAGTCGCTCAGTCACGGCCAACTCTTTCAGTCATGTCCAACTCTTTGTAACCCCATGGACTGTAGCCTGCTAGGCTCCTCTGTCCATGGAATTCTCCAAGTGAGAACACTGGAGTGGGTTGCCATTCCCTTTTCCAGGGGATCTTCCCGACTCAGGGATCAAACCTGGGTCTCCTACATTGCAGGGAGATTCTTTACTGTTTGAGCCACCAGGGAAGCCCAGTTATTTTAAAAGGAGCATAAACAGCTGTGTTTTATGGGCACACAATGTATACAACATATGTTTAAATTGTCATGTTTCTTTAAGAACATTTTACTATCTGCTAATCAGTTCTATCTACAATATTAATGCCTTTATGATTCAAGTACTTCTTTAATAGATGATAGGACTCACTTTTGGAGAAGGCAATGGCAAGCCACTCCAGTACTCTTGCCTGGAGAGTCCCATGGATGGAGGAGCTTGGTAGGCTGCAGTCCGTGGGGTCGCTAAGGGTCGGACACGACTGAGCGACTTCACTTTCACTTTTCACTTTCACACATTGGAGAAGGAAATGGCAGCCCACTCCAGTGTTCTTGCCTGGAGAATCCCAGGGACGGGGGAGCCTGGTGGGCTTCCGTCTATGGGGTCACACAGAGTCGGACACGACTGAAGTGACTTAGCAGCAGCAGCAGCAGGACTCACTTTATATTTTGAATGGCTTTCAGTTTTAGGTCAAAATCACATAAAATGAATAATTGTGAGAATTATTGTGGTGATTTTACAATGTATACAAATATCAAATTATTGTACAATTAAGCTAATATGTGCCAATTATACCTCAAAATTTTTATTAAAAAAAAATAATTCCATGGCATTTAGTATATTCACAGTGTTGTACAACCACCACATCTACCTGGTTCCAACACATTTCCAACATCATAAAAGTCCACATTAGTTAAGCAGTCACTCCCTTTCTCCCAACTCAAAACAACCTTGGCAACCACCAATCTGTTCCTATGAATTTACCTATCCTGGATATTTCATACAAATGTAAACATACAATATACAAATTTTTGCATCTGACTTCTTTCACTTTTTTTTCAAGGTTTATCCACACAGTAGCAGATATCAGCACTTCATTATTTTTATGGCTAAGTAATAACCCATTATATGTATTTTATCCATTTTATGTTGACGGACACTAGTATTGTTTATAGTACTTACAGTGCTAACATGAACATCTGTGTACAGATGTGTGTGGATAAATTTTTTCGTTTCTCTTGAATAGCTATCTAGGAGTAGATTTACTGGGTCAAATGGTAATTCTACATTTATCTTGTTTAGGAACCACCAAGCTCTTTTTAAACAGTGGCTGACATTTTCCATTCCCACAAGCAGTATATGAGGGTTTCCACTATCTTAACCAGCACTTATTTTTTGTTTTGGACCACACTGTGCATCAGGCAGGATCTTGGGTTCCCCAACCAGGGATCAAACCTGGGGCCCCCTGCGGTGAAAGTGCAGAGTCTTAGCCACTGGACCAACAGGGAAGTTATTTTGTTGTTTTTGTTTTCATTATTTTGTTTTCACTACAGCTATTCTTGTGGATGTGAAGTGATACCTAACTGTGGTTTTAATTTGCATTTTCCTGAAGACTACACTCTCGCAGCTTTCAAGATTCTGTCTTCAGTTTTAACAGTTCAGTTATAATGTGTCTTGTGGATCTCTTGAGTTTGTACTGTTTGGACTTGTTGAGCATCTTGGATACGCAGCTTTGAGTGTTGTAGCAAATCTGACAAGTTTTCAGCCATTATTTCTTCAAGTATTCTTTCTGCTCCTTTCTTTCTCTATCCTTCTAGTACATCCTTTTTGCAAATGTTTCATTATGCTCTACAGGTCTCTTATATTTGTCCTTCATTCTTTTTCCTTCCTGATTCTCCAACTGGACAATTTCAATTGACTTAGCTTCAAGTTCACTGGCTTTCAATTGCCTGTTTATATATACTATTGGAAGCCTTTAGTGATTTTTTTCACTTGTTACTTTTCAGCTCCAGATTTGTATGGTTCCTTTTTACAATTTCTTCACTGATCTTCTCTATTTGTTGAGACAACTTACTGGATTCCTTTAGCTCTGTGAGCCTATCTGAGACAGTTGATTGAAAGTCCAAAGTTTATGCTCCCTCAGCAAGTTTGTTAATTTCTTCTGCAAATGAGCCATACTTTGAAAAATTCCGTTTTTTGTTGAAAACTGAACATTTGAATATTATGGTAAGTTTGGCAATCAGATTCTTCATGCCTCGTGGTTTGTTTTTGTTCCTTGCTGTGGGCTCTAGCAGTTTAGTGACTTTTCTCAACTTTTTTTGTAAAGTCTCACTTGACTTTTCTTTGAAGATTTTTTTGCTTGTATTGACAGATTTCCTTGAATGCCAGTGGCAAATATATACATAAGACAAGAATTAAAAGAAAACAAAAGGAAAAAAACCTCCTCCCAGTCTTTGTAGAGTGGCTATATTGGAGCACTCCTTTAGTGCTTAGCTAGATCATTTTCAAATCTGCTTAGCCTTCACTTCCTACTGTGCTGAGCCGAGTTCAGCCAGCAGTGAACACTTAGGTCTTCTAAGGTCTTCTCTAAGCATGCAACTTGCTCTAAACATTGATGGCTTTCTCAGTTCCCTAGTATACACTGTTGTTTTTGAATAGCCTGATTTCCCTAGGAAATTCTCTCCCATTATTTCCTCTCAGGCTTCGGGCACACCTTTATTTACCTCAACTGTAATCTTTTGCCAAACATGGCAGCAGGTTATTTGCTTACAATATTTTTGAGAAATGCCTACCATTTTTCAACCTGAGTTCAGAGTTAGCTGAAACAAAGAAAAGTGCCTTGCTCCAGTCCTTCATGTTGGCCTAAACAGGTTTCAACAACTTTTTGAGATTAAAACTGCCTCAGCTTCTTCAGGCGGAGAAGGCAATGGCAAGGCACTCCAGTACTCTTGCCTAGAAAATCCCATGGATGGAGGAGCCTGGTAGGCTGCAGTCCGTGGGGTCGCTAAAGGTCGGACATGACTGAGTGACTTCATTTTCACTTTCACACATTGGAGAAGGAAATGGCAACCCACTCCAGTGTTCTTGCCTGGAGAATCCCAGGGACGGGGGAGCCTGGTGGGCTTCCATCTATGGGGTCACACAGAGTCGGACACAACTGAAGTGACTTAGCAGCAGCAGCAGCTTCTTCAGGACCAGGGAACAAGGTCCCACTCTGAGAACCATGGGCTTCTGCCTGTCTTCAAGACTACCACAGTGCTGGGAAGGGGGATGGAGCAAGGGCAAGTAAAACACCAAAAGGCTTTCCTAATTTTTAGGTTACTTTGTTTTTGATGCAACATTTGCTTGGTGCTATAAACTTGTTTTTCCAAGTTATGACAAAATTATTTCTGAATGTTTTCTTCTCTGAGGAGGAATGATGGGTCCTTGAAGCTACCTACTCTATTTTTGCTGAGGGTTACTTTCTGAGTGCTTCACACTGTATATTAAAATGTACCGAGTTAATTTAAGGCTCTAGATGTTAAAATTCTCCTGATTTACTTTGGCTTCTGTAGGCTGTTCAACCAGCTGCATTAGCATTCCTAGACCACCTTCAAACAGTTTGGGAACGAGATGGCTTAAAGCTGGACTTCAAGCCCTGTGAGGGCCAATCTGTTTCTCATTCATCTAACACTAAGGTGTAGCCCCGTGGAGTGCAACTGAAAGCTGGGATATTTGCCAAGGCCTTTCTTTCTTGCTGGTACCTGTGCAGAAGTTTACTTTAGGAATTTTAATACAACTTGCTTAACTCTGTAAATACACCCACTGCAAAATAAGAAATAATGAGACAAGCAAGTTAATGTAGAGATCAAATTTATTAATCATGGATTTACCAAGGGTAGCTTATTTTTGTTAGATATTATTCATAGCTTGTATTGACATCTGATTTTGCAGAGAAATTATATGATCATTTTTATTAAGATAATTAACACTCTGCAAGGCAAACTGAGTTCCTTGAAGTAGCACGTTTTCTAATTCTCCAACAGGGCTTGGTTTTACTTAGTTATCAAAATCAAACTCTGAATGTCTACACTTAACTTGATGTGGGCACAAAATTTATTCTTCACATATATTCTAAGTGCTCTGGTTCTTCATGCTGAAATATCCCAACTTCCAGAAATTTGGCTGCTAGATCAAAAAAATATCAGGGACCTTCAATTAAGGTTAAGATTTCAGTAGAGAAAAATATATACACACAAATTTTATTATATACAAAGAAAAACAAAAAGTTTCACCAAGTAAACAAAAAATATATATTATACTCATAATCAATAGCTTCAAAAAGCCCTTAAATCAGTGTGACCGTTTGCACAAGATTTGGGCCTCAAAATGGGGTCACACAGCCATTAATCAGAACTCAGGGTTTTTCTCCCATAATAGCAATCTATATTCTGGAGAGGATGGCTTTTTGTGAACTCTGTATGGGCTAATATGCTAGGCCTCATAAAGGAATGAAATGCTTTTTCACATCTAGGGGGAAACAAAAATATTGATGGGATATTTCCAGGGTTATGTTTACTGCTGACAGTGATTTTAGAGATAACCACAGAAAAGTGTCAAAGATTTCTAGATAAAACTCTGGCTATCTCATAATAATAATAGATAGATACCATTTTCTAGCTCTACAAATGGTTTGGTGACAAAAAAGGAGAAAGTAAGCTGAGAAGGCAGAATGAAAAAGTCTAGGGAAGGAGGCAAGGAAAGATAAACATAATTATAGCAAGAAAAGAAAGGATATGGCCTTCCTAAGACCAAGTGCTGGTGATTATTTACCTATGTAAGTTCAAGCCTAAAAGAATACTGTAGCATCTATCTATCTGCTATTTAGTAATATACAAGAAAACATTTTTCATTTGTTCTGAAAGAGCTATTATATATCAAAAGCTAGAAATACATATTTACTCCATGCAAATCCCAAATGAAATACAATTTAACATAGAGGGAAGTACAGCAATGACAGAAAAATAGGTAAACAGTAAATTCAACTACATTTACAGTACTGCCTTGACATTTTCTACTCATTTTTAATCTACACACAAGGCTCAAGTTCTGGGGTTACAGGTTTTATTTTTCATTTTCCTTAAAAAGTAAAATTACCAATCCTCAAGTTAATTAAAAATTGTTCTGGGCTCGTAGAGGTAATCTGCTCTTCGTAACAGACTGCTCTATGATTTCTTCTACTTTAGACTTCTCCAATGGATTAGTGCCTCTGTTTTCTTTGTCTTTTCCATGTGACTTTTTATGCTGTGGATTTAAGGGAGAAAATTAAGTCAATATAAAGTAACATGTGACACATATTAATCATATTCTATTTTCAAAATTCTCTGGGTTATAGGGAAGAAATTAGGTGTGGAAAACTTTAGAAATACTCAGCACTAATTTGAGCCAACACTTTGCCTGGAAAGTAGAAAAAATGCCTTCTTATTTTATTACCAAGTGGGGGGTGTGTTTGAGAAAGAAATTTAATTTTCTGTATGGTTTTCCAAAAAAATAAGTACAGATTTTACTGTAGGGCCACTGTTATCAACAGGGAGACTTTTGACTCTTGGGACATTTGCTTATGTCTGAAGACATTTTTAGTTGTTAAAGCTAGAGGGGTACTACTGGCTTTCAGTGGATAGAAGCCAGGGACACTGCTAATGAATACCACATAATACACAGGACAGGTCACCACAATAAAGAATTAGCCAGCTCAAAATGTCAATAGTGCTGCTGCTAGCAATCTTGCTCTAGGGAAACAAAAATGGGAAAAAATGGCAATTCTGGGACATTCCTGGCAGTCCAGGGGTTAGGACTCTGCTTTCACTGCCAGGGCCAGGGTTCAATCCCTGGTAAGGGAACTAAGATCCCACAGGCTGCAAAATGCAGCAACCCCCCCCAAAAAAAAGAGCTAATTCTATTTTAAGCATAGATATATAGGCTATCTCAAGACAGTTTTTATATAACCTATATTTTATCTTTTAAAAAACTTATTTCATTTGGGAATACTTCATTGGAATCCTTGTACTTGCCCTTAGAGAGCTTTAGGTAACTGATCACTTTTCTTATAGACCCACTCATCAATTCTTAGACAAATTGTAAAGCAACTTTAGAGTTTCTAACCTAGAAAACTTCCCCAAATCAGATAGATATCAGAGAAAAAAATAATTTCTGGACTTTTGCTAAAGGTCTAAAATCCAATCCCAAGTCTTTTCTGGTGCTGTAGGAACTTCCTTGCCATAATTGAACCAATAAGCCTGGCCTTCAGAATCCTATGCTGTAATAATGAAAGATTTTCAAATAGGGATTAAGCAGTCACTAAAGTTCTCTTAACTTTCCCTCTTTTCTTAATTTTATAAGATAGAAGAGAGGGTTGAAACACAGAAATATATCTAGCATTTTCTAATAGTAAAGAATACAGCAAAAGGTAGGAAGATTTGGAGGATAAAATTGCCTTGATGCAGAGAGAGGAATTTAATAGAATCTGAGCTAGAATAATAGCTCAGATTAACAGGTTAATAGGAACCTAATAGCTTAACTTAATAGCTTAATAGGAATGGAGACTCTTTAGATCATGGTGGAAGCATAGACACATCAGAAGCAGCACTTCAACTACGATATCAAAGGAAATTCTTACTTCACAAGACTCAGTCTAGGCTTATGCCTTTAAATGAGAGGGGAAGATTAGAGAGTGTCATACTCCCAAAAGTGGTGAAAGGGGGAAGGAGAGGGCACAGGATGTAAATGCTCAAGATCAAGGCAGGTGAGAAGTGCAGGCTACCTGGGGGAATAGTTAATAGGAGAAATGCCTCAGGCAGGAGACTCAGTCATTAAACAGGAGAGGCATTAAGTCTCAATTTCAACATCTTAGCCTTCAAAGTCTGACTGTGGGCAGAGACAGGCTCCAGGACATCCACGTCAAAGGTGGAGGAAAGAGAGAAATGACTGCTTTTAGTATCATTCTGAGTATGGAGGAAGTAGAAAAGGGGTAAGGATAACAACAGAAGATTACCAGCCAAGGATGGGAATAAGTCAAATTTTGCGTTTATTTATCCTACCAAAAAAACCCTAATCAATTATCATACTAGTGTAAATTCTTTAAATCAGAAAAGTTAATAAGCCATCCCAAAGGAATGACTAAAATACTTTTCCTGTTCCATCCATCAAGAGCAATGCCTTTATACTGAATAGCAAATGACAGATTTACGTTAGATGTAGAAGGGTTATCTAACAAGATACAGTCAGCTACCTGGAAAAATGGAACCCCACCACTTGATGAACAATCCAAACTAGTATCTACAGATGGTTCCTGAGTTAGAGGTTCTTCAACAGTGAGCACCAGAACTGCATTTTCTTCATCCAAGTCCTAAAATAAGAAGATAGATGAACTGATAAATTCCCAGGGCTTAAAAATCTTCACATGGTGGGGGCGGGGTTAAAAAAAAAATCTTCACACAAGGCAGTTTTCTTCTTTGAAAAATAACACAATGTCCATTACTTAAAAGTTAAACCTCAACAAAATTAGCAGAAAGTCTACAAAATAATAAAAAATAATTCCTGTTATGTTTTCACATTGAGAAGTACCTATAATAAAGTGTTAAATGTGATAATCTCAGAATCAAGAGATTATAGTTTACTTTTTACTTTCTTCTTTGTTACTGTCCAATTTCCCAACTTTTCTATAATTACTATAGTTAAATGCACGGATTGTGGAGATTCTCTACGTTCTCCTTCCAGCTCCATCCTTGTGATTTGGGACAAGGTAATTCTTAGTTTCCTCACCTGTTAAAATGGGGATAGTACTAGCATTCACCTTATGGAGTTACTGAGAGAATTACCTAAGTAAATATATATATATGTAAAATGCTGAGAACAATGTCGAGCACATAATAAACACTGTCTAGGGCTTCCCTGTGGTCCAGTGGCTAGGAGTCCGTCTTGCAATGCAGGGACACTGGGTGGATCCCTGGCTCAGGAAGATCCCACATGCCAAGGAGCAACCAAGCCCACGTGCCCCAACTCTTGAAGACCATACACCTGGAGCCTGGCTCTGCGACAAGAGAAGCCACAACTAGAGGGCAGCTTCTGACTGTCACAACTAGAGAGAGCCCTCAGGCAGAAACGGAGACCCAGCTCAGCCAGAATAGTAATACAAGAAATAAGTAAAGGCAAACTTTAAAAAAGTTTATGGGAGAATTCTAAAACTATGATGCCTAAAATAAATTTTACCTGACTAGTCTCTTCGTTGTTTTCTGAACGGTTTAGCATTGTTAACAGCTCAGGCTGTTTCATTTTCAACTGATCAAGGAGCTGTTCACGTGGCTGGGTTCTCACCAGTGTTGATGGGTATTCATAATTTTTCCTCTGTGGGGTCGTACCTTTAGTGGATATAAGTGGTAAAAATTAAAATGTGGTTTATGAGTAAGGTTTTTTTTTTAATTGGAAAATAATTGTTTTATAATATTGTGTTGGTTTCTGCCATACATCAACATGAATCAGTCATAGTTATACATATGTCCCCTCCCTCTTGAACTTCTCTCCCAGCATTTTTTTTAATGCTAAAACTTATACTTCCCAGTAAGTCTTTGTCTTCCAAAAATATAACCACTGCCACATATGAGAATCAATTTTGTTATCTGTCAGGCATATGTTGCTTAAATATTTCCTAAATTGACAACTCAACCAACTGCAAGATCCAACCTATGCCAAAACATAAAATTTTCCACCTACAGAAAATGTAGTAGGCTCTAAAAGGATTCAGTGTTCTGAAAAAAATGGCAACATTATTGGAATAAGACAAAATTTTCTCAGCATGATCAGTTAGATAGGAATAATCATTTTACTGTAAATTTGGTGGAAAGTAAATATTAACCAGTTACATTTCTTTATAATAATTCAGGTTCTCATAATTTACACAGGCACTGGCCTTTTCACTTAACATTTATATTCCTAATTTCATTGAAAAATGGATAATAAATATCAAGAGTCTTGGGGGGAAAAAAATTAACTAGCATCCTTTAGTGCCATCTCCTTTTATAACTGCTTAAAAAAAACCAAAAACAACTTTAAAGTATAATTTACATACCACAAAATACACTCAATGATTTTTAGTAAATTTACAGTGTCACCACTACCGCAACCTAATGAATAACTCAATTACTCATCCTGTGTTAAACAGCTTGTTACACCTTCTTTCATGAAGGCCTCCCTGAATACATTATAGCTTATACTGCTCTGACCTCGCAAAATGGTAATTCCTGAATGCCCATCTAAACGGTCCATGACAAAAGGAGAGGTACACATAAAAAATGTACAATGTGGTAAACCTTTCATTAAACTGCTGCTGCTGCGTCACTTCAGTCGTGTCCGACTCTGTGCGACCCCATAGACGGCAGCCCACCAGACTCCCCGGTCCCTGGGATTCTCCAGGCAAGAACACTGGAGTGGGTTGCCATTTCCTTCTCCATTGTGTGAAAGTGAAAAGTGAAAGTGAAGGCACTCAGTCATGTCCCGACTCTTCGCGACCCCATGGACTGCAGCCCACCAGGCTCCTCCATCCATGGGATTTTCCAGGCAAGAGTACTGGAGTGGGGTGCCATTGCCTTCTCCGTTTCATTAAACTAGATTTATTTAATTACATTCCTCCATTTCTGGTATTAAAATGTCCTTTTATAAACAGTGCTAGACAGATGGTAGGCTTTCTTTTTGTTTTCTCTTAATAAAGCCAGTTCCCTGAATGTTTGTAAAGTTTTACTGAATTATGATTGCCCAAGTTTCTGGGAATATATGCCATGTATATCATCTAATGCTTGATTAAACCTACTTTAGGATTCCAGTTTTTCCACATCTGAGTTAGTCAGAGTGAGACGGTAAATCTGTGTCAGGGAATGGCAGGACCTAGTTTCTAGGAACAACTAGCACTGTATACAGTTGAATTCAACTTCAACATTTTTTAATTCAATTTCCCTTTAAAGGTACCTGTTGGCACATCCAGTTTCAGATCCTGTTGTAGAAAGCAGTTAAGCTTAGTCAAACCTATTTTTACGGTTTCATTAAGTTCTTGACTTCGTGTCATTAATTCTTCTTCATCAATAGTTATCTGACTGAGAAAAAAGTTTTGCTGGTTCTCATTAGCTGCTTTATGCCCACTTAATTGTTCAGTAATCTCTAAACGTGAAGTCTCACAGCCTTGGTTTACAACCTGTAAATGATGCAAATGAGATTTCATTACTAAGATCAAAGTTGCCAGTGCTTTATGCAACATTTTTACTTCTTACCTTGAAACTTTCCATAACAAAGGTTTTAGAAACACACATAAAAGTATAAATAGGAATACTAATAAGCCCTTTATATTCACTACCCAGCCTCACTGTTTATTACTACATGTGATATAGATCAATTAAGACTGGCCAGTTACTCCTGCTCTCCACCAAGACAGTTCTGAAGCAATTTCTGTATCATTTTATCCTTTTACATCGTGTACTTTTCCAAGAGTTAAGAACTTTTTAAGACCACTTTCACATCTAAATGGCATCACCGACTCAAGGGACATGAGTTTCGGTAAACTCCAGGAGTTGGTGATAGACAGGGAGGCCTGGTGTGCTGCAGTCTATGGGGTCACAAAGAGTCAGACACAACTGAGCAACTGAACTGAACTGAACTCACATCTAAAAAATTTAGCATTCCTTTCCTTACATCAAACGTCTAGTCAGTGTTTAAATTTCACGAGTTCTCTCATGTTTTACAGACTTGTTTGAATCAGAATTCATCATTAGATTTGGTTGATATGTCTTAAGTAAGTGACTATATAATTTCTCATCAAAACTGAGACATTCTAAGAGTAAAAAGGGCCATTAATAATAATTACCCCAGTGCAATAAATATAAACAAGGACTATCCTAGGCAAACCAGGGCTTAAGGCCCTCTAGGTCTGAACTCTCTTTTGATATAGGTTATCCATACTTTCTGCTTTGAAAGAAAATTTCATTGAAGAAACCAGGTATTTGTGCTCTACTGAATATCTCAATTATTAGATATGTTCAGTTGCACCTCTGTTATTTTCACATGTTCATTTGTCCTCTGTATCTTCTACAAATTAGTTAGATCTAAAGGCTTGATCTAGACCAGGTTTTAACTTTTTGGCAAGAATATTTCATAGGTGGTACTGAAAGTACATAATGCCTGGTTGTGTCTCTCACATTAAGATTAATCGGTGTGGGAAATTCCTCTGTCGTCCAGTGGTTAGGATGCTGTGCTTTCACTGCCAAGGGCCGAGGTTCAATCCCTGGTTGGGAAACTAAAATCTCACAAGCTGCATGGAAAAAAATCAACCAGTGTGTTGAGTATGGTCACCTTCTTAGTTATAAAGATCTCTCATCAGCTTTTGCTCAAACGGTGTACGCAGTCACTAATGTCCACAAGGATTATTTCACTAGGGGTTTTGCAAGATGGTGATATCCTAATTCTATCATTTCTTCTGCATTTTACTAGCTGGAATTCTTCTTTGAAACACTTTACGTCATCCATTACCCTGCTAAACCAAGACAGAGTTCTTTCAGGAAAGACAGATGACCTTTCAATTGTTTCCCTTCATTTACCACTTCTTAGAATAATTTACTGCTTCCCTAGCATGATCCAAAGGAGACTAATGAAATTTTTATGAATTTATCAATTTTAACATATTTGATATATCTTAATCTATTGTAGCAATTATTCCTCATGATGCTCAAATTGTACCACCTCTAAATAAGGGAGTGTCTCAGGTTGGCTCCTAAGTCTTTTTGAGACAATTCCATTAATCTTTAACAGCATCTTTACTTTCTGGTATGACATCTATAGGCTCATCTGGTATATTTCCTGTTCCAAACCTGAAATTACCTATTTTTCTACTAGTCATGGTTCCTTTTTGTGAAAATAGGTTATATAGCTTAAAACACTTAGGTTCTTTTACCTAATTTCTAAGAATAGTAGTAAAATCCTTTCATTGCACAGAAGAAAAACCAAGCCACAAAGCGTTCATGCAAACGTTAAGTTCAAGCAAACCCACAAACCTATCTTCTGAGTAACCAGAACAATATCCTAAATACTTAGAGCAATAACAGGTTTGAATGTACCCAGACAAAAGTAAAAATCATTTATAAGTGAAAAGTATTATATACCAAAAGACAGTGTGCTCTAAACCAAAGTAACTAACAAATCAAAAACCAAAGATAGATATAGGCCGTATCAGACAAATGTTAAATCATCTGGAGAGCCAGGAAACGGATATGTGAAACAAGATCATGTATAAGCATACCAACTGTTATCCTTACAATTTTAAGTTATTCATTATACTTTAGCATGTGTTTTGAAGACAATTCTTAGCCAAGAATATAAAATTTTCTGATTATCACTGTTCTCCCCAAGGGAGGTTCCAGTTACAAAGTAATTACCTTCAATAAATTCTGAAGTTCCTCTTGCCTTTTACTTAACCAAAATGCCCACTGTTCAGAAAAACAAAGTGCGCTTGTGTTCAGAGCCTCGCATCTCTGTTCGGTCTCTTTAGAAATTATTTCAAGGTTGCTACTGAGTTTATCACAGTGTTTCTTAGACTCTTCAACCAATTTTGTACCTTCTTGGTTAAAATGTCTGAGTTCCTCTGACAAATCATCAAAATCAGCACAAAATTTTTCACTGTGAGAAGTTGTTTTGCTAATTATTTCTTTAGATTTCCTATAGGAAAAGAGAATAACATTTAAAATTAAAAACTAGGACTCAAAGGATACATAACTTGCCCAATATCACACAGCTCAAAAATGGAATATTCAAACCTAAGTAGTCTTATTCTAGAGTTCAAGTTCTTGTCTTTTCACAGCAGACTGATATCACATCTGTGACTAAATGACTTTTGAAAATACCTCTTTTCTTATAAAACCTTTTTTTCAGCCCTTTTCCAGATGTGACACTTTACTTCATACCTCTTAGAATATTAACTATATGGTTATTAAAATGAACTCTGCCTAAGTGTTTTACTCCTTCCAGGTTGCTCAGTGGTAAAGAATCTACCTGCAATGCAGGAGATGAGGATTCAATCCCTGGGTTGGAAAGATCTCCTAGAGAAGGAAATGGCAACCCACTCCAGTATTCTTACTTGGAAAATCCCATAGAGAAGCCTGGAGGGCTACAGTCCCAGGGGTTGCAAAAAAAGCTGGACACAACTTTAGCAACTAAACAACAACTGAATTATGTTACTTAAGAACATCTCCTATTGCCTGTAGCCTCTAGTTTATAGTCCCTAAACTGTCCACAATCAGTTAAGTCATTCTGTTATTAAGCAGTTTTGCCTTGTCTATGACACAAAATAAATAAAAAATTATAAATATTATAGAACAAAGTCAATTATAAAACTTTCTAACAATTAAAAGACAAGTATATTGAGGTGTGACAAATTATACATATAGCATATACAGTGCAATGTAACATAATGCTGATACAAAACTAATATCAAATATATCTATTTAAAATTCATAATAGCTTCTTTGTCTCCTTAAAGTTCCCTATAATATCAATAGCATTCAAAGTCATCTCGTAGGAGCAGAGTTAAACTTTGGAGAATGAAGGTTACCCTTTGGCAACCCACTCCAGTACTCTTGCCTGTAAAATCCCAGGGACGGAGGAGCCTGGAGGCTGCAGTCCATGGGGTCGCTAAGGGTCAGACACAACTGAGCAACTTCCCTTTCACTTTCACCACTAGATGGTACACCATGTGAGCAAATCAAGTGGGGAAGCAAATGTGCCCAAAACTAAAGTTCAGCTAAAGTGGAAATAATTGAAAAAGGAAAAGAGAATTAAGTGGTAAGCTTACAGGTTATTGACACAAATCCATTCCCTCAAGGAATCACAACCCACTAGAAATAAAAAGTGGGGAAATGCTTCCTAGATTCAGAATCTAGAAAGAAGAGTTCAGAATGGAACATGATATAATGAATAGGACCAACAACAGAACTGAAAAACAGATGACAGGAGTTAGTAGTAGGAGAGGAGACATTCAGAATTCTAGAGCTGCATCACTCAATAGAAATGAGTCATATACACAATTTAAAAATTTCTAGAAGCCATATTAAGAAAGAAAATAGATAAAGCAGAGGAACAATGTACTGGGTAAATATAGCATATGGTTAAGTAAACTACATGAAAACAATGCATATGAGATAGGAAGGAGGAATTGGGAATATACTGTTAAGGCCCTTTCATTATATATGAAACAGCAAACTATTTGGAGGTGGATTAAAATTATTTTAAAATATATATTATTAATCTTAGGAAAACCAGTTTTAAAAAGTAATTTTAAAAGCATAAATGCAAGTCAGTGGGAGATAAAATGAAAACATAAAGGTGCTTGACTTAAATTAGGAAAGGAAAAAATGAAATCAAAGCACAAATGATGCAACAGATAGAAAAAAAAATGACAAAATGGTAGGTTTTAATCCAACCATATCAATATTTAAATGAGAATGGTCTAATCCACCAGATAAAAGCCATACATCGTTAGATTTGATTAAAAACAAAAAAAAGAAGACCCAATTATATGCTGTCTATAAGAAATCCACTTTAAATATAAAGTCTTTGAGATGGAGAAAGCTATATTATGCAAATAGCAGTCAATGGAAAACTGACGGTTTTTGTATTCAAAGAACGTGAAAGTGAAGTTGCTCAGTCCTGTCTGACTCTTTGCAACCCCACAGACTGTAGCCTGCCAGGCTCCTCCGTCCATGGGATTTTCCAGGCAAGAAAACTGGAGTAGGTAGTCATTTCCTTCTCCAGGGGATCTTCCTGACTCAGGAATTGAACCCAGGTCTCCTGCACTGTAGGCAGACTCTTTACATTTGAGCCAGAAGATTTTGAATTAATTTCAGACAAAGTAGACTTCAGAACAACAAAAATTATCAAGGATAAAAAGGGATTCTATTAATACATAATGATAAAAGGTCAATTCTCCAAGATATATCAACCCTACTGTTTATGCATCTACAACAGAGCATCACTTATGTGAGGCAAAAACCTGACAGAACTGAGAAGAGAAACAGACAAATATACAATTAAAGTCAATTTCAATACCCCTTTATTAGTAGAACAAGTAAACAGAAACTCAGTAAGGATATCGGTGACCTGAACAGCACTACCAATTGTCCTAAATGACTGACATGTTTAGAACACTTTATTCATCAAAAGCAGAATACAGATTTTTCTCATATAGGTAGCACAGGAATGAAGCATGCCATAATAAAACTACCAGGGCTCTGAAAATTAAATTGTTATTGGAATCACAGCCCCAAAAGATGGGCCAAGACCTTCCCACTTAAAAAAGATTTAAATAGGGTTCTGAATCACCTAACATTATAAACGAAATGTTCAGGAAACAGCTGAAAACTGCTTTGGAAAATCACACCTTGAATGAGTAAAGACAACAGGTACCAACACTGAAATAATTCAAATGCTGGAACAATTTCATAAGGATTTTAATCAACCATCATAAAAATGTTTTCATTGAGCAATTAAAATACATGTAGAAAATAGAGAAAGAAAATCTTAACAAAGAAATAGAAGAGATTTTTTAAAAAGAAGGAAATTATAAAACTGAATAAAAGCAGTAATTGAAATAAAACATCTTAATGAATGGGTTCAACAGATTAAACAGGACAAAAGAAGGGTCAGTGAGCATAAAGACAGATTACAGAATTTACTCAATCTTATCAAAGAGAAAATAGTCTCAGAGAACTATGGGACCACAATAAAAAAAAGAACCACACGAACATTTATGTCATCAAAGTTTTAGAATCAGAGGAGAAAAAATACAGTGCTGAAAAATGTTCAAAGACATAATGGAGGGAGTTCCCTGGTAGTCAAATGGTTAGGACTTGGTGCTGCCATGGCCTGGGGTTCAATCCCTGGCTGGAGAACTAAGATCCCACAAGCTGTGTGCCAAGGCCGTAAAATCAATCGATAGATATTGGTTTAAAAAAAAGGATGAAAATTTCAAAGTCTGGTGAAAGACATAAGTCTACAGATTCAAGAAGCTGCTGCTAAGTTGCTACAGTCGTGTCACTTTCTGCGATTCCATGGATCATAGCCCACCAGGCTCTTCTGTGAATGAGATTCTTCAGGCAAGAATACTGAAGTGGGTTGCCATCCCTCTTCCAGGGGATGTTCCTGACCCAGGGATCAAACCCACATCTCTTACCAGTTCTTTACCACTAGTGCCACCTTCAAGAAGCTGAGCAAACCCAAAGATGATTAAATCAAAGAAGTACGTAAGTGAACACAATATAATCAAACATTTAAAAACTAAGGACAAAGAATATATCTTGAAAACAGCCAGAGAAACTGCCTATACATGAACAAGATTTGAATAACTGTGGATTTCTCATCTCTTGGAGACCAAAAGGAAATGAAACAACATATTCCAGGTGCTGAAAGAAAAGACTTGTCAATCCTGAATTCGATAGTCAGTGAAAATATTGTTCAGGAATGAAAGGAAAACCAAGATATTGTCAGACAAAGCAAAACAGCATTTGTGGGCAGCAGACCTACCCTAAAGACTAAAGGAAGTTCTCCAAACAGAAGAAAGCTTGAAACTTCAGGAACAATTTAATGGGCAAAAATAGGGGTAAATGTCAGAATATTCTTATTCTTGTGAGTTTATAATATCAACAGGCAAAAATCTTGACAGACCCCACACCTTACACAAAAAATTAAAAACCAGATCATGAGGAATTCCCTGGCAGTCCAATGGTTAGGACTTCATACTTTCACTGCCAAGGACTCAGATTTGATCCCTGGTTAGGGAACTAAGTTACTGCAAGCCACGTGATATGGCCAAATTAAAAAAAAAAAACACTCATGGATTTAAATCTTACATAAAATTATAAACTTCTATAAGAAAATGTAAGTCTGATTGAGCTATATGATAAGGATATGAGACTGGCAAGCAATGAACTATAAAGTAACATTAAACACTAATGCAGGAATCAGCAAACTTTTTCTTTAAAATCCAGACAGCAAATATTTTAGGCTTACAAGTAGTCTTTGATATACTTTTTGCGGTGCAAAAGCAGATAAATACAGCCAAAGGCAACACATAAACAAACTGGCAGATGGAGTAAACAAACATGGTTACGTCAATAAAATTATCTGCAGTAGTAGGCATCCAGCCCAGAGTCATAGTTTGCCAAACCCCGCTCTAATTAGTAAATATATATTTCATCATGAATATGAGTTAGAAATTGTTAAATTACTTAATGTGTATTCTAAAATTGAGCAAATATGTAAATATATTGTGGATGAAAGCCAAGTTTCTCACAGTCTGAAAAAGCAGCACAAATATGGACTGAAAAGATACTTATGTGCACATATATGTACACATTCACACATATATTTCCAGCTATGTCCACCTGAGAAGCCTTAGAAGAAATGACACCCCAGTAGCAGTAAGAACATCTAGTGCCCAGATCTTGGTTTCTATTACTATGATTTTAGAGCTGGAGCTGAGAAAGGACAAGATTACTGGAACACCATGCTATGTGTCTGTCTGTTAGTTGCTCAATTGTGTCTGCTTCTTGGTGACCCCTTAAAAAAGACAGATCATATAAAAACCACACAGAAGACAACTTGAAGAGGTTCTCACTAGTCAAAACTGGGACAGGGAGCTCCCTGGCTGCCCAGTAGTTAGGGCTCCATGCTTCTACTGCAGGGGACACAGGTTTGATCCCTCTTCAGGGAACTAAGATCTGACATGCCATGCTGCACAGCCAAAAAAAAATGATAACAACAACAAAACAAAAACCTGAGATAATTTGAGCATCAAAATAAAATAAAAAAATAGTGGATTATATCCCAGAGGATAAAAGAATCCATGAGTACATGATAACATAAATGAAGAAGAATAAACGGCAAGGGAAAGCTCTTCCCCTCAGTAGAATGCCTGCTAACACATGTAGAAGGAACGATGGGGTTAGAAAAGATCATTTGACAACCACTATCATAATTATTTCAGACATCCATATCAATGGATTCTAAGAAGAACAGGATACTTATATAGTTTCAAAGTATCTCTCCTTAAGTTCTTTATTAATTGCAAAGGAGAAATCTAGAGGACAACACTATACCCAAATTATCAAAGTTAAACCTCTTGATATCTGAGATGCACTAACAACACACTACTTTTGTGTTATTCTTGACAACTCCACCTAACCACGAAGGCCACCCCAAATAAGGGACACTCTACTGAATATATTCTATGCTCATGGAAAAAGAAAAGGCCATGAAAGACAAAGACTAAGCAACTGCTCTAGATTAAACGAGACTCAAATAGACATGACAATTAAATGCAATGTGTGATTCTGAATTAAATCCTGGACCAGGAGGAAAATCTTTTCTTTTTCCTTATAAAAAACATTAGTGAGAGAATTGGCAAAATTTTATATGTATATTAGGTAACAGTAGTTCTCAATATTAACTTTCTAATTTAAAATAATTGTTACAATAGATAACTAATAAGAACCTACTGTATACACAGGGAATTCTAGTTAATATTCTGTAATCTACACGGGAAAAGAATCTAAAAAGAAATGGTATATATGTATATGTTTAACTGATTCACTTTGCTGTACACTTGAAACTAACACAACATTGTAAATCAACTATATTCCAATAAGATTTTTAAAAAATTTTTAATAAAATAACTATGATATAAGACAGTACATTATGTTTTTAGGATATATACTGAAGTATTTGGAGGAAGGTGGAGATTACAAAGACCGTAATTTATTCAAAAAAAATATATATATATCTGCATCCACTGTCATTCAAAAGATTGTTCATCTACAAGCAATATTATATAACACAACATACTAACTATATGGGCTTCCCTGGATGGCTCAGATGGTAAAGAATCCACCTGCAATATGGGAGACCTAGGTTCAATCCCTGGGTTGGGAAGTTCCCCGGAGAAGGGAACAGCTACTCACTCCAGTATTCTGGCCTGGAGAATTCCATGGACAGAGAATCCTGATGGGCTATAGTCTATGGGGTCACAAAGAGTCAGACACGACTGAGCAACTTTCACTTCACGTCACTTCAACGTACTATGTAATATTATATAATTATTTAATATAATATATTACAGAGAAAGGGGGAGAGAGGAAATAAGGATGATAAAATGAACATAATAAAATATATGAGAAAATGGGTTGATAGCATTTGTACTATTTAAACTTTTTATTCAGAAATAATTTCAGGTAGAGAAAAGCTAAAGCAAATTTAAAAACAGCTTACTGCTCTGTATTTTCTTGAACACTGCTAAGTGGTTTCTGGATATTTTTACACTTTTCCTCCAAATCACAGTATCTCTCCTCCCAGAGATTGATTAACTGGTAAAGTTCCTGTAAGAAAGGTGTGGGGAGGGAAAAGATTGAAATTATAATGGTTAAACTTTTTACTCCATACTGATATAAAGTATTTTCCCATAGGTGAGAATGATACACATTCCTGATAAGAGATCTTTAACTCCACCTCTCTGACAGAGGAAGGTAGTAGAAGTTGTTAAAGGAATAATCATATTACAGGTATTTTTTAAGAAAGTAAATAATTAGCAAACTTTTAAATTAGCAAGCTATTTTAACTATAAGTAAAAAGTTACTTTCAGTGTACTTCAGAACTAACCAAATACACCAAAAAGAGAAACATTTTGACAGATACATATAGTTGCTTCTTAACAGATAACACTACTAGAAGGAAAAGTAATGCTGAAAATCTAATGGGTCAAGCAGGCCAAAAATATTATCAACTAATATAGCTGAAACATTTTATAGAACCTAGTTGGATCATTTTAATGTCAAAAGAGCTTATCACTGTGCTCTGAATGTAGCAAATCATCAAATATTAACTGATCAAAAGAAGTACTCTTATTTTACATTAATTACTGTTGTAAGCAAAAGTGCTGACAGTATTTTCAGGTTTCTAATTTAGTTATATAGCATTCAGTCTGTAACAGGGATCTAAAGATCATAAAGCTTTCTTTTTACACTCAAATCACCTATATACCTGTGATTGGATTTTCTTTGTTTTCTTCATATCTTCAGTTAAGTTTTCACACAGCTTCTGTGATTCAGCCAAGGAAGAAACTGTATTTTCTTTTAGTTCATGTAGATTGTCACACAATGTACTAAGAAAGCCATCCATTTCCTTCTTCTGATCTTCAATCTTTGAAGAGAAAAAAAAATATTTTTTTCTTTCTTTTCTTAAATTAAAAAAAAAAAATTGTCCTAGGGGCTTCCCTGGTGGCTCAGTGATAAAGAATCCACCTGCCAATGAAGGAAGATACAGATTCAATCCCTGATCCAGGAAGATTCCACAAGCTGTGGAGCAACTAAGCCTACAAGCCACAACTATCGAGCCTGTGCTCTAGAGCCCAGAAGCGCAACTACTGAGCCAACATGCTGCAACAACTGAAGCCCATGCACCCTAGAGCCTGTGCTCCAAGTAAGAGAAGGCACCACAATGAGAAGTCCTCACACCACAGCTGCTCACCACAACTAGAGAAAAAAGCTCTTGCAGTAACAAAGACACAGCACAGCCAAAAAAATAAGATTATTTTTTTTAATGTTCTAATTTTATTTTTTATTTTTACTTTTTTGAATACATATAAAATAGAAAAGGTAGAAAACAGTATTGCAGAGAAAAGTCCCTTCCTTTCCCCTACAGCCCCTAGAACCCCAGTTCCATTCCTACCTCTGAGAGGTGATTGTTACCATTTTAAAACACATCTAGAGATATTTTGGGGCTTCCCAGGTGGCCCTAGTCATAAAGAATCCATCTGATAATGCAGAAGATGTGGGTTCGATCCCTGGGTCAGGAAGATCCCCTGGAGGAGGGCATGGCAACCCACTCCAGTATTCTTGCCTGGAGAATCCCACTGACAGAGGAGCCTGGCGGGCTACAGTCCATAGGGTCGCCAAGAATCAGACATTAATGAAGTGACTTAGCACGCACACAGAGGTATTTTATTATCCATATTTAGGCAGGTATGCATACATATGTATGTATAACCACATATGTACACACACCATATGACAGACCGCTATGTATGCTATGATGCTTGAAGATCATTTCCTCATTTTTCTTAGTCATGATTATGCAGACCACATCAATGGTCAGTATCCTGACCACAGCATCCTCTCTTCCTCCCTCCTCCAGATTCCGTCTCATAACCCACAGGTTCTGCATGTAAACACTTCTCAACTAACAAGTGCTGGGTCCCTTGAATTCATGTGGAGTTTCTTTCTTAACAATTTGAGATAATAAAAATATTCATTACCTTATTAGCCAAAATCAATGAAGTGTTGAAAATATTCTTCAATTGACTATTGATTTCCAGTATAGATGCCACAGTAGGGGATAAAACTGTTCCCAGTGAACTGAGGAGGTCAGTCTTAAGTACATTCTGGTTTTAAAAATAAATACACAACTTTTTAAAAAGGATATTTTCACTTCCATAAATCTGGCTAGTTAAATGATAATATCTTAAATATACTGTTAACTAAACACGTGTATATTAAAATCCTAAGTGTCTGTTCTCTTTTTTATATTCTACAGAGCCTATTACTAGAGTTTATATTCATCATAAATCACTTAATCCTGCATATAGGAATTAAGAAATGGTCACTTTATGTACAATAAATTCTTAATAGTCTACTGTAACATAAGTCAGAATTCAGAAGAGGGGAAAATGACAGTCATTTGATAAAATTTCAGCAATGAAAACAAAGAGAAAAAAACACCCTCAATTATATTTCAAAGAAATAAATTTCAAACAACTTTAGGTTACTAAGTCAAAAGGGCTGAAACCAAATAGCCTTGAAAAGTAGGCTTTGGGTTGGAGGCATTTAAGTTTGAAGAATTGGTGACTTACATTCTATTCGATAAGAATTTGTCATGGTTCTGGTTCTTGTCAAGGTATATAGAAAAGTTAGAAAGTACTGTAGATTGGAAATTTTTATAAAAAGAAGAAAAAAATTCTGAACTAAGCTCCTATTACTAGGGCAAGGATGAAGAACTATAATGAAATAATCAGTAAATGCTTAAAAGAGTACCGGTTTTCTTTGGAAAGAAGAGCTATCATACTAATTTCAACTCATTCTGTGGGAACTGCAATTACCTCTTCAGACTCAAGCTTGCTTATGACTTGGTAGGAAGACATCAATAAACTGAGACTACCATTTATTTAGTGAGTGAACCAATTTTCATACAGCAGAAACTAACAGAACATTGTAAAGCAATTATATACTCCAATTTTTAAAAATCCCCAAAAAGTGAGTACCAGTGAGCTTTTAACTTTGTCAAATTTGGGAGACTAAAGAAATCTACCTAATAATGTCACGTAAGTACTGAATTTAGGCAGAATGTAGGCTAACATGAGCAGTATTTACTTGGAAAATGTTTAACAAATATTGTTAAACTCAAAAAGGGAGGTAGAGAGCCTATATAGAGGGAAAAACTAAAATAAGTTATAGGCCCAAGAACTTCCTAGACAAATGATATAATTACAAAATAAAGGGTATAAAGAAATCAAGTGTGGAGAAGGTAAACAACATTGTGTAATTAGATGACTGGTTTCTAGAGAATTATGGGGAAAAGCCTCACAGTTACAGGTCAGAACGACTTGATTACACATATTGGACCCCACAAATTGTTATGTATGTTCCCCAAATTCTATAAGTCATTTTTCTTACATGTTTTTCTGTATTTCTGTAGTTTTAAAATTAACTACTTAATATACCCTTCAGGTTGGGTCAGTATAACATTAGCATGACTACTCCAGGACCCTTAAGAAAAAGATAACTGATCAATTTCTGAGCCAGCTAACAAGTCATAGTTCCCCTGAATTCTTGTGGAGCTAAACCTACAACTCTTTCTAGTTATTGAAAGGCATATGAACTCCTACACTCTATGTTACAGAATATAAGTGAAAAAAGTTTTGAAGGTTATAATATGCTATTGGAAATTAATCTTTCTGGGAGGAAAAAAACAATGAAGAGACCTGTCTTTAAAAATATAAACCTACTCTATTAAAGTAATCTGTTTACCACTGTGTCTAGTAAAGCTTAAGATGAAAGAAGAGCAGTTAACATTGTTTTTGGAGACTTATCAAATATAATGAAAGATTTACTAACAATCAATTCCTGAAGTACAGTTTTACTTTCTGCTGCTAACGACTGTTCTTTCGATATCATATTAGAAATCTGAGAAGCAAGTGTAGACACATTTTCTGGAATCAATGTGAGAGATCCAAGTGCTGTTGTCGTAATAGTGTCTAATGCAGAGACACTAGAAGTCAGCAGGTTACCTACACCAAAAAGAAAAAAGATGTAAACTTGGACATAAATATATTTAAACACAAATACAATCTTGGCAAAATTTATATCCCTGTTGTGGAAATTTGTAACAAATAAGCTTAAAATAATTGACTCACTACATGGAATTAAACATAAATTATGTTCTATAGTATTCAGGAAGCACTTGGCACATCTGTAAGTGTATCAGACCTGAAACTGTAACTTAGTGTAAGAGTCAGAATAATCTAAAAATTAATCTCTAACTAAAAGTAATATACAGTATTACTGTAACAAAAAGGATTAAAGAAGAGAAACTAGAAATCAATAAAAAAATTTTTTAGTGGTCAGCTTAGAGTGACTAGACTCTAAGTGATCTTTTAAATTTTTCATGTCTGCATCTTCCAAATTTTCTATAGTGAAAATAATACAGTTTTGAAATTAGTCTCACACTAAACACAATAAGACTGGAATAAGAAATGCTTGAACTAAAGATGGTACTGATGAAATTATTTGCAGGGCAGTAAAGGAGACAAAGATGTAGAGAACAGACTTATGGACATGGGCAGGAGGAGGAAGGAGAGGGTGAGATGTATGGAAAGTAAGGTGGAAATATATTACCATATGTAAAAATAGATAGCCAGTGGGAATTTGCTATATGACTCAGGGAACTCAAACAGGGGCTCTGCAACAACCTAGAGAGGTGGAATGGGGAGGGAGATGGGAGGGAGGTTTAAGAGGAAGGGGACATATGTATACCTATGGCTCATTCATGTTGATGTTTGGCAGAAACCAACAAAATTCTGTAAAGCAACTATCCTTCAATTAAAAAAAAAAAAGAGAAATGTTTGTACTTACCAAACAAGGTCTTGTGAACTTCTAGCATGGCCTTTTGTTTTCTGCTGCCATCCTTAATTAATTCTTCCATATTATTAAACAGACTATTCAAGTTTTTGCCAAAAACATCTTGAGCTTCTGCGTTATGCTGATCAACTGCCTTCTTACGATCCAGTTTAGAATGGAGACCAAATACATCTTTTGTAGTTTCTTCAACTGTGTCAAGCAACTATATATGATTTTTAAAAATAAGTGTTGATAAGACGGATATAACAAAAGCAATCTAGTGAAAATATCTGTGCTTCATTAAAGACTTCTAAAAAGAACTAGCAAATTTTATATATAGTATCAGAAGAAATTTTTAAATTCATACCAATGTTTATTTCTCCTCCACTAGCTATCTAGACAAGGAAAACTAATTTTGCCAATCAATTTGAATAATTATGCTCCCTCACAATTTTTCCCCAATATGTGTTACTAAGGCAGGAGACCATGGTTCAATCCCTGGGTCAGGAAGATCTGCTGGAGAAGGGATAGGCTACCCACTCCAGTATTATTGGGCTTCCCTTGTGGCTCAGTTGGTAAAGAATCTACCTTAAATGAGGAAGACCGGGGTTCGATCCCTGAGTTGGGAAGATCACCTGGAGAAGGAAAAGGCTACCCACTCCAGATGGCCTGGAGAATTCCATGGACTGTACAGTCCATGTGGTCACAAAGAGTGGACAGGATTGAGTGACTTTCACTTTCATATGTTACTAATTTCCAAAGGATACACCTAATAAAAAAGTGAGTACTTTCAACATCGTCCATCATTAGAAGATACTAAATTCTTGATGACTAGTCTCAACCATGACCACAGGTAAAGCAGTACGACACCATTATTCTAAACATCCACAAGTTATATTAAAGTCAGGTTCTATTTTCAAAACTTTAGGAATAGATTTTTCTTAAATAAACATCTCCAGTGAAGAAAATCTAGATGAAATAGTAAAATAATGTTTCTTAAATGGACAGAAGTATCATTTGGAATGAGTAAATAAAATTTCACAATTTCTTAGCTTATGCTAAGAAAGTTACTTCTACCCATTCTTTAACTTTTTTAACGCGACTACAAATAAAAACAAAAGACAAACCCTGTTGGCAGCATCATGAAGTCTCTCCTCAGTACTTTCCAAAGCCGAGGTGATATATTCTTCTTCAACAAGCTGTAATTTAGTTTCCTTCAAATGTCTTTGAGTGGTTTCAAGTTCCTGTGTTTTACTTTGCAGGTCAGATTTGCACTGGTTAAGTTCATTTTTACTATCCATAAACAATTCTGTAACCTACATATAACATATGAAACATTTTTGTTTTAGAATTTAAAAACGCCGAACTGGTCACTGACACACCTTGCTAGTTCATAATACTAAAAGAACCAAACAATTTCCATATAAAAGTTGTAACAAGTTACCAGGTAGGTTAGAACATTTCATATGGTAACTGGTTTCTTCCTATAACTACTACTACTGGTGGTCCAGTAGTTAGGACTCTGCGTGTCCAGTGCTATGGGCACAGGTTTGATCCCTGGTCAGGGAATTCAGTTCAGTTCAGTCGTTCAGTCACGTCCGACTCTTTGCAACCCCATGAATCACAGCACGCCAGGCCTCCCTGTCCATCACCAACTCCTGGAGTTCACTCAAACTCATGTCCATTGAGTCGGTGATGCCATCCAGTCATCTCATTCTCTGTCGTCCCCGTCTCCTCCCGCCCCCAATCCCTCCCAGCATCAGAGTCTTTTCCAGTGAGTCAACTTGTCGCATGAGGTGGCCAAAGTATTGGAGTTTCAGCTTTAGCATCAGTCCTTCCAATGAACACCCAGGACTGGTCTCCTTTAGAATGGACTGGTTGGATCTACTTGCAGTCCAAGTTCAGTTCAGTTCAGTTCAGTTCAGTCGCTCAGTCGTGTCCGACTCTCCGCGACCCCATGAATCACAGCACGCCAGGCCTCCCTGTCCATCACCAACTCCCGGAGTACACTCAAACTCATGTCCACAGAGTCGGTGATGCCATCCAGCCATCTCATTCTCCGTTGTCCCCTTCTCCTCCCGCCCCCAACCTTTCCCAGCATCAGAGTCTTTTCCAGTGAGTCAACTCGACGCATGAGGTGGCCAAAGTACTGCAGTTTCAGCTTTAGCATCAGTCCCTCCAATGAACATCCAGGATTGATCTCCTTTAGAATGGACTGGTTGGATCTCCTTGCAGTATAAGGGACTCTCAAGAGTCTTCTCCAACACCACAGTTCAAAAGCATCGATTCTTCGGCAATCAGCCTTCCTCACAGTCCAACTCTCACATCCATACATGACCACGGGAAAAACCATTGCCTTGACTAGACGGACCTTGGTTGGCAAAGTAATGTCTCTGCTTTTTAATATATTATCTAGGTTGGTCATAACTTTCCTTCCAAGGAGCAAACGTCTTTTAATTTCATGGCTGCAATCAGCATCTGCAGTGATTTTGGAGCCCAAAAAAATAAAGTCTGACACTGTTTCCACTGTTTTTCCATCTATTTCCCATGAAGCGATGGGACCAGAGTCCAAGGGTATGTGTCAAATAGAATAACTTCTTCAAAAAAGACTCACTTCTTCATTATCACTAACGATAATTTAAAAAAAAACTGTGATACAACTTAATTTTAGTTTGGAGGTCATCAAGAAAAAAAATCTTAAAAAATATCAGGTCCCTCACATTCTGAAATTGCCTTTTAATACTTGCTTTTTACATGACAGTCAATACAGTTTTGAACGCTTACCCTATTTAGCTCTTCCTCAACAGCAGCAATTTTTTCAACCAATTCTACAATTTGTTCCTCTTGAACAGTTAGTTTTCCACTCATAGCTCTAAAATAAAATTTAAAAGGATTTTAACAGTGAATATTGTTTCCTAATGCCTATAAAATTTACTCTAACACAACTGAGGCAATTACATGTCATCTCTACTGTTTATCACTATCATGATAATGATGCCTAAGTTCAATAAGCAAAAGATACAAAGTGCAAAAGACAAATATATTCTTTGTCTTAGGTTTATAAACAGACTGTTTTTCTTGTTTTCTCCATTTTGAAACTAAGAATCCCTACTGATTACAGGGGAAAAAAAACGTATAGGTATATAAAATTTGAGAAGCTACAAAGGTGACAGAGGACAATAACCCACATAAAGCAGAGGTAGGGGATACAACTAGGTGTCTATAATCAGGAATATGAAGAATAATAAGCAAGACAGGCAGAATCCTGAAAAGGCTTGTGGTGTGAAAGCATCAGGTCTCACAGAAGGAAGGGGTAAGATAAGGGCCTAGAAAACTAAAGTATGTATACAGGGCAATTAAACCTCCTGCCCCCACCATACAGAGCCCAATACACACCCCAACACACATACCACTATCACACCACCACAAAAGTCCTCATGAGACAAACGATTCTTCTCTAGAGCACAGCTTCTCAGCTTTAGTACTACTGACATTTTGCACCAGGCAATTCTGGTCTGCATTAATGAGCCTCTCTGATCTCTTGAGATTAGCAAGTGTCAGAAGCGAGTGCTGCTGTTTGCATTCTTCTAATTCCTTCATAACTACCAACCATTTTCTATTCCACATTGTGCTTAAATGACAAAGAATTTTAAGAATGTAGATTTCCTCAAACTATTTGCTAGAGACATTGATTAAAAGAAAAGATAAAGTTGAGGTGGTAAAAGAAGAGAGTTCATTCTAACAGTCTTTTCAGTTCTTTATTGGAAACAGCTATTCAAAGTAGATGAGCTATTTGAAATGCTTTCCTATATTAAATGTATAAGAGGAATGCAACATTGTTATTAAATGAATGATATAATTTAGGTAAATAATTTTTAACTGAAGTATAATTGACTTACAATATTACATTAGTTTTGGGTGTACAACATAGTGATCTGATGATACTCTTATACATTCATTACAAAATGATCACCACATTAAGTCTAGTTACCAGCTGTCACCACACAAAGGTAGTACAATACTACTGACTACACTCCCTATGCTGTACATTCTTAGAAATTAATTTCCATAACCAAGGGCTTACCTAAAATTTTCTTCTGAAATGTACACTCCATTTTTTTCACGAGCTGCAGCAAGATCCCGTTTCAGACGCTCTATCTCTTCTGTATATTCCTATGCAAGAAGAATGTTGTGTCAGTAGGACTTCACTTTTTTTTCATTCAGTTTGGGGAAGATTTATATATATATATATATATTTTTTTATTTAATAAATGGTACAAAGCACAATGCCAAAAACATTAACAGTTAAAATTTCACCAAATGAAAAAATACTATAGAATACACAGTTGCAAAAAGCTACATTAAGTTATTTTACAACTGCCTCAAGCTGCAAAAAGAAAAAAAACCCAATGCCATACCTAAGTTATCCCTCTCTCAAAATAATGCCATTTATATTATAAACCACGAGCTCCCCATCAAAAGACAGGAACTGCTTTTGTTAATTCATATATATATATATGTATATATGTATATGACTGTATCACTTTGCTATACACCTGAAAGAAACACAACACTGTAAATAAAATATAGTACAATATAAAATAAAAATAAGTAAGATCTTTGGGGCTTTACACTGAGTTACAGTTCCTATCAGAGGGAAAGATTTATAATAAATAAAACAAAGTTAGCCCTCTTATCTTTTTTAAAGCACAAAAATATGTGATTAAAAAGTTACAACCTTTTCATTCAATATTAATATAGTTAGAATAAAGTTAATAGCTTTCAGTCATTATAAAAATACAGGCTTCTGAAGAAGAAAACAACCCCCAGTAGCCAGGTCTCCAAATCTCATCTCACACTGAAAGGAACCAGGGTTTCTTAGGGAAGTGTCTGACTCCAGGATTGGGGCCAGAAACATTCAAGATGAACCTGGAACATCTTGTAAAACAAAACAGGAAGGAAGCAAAGAAGGAAGCTTAGGCCAACAAAAAAGACTCAAGAACCCACTGAAAAGGTACCCAATGGCCAGAGAAGGAATAATCTGAACGTCAGTGAGGTTATTAACTACAGTTGTTAGCACAAATATTCTAAATCCATGAGTTTATAATAATGCTAAGAAAGCTGGGAAACCAACCCATTATTCTCAAAACTGTCAAAGGAAATGAATCAAGCATTTGTCCTGTCTTTCCTATAAGAACTACAGCCTTGAGCTGAGGGAATGTTCCTCTTTACAGAGTTAGTCCAGCAGTCAACTAAGGAAGAACAATTCGAAAATTATTGTTTTGCAACCCTTAAAGAACTAGTGGATCAGGTCATTTGAATATAATCAATCCCTTACCAAAAAAAGGGAAAGAACCAGATATTATGTGCTTCCAAGTGGGAGAATATACCACCAATTATGAAGTATTTTGGCCAAAAATATATAAATAAGATAAAACCTGACTCTATCAAGCCTCAAAATCCAACTACTAATTTATGGCAAACCTTATTTGGATCCTAAAACAAAATATTAAAAGTCTACATTGAAACAACTGGAATATTAAACAATGACTAAATATTTTATCATAATAAATTACTGTTAAATATTTTTAGATTTAATAATAGCAATAGGGTTCAAAAATTCAAGTGTCTAAAATAAAATGAATGCTTATAAAAGAGCATGGCTTTTAAAAAATAATGAATATAAAAATCACTGTAGTTTTTCTCAGATCCTGACAATTTTGACACCTTTTATCAAGAGAGGTTTGCTCATATAAGCTTCCTTTTAAACAGTCTGATTCCAAGAGTTATTATAAAGCTACAGTAATTAAAACTGTGGTATTAGTGAGGGACAGACATAAATCAATGTAACAGAATAGAAAGCCCAGCCATTTTGGAAAACAACTTGGCAGTTCCTGAAAAAAAAAAAAAAGAAAACTTATATTCAATTACCATACAACACAACAATTATACTCTTCGGCAATTATCTCAGAAAAATGAAAATTTGCTGCTGCTAAGTGACTTCAGTCATGTCCGACTCTGTGCGACCCCATAGACGAAGCCCACCAGGCTCCCCTGTCCCTGGGATTCTCCAGGCAAGAACACTGGAGTGGGTTGCCATTTCCTTCTCCAATGTGTGAAAGTGAAAAGTGAAAGTGAAGTCGCTCAGTCCTGTCCGACCTTTAGCGACCCCACGGACTGCAGCCTACCAGGCTCCTCCATCCATGGGATTTTCTAGGCAAGAGTACTGGAGTTGTACACAAATTACTATAAACAAATATGATCAAAGCAGTTTTATTTTCAACTGTGAAAAACTGAAATCAGCCCATATGTCTTTCACAGGTGAATCTGACAACAAACTATGTGTGGTATATACATGTGCCGTGCTGTGCTGTGCTTAGTCACTCAGCTGCGTCTGACTCTTTGCTACCCCATGGACTATAGCCCACCAGGCTCCTCTGTCCTTGGGGATTCTCCAGGCAAGAATACTGGAGTAGGTTCCCATGCCCTCCTCCAGGGGATCTTCCCAACCCAGGTATCAAACCCAGGTCTCCCTCATTTCAGGTGAATTCTTCAGTCTGAGCCACCAGGGAAGCCCAAGAATACTGGAGTAGGTAGCCTATCCCTTCTCCAGGGGATCTTCCTGACCCATGAATTGAACTGGGGTCTTCTGCATTGCAGGCGGGTGGTATATACATACCATGGAATATTTCTCAGCATTAAAAGGTAAAGATCTATTGATATGCACCACTCAGGTTAACCTCCAGGGAATTATGCTGAGTGATAAAAGCAATCCCCAAAGTTTACATACTGTATGATTCCATTCAATAATACTCTTAAAATGACAAAGGTTTAGGAATAGAGAACAGATCATTGGATAACAAAGATTAGGAACCGGAGGTCAGAGTGCGAAGGAAGTGATTGTAAAAGGGCAACGAAGAATCCTTGCTGTGATGGGACTGTTCAGTATCTTGACTGTGGTAGTGGCTCCACGAACCTACACATAACAAAACTGTATAGAACTAAACAGACACACATGAGTATCAGGAAAATTGAAGAATAAGACCAATGAATTGCTATTAACGGTGTCCCTACAGTGATTTTACTATACAGTTTAATAAAATGTACAAAGGATCTCTCTGTATTACTTCTTTCAACTGCATGTGAATCTATAGTTGTCTCAATAGAAACAAAAAAAAACCACTACCAATAAAAGGAAAAGACAAGCCAGACTGGGAGGAAATATTAACAAATTATTTCATAAAGGACAGTATCTAGAAAATATGAACAATCCTTTACAACTTCATAAAAAGACAACCCAATTAAAAACTGGCAAAGAATTTAAATAGACATTTCACAAACGAAGATATACATATGGATAATAAGCATGTGAAAAGATGCTGAATATCACTATTCATTAAGGAAATGTTAATTAAAACTGCACTGAAGTACCATTATCACTTAAATTTTACTGACTGGATAGAGCTTGTAAGGTCACCTATCAGTATTAGAAAAAGCATTTTAACACACAGGGTATTTAGTTCAAACCATTAAATGAAAAGCTTTATGAAAGGCAATTTAATACATTTTTAAAAACAATGATCTATTTCAGTTCCTCATTTTCACATTTGTGAAACAAATTTATATTACTCCACAAAAATTCACAATTACCTTAATCAGAGCTTTCTTGGTGAGTTTCTGGTTAACCTCAGGCTTATTGAGTATGTTCTTTGCTCTATGAGCATATTCCAATGTACTCAGAGTTTCCTGTGATGAAAAGAAAAGGCCAATTACTGAAGATATGAGAATAATGTATTTGTTACCTAAAATGTACTATACAATAACGTAATAATTTTTGGTTATATCTAATATAAACATTTACCCACTAATACTACTATACCCAACCTTTAAAAACAAGGAATGTTCTTAAAGCAACTATACTCCAATTAAGTAAATAAATAAGACAGAGGACTGTTTAAAACATCCTTATTTTTTACTCTTCAAGTTTCAGGGTCTTTAACTTTACTACAATTTAATCTAATAATTTTTTGCTTTAGTCTTCAGTTCAGTTCAGTTCAGTCGCTCAGTCGTGTCCAACTCTCCACGACCCCATGAGTCACAGCACACCAGGCCTCCCTGTCCATTACCAGCTCCCGGAGTTCACTCAAACTCATGTCCATCGAGTTGGTGATGCCATCCATCCATCTCATTCTCTGTCGTCCCCGTCTCCTCCCGCCCCCAATCCCTCCCAGCATCAGAGTCTTTTCAAGTGAGTCAACTTGTCACAAGAGGTGGCCAAAGTATTGGAGTTTCAGTTTTAGCATCAGTCCTTACAATGAACTCAATGAATTTCATCGACTGATGAATAAACAAAATGTCCTATATCCATATTATTCACCCACAAAAAGGAATGAGTTCTGATACCTGCTGCAACATGGATGAACACTGAAAACATTATGCTACATGAAAGAAGCCAGTCACAAAAGAACACTTACTGTGTGATTCCATTTATATAAAATATTCAGAATAAGCAAAGATATAGATTAAAGAAAGTAGATTAATAGTGACCTAGGCCACCTCATGTGATGAGCTGACTCACTGAAAAAGACTCTGATGCTAGGAGGAATTGGGGGCAGGAAGAGAAGGGGATGACAGAGGATGAGATGGCTGGATGGCATCACCGACTTGATGGACATGAATTTGAGTGAACTCCAGGAGTTGGTGATGGAGAGGGAGGCCTGGCGTGCTGTGATTCATGGGGTCGCAAAGAGTCGGACACGACTGAGCGACTGAACTGAGGGCTAGAAATGGAAACTGATGGGGAGTGACTGCTAATAGGTTACAGAGCTTCTTCTAGGATAAAAATGTTTAGATTTTGGTGACAGTTGCATAGCTCAATGAATATAGTAAAATCACCTAATTATATACTTTCAATGGATGAATTTTATAGTATACAAATCATTTCTCAACAAAAATAGTTTTTAAAATGAAAGAGGAGTTAAGAGACTTCATAAAAGCTTTTCTAATTCCGTTTAAAGAAGATAATCCGGTAAAATTAAAGTAAACTTTATCATCTTTGCTGTTTTTCTTGGTTTTCCTACCTGTACCCCCACTTCCAGCCCCATCTTTAGTGATCTCTAAGCAGCCTCTAAAGCACTAGTATTCGCTTAATCCACTTCTAGGGCCTCAATTAAACCATCCACTGCTAATGACCACAGCAATTATCTTTGAAGACTGGAAAAATACAACTAAGTAACTAGCTTTTTAAGATTGAAAACTGCCAGGAAGGAGAAAGACAATTTTTCAGTGGTGTTCTCCTCTATGTATTCACCACATACGATGTCCAGATTATCTTTACTGTAGTACAGAATGAATGAAGCCAATTAGTGAACTCTAAAAATATTATACATGATAGTTAGGGAATTCTCTGGCAGTCTAGTGTTTAGGACTCCAAATTTTCACTGCTGACGGCCCAGGTTCAATCCCATGTTGAAAACTAAGATCCCACGCAGCACAGCCAAAAAAATGATAGTTAAGACCTTACCTCCAGATTGAGAGATGCAGGAGAAACTGTTGCAATGATAGATGTTCTTGTACGTCCCCCAAGAGAGTCCTGGAGGATTCTAGTCAGTTTAGATTCTCGATAAGGAACATGAGGTGTTCTCTCTACAAGAGCAGTAATAACCCTTCCCAGAGTCAACAGGGACTGATTGATATTTCCAGCTTCCCGAGCTCTCTTGTCAACTGCTCCAGAACGGCCAATGTTCTCACTGCCTGCAAGATCAACCTTGAATTTTAAAAATAAAAATAGGTCCTCAGTCTATGGATTTGGAATAGAAGACTTTCATTCTCATATTATACATAAAGATATTAAACAGCCAATAAAATAAAGTTCTATAAATAACAACCCACTACAAAACCAAAAACCCAGTGACTACAAAAGTATTGTCTCTAAATACACAATTTTCAAACTGCTCTATGAGGTGATAAAGAAGAAACAGTGGAACAGAACTACCATTTGACTTAGCAATCCCACTTCTGGGTATGTATGCAAAGAAAATGATATCACTATCTCAAGAAATATCTGCACTCCCACGTTCACTGCATTGTTAATGATAAACAAGGTATGGAAACAGCCTAAGTACCCACTGACGAATGAATAAAGATGTGACATGATGTGCATGCACACGCACACACACACACACACACTCGAATATTATTCAGCCATGATAAAGGATATCCTGCTACATTGTACATTTTAAATACATAATTTTATTTGTCAGTTATACCTCAATAAAACTAAAAAAACAAACAAAAAAGCCCTGAAAGAATGAACAGTGGTATTACAGTTGATGCTTACCAAGTTCAGCTTTCCAATTTTAACAAGTTCCTCTCCATCAATTGTAGTTTCTTTCATATGTATTGTAACAGAGAAAACTGAGTGGGATCGACTAGAAAACAAGACCAAATTGCCCAATCATTATAATACAAAACATTATTTGTTTTCTTTCTATAACATAATGAAAACAGCAAAGAAAGATCTAAATCCACCAGGATAGAGAAAGACAGTATCAGACAGGATATCAGTAAGATTTTGGAAGACAGTGAATAGATAGAATGATGGTAGGTTTTGGTTTTCTTCCTCCTGCTGCCTGCACAGAGGAAACCAATAATAAGCTACCTGAAAACAGCTTAAATGACTTAGAATCCTCAGGCACCTCTGAAAGTTGGATGTGGAATAGTGTTTGAACAGCTGCCTGGTGTGTCAGAAGAGATGGCTTGCAATTGATCTATTTATAAGAACCACTTGAAATATCATTACCTTAAACTCAAACAGCATCAGGCAAGCCACCAGACCACTTCCCCTCAGTGTCAACTGTCCTAAAAGTACATTGCTCTGCCTTGAGAAGGTCACCAGAGACAGGTAGGTCCTTCCTCTGAACAGCACAAATAGTAAGGAGCAGTGTTCACTGAAACACCACAAGTAATCACTGCTAGACTACAAGGTTTTCCAAAGTCCTTCTTATGCTGTATACTGACACTCAACTTTTATCTTAGTGATATAAAACAATACAGACAACCAAAGACAGCATTCCTTTCTGTATCAATATCTGATGAAGAACATTATGTTTGTTAATGTCATTTATGGTTGGAATATGGTAATTTCTAATTTTTTCATTTGTACTTTTCATGTGAATTGGAAAATTTTATAGTATCATTTTTACAAAATTATTTAAGTTATTTTAAATAACAGAAAAAGGGAGAGACACAGGGAAAAATATAAACTATAGATTTGAATTATAAAATATATCTCATGTCTTCCTACCATTATTTGCCCATTCCTAATTCAAGATAATAGAATTAATGCTATTAAGCATAAAAATCAATTCTGATTTTGGAAAACTGAATCACGTTTCCTTTACCACATACATTGATAAGAAGATATCTTTACTCCAGTCTTCAGTGAAAATTAGGAAATTTTAAATTATTCAAATTTACAGAATAATGGGAATTTTCTATTTCAGAGAAAGTATTTAGAGAAAGAAATTTTCTTAAATTCATTCTTCCAAAGTCTAAATCAAGTTAAGTTATAAAGCAAACATTTAATTCAAATGGAAACTTCATTCTATGATTTGTTTATAACTCCATTTTTAATGGAAAGATATTATAGGAAATTTAAATTATAAAATCACCCATAATTCCATGATACTGATTACTTTCATGTTATGCTATTTTTCTTCTTTCTTTAAATACACACATATTTATATAGAGCTACAATTATAATTGCTATAGCATATTATAGAAATGTCCAACTATAAGAGAGCAAGACCTCAAAGTTATTTTGCAGTTCAGGGAAAATGATATTCAGGTAAGTTTAACTACCTGATGTAACATATTTTTAACTGCAGAACTGGAACTAAGCACAAATATCTAACTCCTAACCTACAACTTTTTCAATTACATTCTGATGTTTCCTTCAAAGACGAGCAAAAAAAAAAATAACCTGATTTGGTAAAGTGCATCTGTAGAGTCTGGGATTCATCTTACAAGGGATACTATCAAATATGCCTCTTTCTCCCCTTGAAAGCCTGTATTAGTGATCATGTGTGTGTTCTATTAGGGATCATGTGTCTTCCTACATTAAAATGAAGGCATTTGAGAAGAAAAAAGTCATGTTGTACAACCTAAATATATAAAATTTTGTCATTTATACCTCGATTAAGCTGGGGGGGGGGAGAAACAGGCCATTTGGTTTTCTTCTAATCTTTACTCAAATAAGGGATTTTCAAACTGTATTCTAAGTATCCTTAGGGGCTCCAGAAAAATACTCAGGGCAAATCTCCTGAAGGCTGAGGAGGTAAGCCCCTGAGTATCCCACTGTCAAATCAACTACCCCAGCCACATTTTAATCAGGGCTCCCATGTATAACTTCATTTGGGAAAAGAAATCTTCTACTTAAAAAAACTTAATAATTCTGCTCAAGTTCAACTTGTCCTTGTCCTCCTTTCAACATTCTCCCAATACTGGTGTTCTCCTTATAAACCTCAAGGCAAGCAATCCAGCACACAATCTAGATGTGTGACTCACATACCTTGACACTCCCCAATTTGATTTCCCAAGTTTGGATATTCTTCTTGAAAACAAAATGTAGCAGTGGGGGAAACAAGGGCTTTCTCACCTAGAGTAGGCGTTCATCAGAGTTGCTGCGGTTGTCCTTTTTGCTGCCCCCTTCTCCAAAATTTGATAGACTTCATCCTTGTTGTGTACTGTAATTTCTTCTAAACCTTTGATTATCACTCCCCTCTGACCAAATATCAGAAGAGCACCCATTATATTGGTTAAAAAGAAAAAAAATATATATATATATCTCAAAATATCACATATTAACATTTGGAGACATTTCATTGTCAAAGACTCAAGTTACCTTGTTACGGGGATCATCAAACATCTGCAGTCTCTCAGAAACATCAGAAGACGGATTAAGGAGATCAAAGAGTTCTTCATTATAGATTTCCAATAGCGACACTTTCACTGAAAATTCAGTACCATTATCAGTAAGTTTCTCAAAAATTTGATGAAGAGTACGTGGAATTATACCAGCCAAAGGATCCTGAAATTATAATATTAATAAAGACTTAAAGAATACCATTTCCTGCAATAGTTAAAACACATATATAACAAGAGCCTCCTTTATAGTATATTTAAACATAAATATGTCAAAACAGGTTTAAAAAAAAATTTTAAAACTAACCTAATGTTAAAGAAGCCAAATCATTTACAAGCCATTTACAACAATCTGTTCAATAACAATTATTCTTCCTTATACCTTCCACAAGTCTGTCATTCCAGTCAGCTACTTCATGCCTGAGCATTGTACAGAAACCAACTGAATCAAGTTCCTTATAAAGCCAAGTTCAATAATCCTCTCCAACTTTTCTCATGAGAACATAATACCATTCTTTTAATCAGAAAAGTGGCTCATCTAACAGTATATTCCCTAATTCCGACATAAAACAAAGTTGTTTCTCAAATGTCTAAGTATCCTTAATAAAACTTATGACTCTAAATTTTGAAACTGTGCTTTAAGCCTAGTCTATATTTTCTATGATTACAATTCCATAACACTACTACCCACGCATAAAGTAAGTTAATGCCCCAACCACTAGAAGAAAGGATCTACCTAAATGTTGGTAATTTGGAAAATATTAGTAATTAAACTCATTTAGGTTTAAACACATTTCTTTGTGAAATGTACTATGTGCTTTCTATAATCTTCAGCAATACAGTGATCTTAATTTCACACTCAAAGTCATCATTAATAAAGTACCATACTGCTCCCATGCTTGTGCTAACTTTACAAGACTCACTCCCTCACTGCAAAGCCTTCCTCTTTAAGTCCTACTCACATTACACTTTCCCACAATAGTCTGCTCCAATTCTCTGTCCCAAAGAGACCCTTCTCTCACCTAACTATACCATATGTATTGCTCCTCTCTCTCCAGTAAGACTTTATGTTTCTTAAACAGAATCCATTACATATACTTTAATATCACTATACTAGTAGTTTATCCTAAATTCATGTTTGACATGGTACTCTGATCTATTTCAGACAGAGGCATCCAACCAAGTTTTATTCAGCTGCACTTGAGCCACTTTAGAGACAGAAGTCTGATATAAACAATAAATACCTCTTCCCAAGTATACTCTTCATTAGGGGACCTTTCACCTTCCATTGTAAAGGTTTTTCCAGTGCCGGTTTGGCCATATCTGTCAAAATTAACAGAAGTGTTAAACAAAAAAAATGATTACATGCATCTAAAACTTTTCATCAATTTGAAGTGTTTCACTCACGCAAAAATAGTGCAATTATAGCCCATAATAACTTCATCCAGAATTGGACAAACAACACTTCGGTAAACATCAATTTGTTTAGTATTTGCTCCAAAAACCTAGCCAAAAAACAAAAGGCATTTCTTAAAAAGAAAAAAAAAAAAAACTTCAAAATTACCTTAATAATTGTTTTTAATATATTAACTTATCCAGCCCACTAGAAACCATTTGACAACTCAGAGGATGAACTGAAATTTCTAACTATACCAGAACCTACAGAAAATATACATACTAGGATAATTTTACATTAGTGGATAATAAGAAATAGCAGCACTTTAGGAAGTAAGTACCATATCAAAAGTATATGTTTTCCTTGAGCTTTTGTCCGCCAGGCCTCCAGTTCGAACACTAACTTCTTTCCGCACATGATCACATTCTACTACCGAATGGGCATTAGCTTTCCGCTCTGTCAAATTAAATGGTCTGTAAAATGAAACACACAAGGTTATTCAAGAACTCTTTTTTAAAAAAACTTTTTATTTTGTATTGGGGTATATATAACCAATTAAAACTGTTGTTATAGTTTCAGGTAAACAGCTAAGGGACTCGGTCATACAGTCCATTCTCCCCCAAACTCCTCTCCTATCCAGGCTGCCACTTAACATTAAGCAGAGTTCTATGTTCTTGTGGTTATCCATTTTAAATATAGAAGTGTGTCCATGTCGATCCACAACTCCCTAACTATCCCTTCTCCCCAGCAACCACAAGTTCATTCTCTAAGTCTGTGAGTCTGTTTTGTAAATACGTTCACTTAAGAATTAAGAACTCTTAGTTATCAGATTACTGATGACATTTTTGTTAATATCTCAGACAAGAACAATGGGAAGTTTTAACCACACTGTTGGTGACAGAGATTAAATGGGGCCTAAATGACACTGCTAGAGCAGACAGAAGAATTTTAAGGGTTTCAACTGCCAGAAGTAAAATTAGTTTAAAAAGTTTTGAAAGATATGTACAATTCTGACAGTTTCTTGGAGTAGATGCTAAGAGAATTAATTTGTAAAAAGTGTGAAACTTATTCTTCAGAATTCTATTTCCACTGTTCTTAGAATCCGGCCAAGTTAGGTTATGATGTATTAGAAAGAACATGCCAAATTTGCATCCAAAATATTAACTTGCCAAGGGATAACTGGCACAAAATAAAAAATACATTAAAATAATGACTAATACATAGAGCACTTACTACGTGCCAGGTACTCACTGTTCCAAGTGTTTCACATGTGTTAATTCAGTTTGTCCTCAAGACACTGAGGTCTAGTGGGGAACATAAAACAAGTGATTATAAGAGAGATGATGTTTAGTAAGGGGAAGTAAAAGGTGCTGTAGGAACATACAGCAGAAACTTAATGCGGCCTTGATTAGGACAGAGCAGGATAGAGGAGGCGTGATGGGAAAGACTCCATGTGAAGTAAAATAAGATAAATGCCTCCTTAGGCATTTCAGTAGAATGAGGACTCTTCATCCAGTCCGCCTGGGCAATGGAGCCCTTTGTGCCTGTCTCCTCATTTGAAAATTAAAAGGTTGGTAATAGTACCAACCTCAAAATGTAGGGAAAGAAGTCCTATGTAATTTACTGTTTCCCCAGCATCTACTACTCTACTTAGCAGACTTTTAAATATTAATATCTGTTATACTACACTGCTTAATAAATGTCATCCTCAGGGGAATGAAAAGGGAAGCTAAAAAGAACCACTGTCCACAAAGTAGCATCCATAAGATACTGATACACTTAACACAAATCTGAGCCAAAGGGAGAGGTATTCTTGCCCTGAGTTCACTTTTCCCATTATCACATACTGTGACAGGAAATGTCAAATAGGAAGTTATTTTTCCACTCATCACTAGACTAACCAAACTGCTATTTATGTTAAGAAGGATACCTCAGTGTTTTCTGGCATGCCCCACCTCCATGTCTGAAGACCACATTTGTGATCCTGAGAAATCTAACAGTAATTTCCAAGTAATATCTTGTCATGCTATCATTTGTTAAATGTACTGAAACCTAACAATGCACAAAAGTCACAGTATGCAGAATTGCTCTCCTGTGGTTGAAGCTTTTCCAATTGGTCTAATCTCTTGTCTGGATGTGTGATTAAGTTACCAAATGAATACCATTCAAGTTGTTTGGGCAAAGCAGTAGAAATTCCCACAAATCACACATTCCTAAAAGTTATCAAAGCTACCAAAAAGGACCTTTAGGGACTGTTTATACTGCAATAAAGAGTACTGTCAACCAACTATTTTCCTATCCAGACTTCTTTAATTGGAAATTGTAAGGTTGCTGCTGATGACACTAGCAAAACCATCAATTGTAGTTGGCCTTCCCTGGTGGTCCAGACAGTAAGAATCTGCCTGCAATGCAGGAGACCTGGGTTCAATTTCTGGGTGGGGAAGATACCCTGAAGAAGGGAATGGCTACTCACTTGAGTATTCTTGCCTGGAGATTTCCGTGAACAGAGGAGCCTGGCGGGCTACAGTCTATGTAGTCGCAAAGAGTCATACACAACTAAGGGACTAACACTAATGCTTTCACTACAGTCATATTAAAATTCAAACAACCAAAATGGTAAAGAAAGACTGAGGATTTAAAAAAAAGTCCTGTCCACTATTCACTCATTCACTCCATAAATATTCATACAGCTACTGTAAAGTAAAGAACATCATAAAGACTGTATTCATTGTAATCAAAAAATGAAGTCATCTCTTAAAATTTTGCTGATTTCTTAGGTAAAGATTGCATTCATTGTAATAAAAAACTGAAGTCATCTCTCTTAAAATTTTGCTGATCTCTTGGTGGTTTAGTTACTAAGTCATGTCCAACTCTTGTGACCCCACGGACCATAGCCTGCCAGGCTCCTCTGTCCATGAGATTCTCCAGGCAAGATTACTGGACTGGGTTGCCATTTCCTTCTCCAGAGGATCTTCTGGACCCAGGGATCAAACCCAGGTCTCCTGCATTGTAGGCAGATTCTTTACCAACTGAGCTACGAGGGAAGCCCTCAGGCTGATCTCTTAGGTTATCACAAACTGTTGCCATTAAAAGTTTAAAACTGGGGAAAAAAAAATCAGAGAAGATTATGTGACAGAAACCACATGTAATCTGAAAAGCCTAAAATATTTACTATCTGGGCCCTTTGAGAAAAGATTTGATAACCCTCAAGGGCATAAGTTGTTTATTTAGTAAAGTTTAAGGACACACTGGGCTTCCCAGGTGGCACAGTGGTAAAGAATCCACCTGCCAAGGCAGGAGACGGCAGAGAAACAGGTTCAATCTCTGGGTCAGGAAGATCCCCTGGAGAAGGAAATGGCAACCCACTCCAGTATTCTAGCCTGGGAAATCCCATGAATAGAGGAGCCTGATGGGCTACAGACAATGGGGTCGCAAAGATTCGGAAACAATTGAGCACACACACCACACCACCCCCACACTAAGAACAGAAATCTTTGCAGTAGGAGGGCCATTTGAAAAAGAAAAGGCTAATCTGAAAAGAAAAACATCTCTTTATACTGAAATTATTGTAAACACTGGACACTACCGAAGCACTTTTCATTAGCGATAAAATAAATCTCTTTTAAGTTAAGGCTTTAAATGTACGGAGGTAATAAACATGAAATTCAACTCTTGAGGTAGAAGGGATGCGGAGGGATACAGTGGGATTCTAGTTGTAATGATTCTTCTGTTTCTAAACACAGACGCTTGTTATATTGTTCTTTATAATTTTTTATAGGTCTGACCTATTTTTTAACTAACAATAAAAATGAAGTTAAAGAAAATAAAGCCACATAGAAAAGGTAATACTGCCTGACTTAATTAAATGATCAAAATCATATAAAAATTTGTATTTGAATATGCGCTGGTTTTCTTAATCTTCAAGACAAGTAACTATAAACAGAGACCCCAGAGTGCAATTGATAATTGGCTAGACTTCGGGTTACCACCAAGTGTCTTCTCAGGCACCTACTTTAGAGTTAGCTATTACCTTTGATATATACAACTGAAGCCACCAAAGCTGTGTAGGCAATAACCTAAAAAAGTTTGTTAATACACTTTTAAAATAACCTTTTAATTTTAGAATATGTTTGGATTTACAGAAAAGTTTCTGAGAGTTGGTAGTTTTACATATCACAGCAACAAAAATAGACACACAAAATACACATATACCAGCAAACTGTGTAGGGCGTCTAAAAAGCAAAATCAATCCAATATTTGATTAAGCAATAGATTCTATAAGTATGTGCTTCCTCTCCTAGCATTTTAAAGCTGGGAAATGATGCGGGAACTAATCAGGAGAGAGCTGAACACCTTTACCCACCCCCTGGAAAATCTAGCACAACTCTAGTTGTCTCCTTGATTTTTTAAAACATAAACTCATTCTACAACTTAAATTTTAAAAACAAGGATGTTTACTTGTTTACTAAGGATTAAGAAAATATTGTTTCTAGAACAAAGTGAAGAGGTAAATAATTACTTTTTTAGAGATGATGGAGAGGATGGTCATAACAACTTAAGTGCTAAAACATCTGTTTAGTAGGTGTGCAGTCGTTTCCAAACTGATCAACTGCAAGGAGTGGCATACAGAATGACACCTAAATCTTTGTCGTATTTAAAAAAAAAAACAACACATTTCACTAAAGCGACGAACTTCTCCTCAATAGCAGTTTAAACTATAAACTCCTTCTTCTGAAAACAAAACAAAACACTAACTTACTCCTCACAGTAACCTGGTGTCATTTTCTCGAACAGAACGCAGGAAACTAAGAAACAGGAAGGTCTGGTTCCTTCAGAAAATTGCCAACAAAATCCCTCTCCTCGCACCACGCAGGAAGGAGCCCGGCAGCAAAGCCCAGGGCTCGGAACCCTGCAAGCTCGCCCTACCTGCATCTCACCACCACCTGGATGTTCTTCCCCTTTTCATCTTTCTTCTTCGCAGATGAATTCGGCTGAGACGCCATGACTGTCCCCTACGAAGGCCGGGTCACGGACTCGGGCGCAGTGGGGCGTGGAGCGGCTCGGCGGCCGGAGCGGACCTAGGTGCCCTCCTCCCCTGCCGGGTGCTGGCGTGCCCGCGGAAACCGCTATCCACCAGGAACCGTGACTGGCCGCGGCGTCTGCCCCGCACTAGCCCGAACCTTCGAATCACAAACCTAGTCTCCTCCCGAAGCCCAGGAAACCGAGCAACGACTCGGCGCCTCAATTTGAAAAACGAGCCGACTCGCCGGGCCAATGGCAGCGCTGGCGCGCAAAGCACCATGGGACGCGGTGTCGTCACCAGACCCCGCCCCCAGGGCGTGGCCCACGGGAAAGGAAATAGCTGGTCCGGCGGTGCCACTCTGGAACGCGTAGTCTAGTGGGAGACTCCCCGTGACTACTCACACTTCGACGTGGTCGTGCTCAAATTACAGAACGTCTCTAGGCCAGAGTTTCCTCATCTGAAGAATGGGACTGATAGCAACTGTCTCACTGGTGAGAGTAAATAGTTTAGAACGACCATGTAAGCGCTCCGGAAACCTAGCTGTTATTGTAAATGATATTAGAAAATTGTAAGATAGTGCTCGGAGAAGGCAATGGCAAGCCACTCCAGTACTCTTGCCTAGAAAACCCATGGACGGAGGAGCCTGGTAGACTGCAGTCCATGGGGTCGCTACGAGTCAGACATGACTGAGCGACTTCACTTTCCCTTTTCACTTTCACACATTGGAGAAGGAAATGGCAACCCGCTCAAATGTTCTTGCCTGGAGAATCCCAGGAGCCTGGTGGGCTGCCGTCTATGGGGTCACACAGAGTCGGACACGACTGAAGTGACTTAGCAGCAGCTGTGGAAGCACAGAAAAAGAGAGGTCCAAAGCAAGCCCCTTTCTCGGAGGAAGCGTCCAGAATCGTCTTGAAGAATAATTAGGAAATGTTAAGGCTAAAAAGGGCTTCCTTGGTAGCTCAGATGGTAAAGCGTCTGCCTACAATGCAGGAGACCCGGGTTCGAAAAAAGATACTGAATGTTGCTTTAGGACTATAGATTTATCCTTTGATTGATGAGAACTCGTCCTCGCCAAATGATCCGAAGCAAGAAAGCAAGGTCAGATTTGCGTTTTCCGACCACGGTCCTGCAGTAGCTGTTTCAGGCTCAATCTACGTGGCGCAGCATCCCGCAGGCATCTCAAGGAGGTTGCGCAAACGCCCACGGCCGTCAGCCTACAACTCCCGGCAGGCAACGCAACCCGGTTCCTCTCGCGCTGAGACCGCCGGCTTCCGTAGCAGTACTTTGGGCGTTCTGGCAGTGTTTACGGTTACTCGACCAGATTAGATGTGGGTCTCAGACCCAGGAAATAAAGAATCATGGGCCTGTGCTATACTCGGTTCTGGGAACTTCGCTTTGGGACCATCCTTAGCCCATAGGAACCTAGATTTCTTTGTAGTTTCCGATGGGTGGAAATTTCGCAGGCCTCCTTAAGTGTTCCTCTGCTTATTAACCTACCTTCTTCCCCTGGAATCGACACATCTACAGTTTAGATAAATGGTCATCTCATCCTGCATAGCCAGTTGTCTACTGATATCTCCTCTTAGATGGCTCACCAGCATCTAAATGAACCTATCCAAAATGGAACTCTTCACCCTAACCCCCCTTACCTCCACCCTGATCTTTCTGGTTTAGACACGTGGTTCTAACCAGACCTTTGATTCCTTTGTTCTCCTTGTCCAATGCAGACCTGTTGGTTTTATCGCTTCTGCCTACCAGTCTAGTCCAAGTCTCTCTTATCTCTGCCCTGAATAACTGTCCTTAATAACCTCCTTAACAGGTTTCCCTACTTCTATTCTTTTCCATTCCCATCTCTTTTGCTTAGCAAAGGGAAGGCACTTTTTAAGAATAGAACAGATCATGCTCTTCGTGTACTTTATAACCTTACATTAGCTTTTCATTGTTCAGTTCAGTTCAGTCGCTCAGTCGTGTCCAACTCTCAAAATCCAAACTTCTTACCATGTCTGGTACGGCACTTGTCAAGAAGGGGGAAATTTTTAGGATAGGTAAGGCAATGGCAAGCCACTCCAGTACTCTTGCCTAGAAAATCCCATGGACGGAGGAGCCTGGTAGGCTGCAGTCCATGGGGTGGCTAAGGGTTGGACACGACAGAGCGACTTCGCTTTCACTTTTCACTTTCACACATTGGAGAAGGAAATGGCAACCCACTCCAGTGTTCTTGCCTGGAGAATCCCAGGGACGGGGGAGCCTGGTGGGCTTCCATCTATGGGGTCACACAGAGTCCGACACGACTGAAGTGGCTTAGCAGCAGCAGCAAACTATTTTGAGTTCTTATTGCTGGACTAATGATGACATTGACACAATGCAGGTTAACAGGAGGAAAAAAAACAACCTAAATTTTAATTGGAACAGAGGGAGGTCTCATAGAAATTGGACCTAGGAAGTAGCAAAGCCGGCAGCTTATAATTTTAGACAAAAAAAAAAAGCAATAAATTTGTGAAAATTTTACAAAGAAACTTAGTTTTGGGTGCTCAATTAGTGAAGAATCTAAACATTTTAGGTTTGGGGTAGCAAATTAAAAGTAACAAGATTTGTTTAACTAGGCTTCTTGCCTGAACTCCCTGCCTCTGGCCAGAGAGTGTCCTTTTACCTACAGATGCAGGGAGTGCACCTTTCCTGTGAGAGATTATTTCCTGCACTTTTCACTTTCACACATTGGAGAAGGAAATGGCAACCCACTCCTGTGTTCTTGCTTGTCTATGGGGTCACACAGAGTCGGACACGACTGAAGTGACTTAGCAGCAGCAGTAGCAGCAGGGATACAGAGAGTCAAAGAGTCCCTCTAGCATTGGCCATTTCTTAAGTAACATTAATTCCAAATTATCAAAATAACATTAAGGGACTTCCTCCTGAAATCTGTATGCAGGTCAAGAAGCAACAGTTAGAACCGGACATGGAACAGACTGGTTCTAAACTGGGAACGGAGTATGTCAAGGCTGTATATTGTCACCCTGCTTATTTAACTTATATGCAATGCCAGGTTGGATGAAGCACAAGCTGGAATCAAGATTGCCAGGAGAAATATCAATAACATCAGATACGCAAATGACACCACCCTTATGGCAGAAAGCAAAGAAGAACCAAAGAGCCTCTTAATGAAAGTGAAAGAGGAGAGTGTAAGAGTTGGCTTAAAACTCAACATTCAAAAAACTAAAATCAGGGCATCGGTCCCATCACTTCATGGCAAATAGATGGGGAAACAGTGGAAACAGTGACAGACTTTTTTTGGGGGGGGTGCTCCAAAATCACTGCAGATGGTGACTGCAGCCATGAAATCAAAAGACTCTCGCTCCTTGGAAGAAAAGCTATGACCAACCTAGACAGCATATTAAAAAGCAGAGACATTACTTTGCCAACTAAGGTCAGTCTAGTCAAAGCTATGATTTTTCCAGTAGTCATATATGGATGTGAGAGTTGGACTATAAAGAAAGCTGAGCACCAAAGAATTGATGCTTTTGAACTGTGGTATTGGAGAAGACTCTTGAGAGTCCCTTGGACTTCAGGGGGATCAAACCAGTCAATCGTAAAGGAAATTAGTCCTGAATATTCATTGGAAGGACTGTTGCTGAAGCTAAACCCCAATACTTTGGCCAGCCGATGCAAAGAAATGACTCACTGGAAAAGACCCTGATGTTGGGAAAGATTGAAGGCAGGAGGAGAAGGGGACGACAGAGGATGAGATGGTTGGATGGCCTCAGTCACTCAATGGACATTAGTTTGAGTAAGCTCTGGGAGATGGTGAAGAATATGGAAGCCTGGTGTGCTGCAGTCCATGGGATCACAAAGAATTGAACACAACTGAGCAACTGGACTGAACTGAACCTGGTGGTACAGTGGTTAAGAATCTGCCTGCCAATGAGGGGACACAAGTTCAATCCCCGGTCCAGGAAGATCCCGAATGCCTCAGAGCAAATAAGTCTGTAAACCACAACTACTGAAGCCCATGTGCCTAGAGCCTATGCTCCACAACAAGAGAAACCATCTCAATGAGAAGCCCACACACTAGAGAGTAGCCCTCGCTCTAGGAAACTAGAGAAAGCCTGCACCCTGCACACACCTGTGTGTGAGCACATGCCTGCTAAGTTGCTTCAGTCATGTTTGACTCTGCGATCCTAAGGACTATAGCCTGCCAGCTTCCTCTGTCCATGGGATTCTCCAGGCAAGAATACTGGAGTGAGTTGCCCTGCCCTCCTCCAGGGGATCTTCCCAACCCAGAGATGGAACCCAAGTCTCATATGCCACCTCTATTGACAGGCAGGTTCTTTACCACTAGCGCCATCTGGGAAGCCCAACAAAGACTCAGTGCAACCCAAAAAATTAATTAATTGGTTGATTAAAGATATGGCACCGAGGTACATTTGGGGGCAGCTTTCCATGGGCCCCAACACCCTCATGATCTGACCTTGGCCTGCACAAACAGCTCCAGCCACTACCATGTTCCAGAATTTCTAAGTTCTTTCCTGCAGCCATACCTTTGTATTTGTATATCTATACAGCCAGACTTGTAGCATCTCCCTACAGCCATCTAGTTTGGCTCCTTGGATGCCTTACCCATTCTTATCTTTCAAATCTCAGCTCAACTTTCTCTTTAAAAAGGCCTTTCTTGACTATCCTATCTAAATATATAAACATTTCTCCTATAATTTTCTATCTCAAGACCCTCTTTATTTCCTTCATAACTCTTACTACAATCTATAATTACATTACAGTATATTGTCTATCTACTTTTCTAGAATGTAAGTTCTGTGATTGTTTTGTTCAATATTGTTTTCCCAGTATCTTGAACGGAGCCTTACACAAAGTAGTCACTAAAAAAATGAGTGTGTGCATGCATGCTAAGTTGATTCAGTCATGTCCGACTCCATGTTACCCTATGGACTATAGCCCACCAGGCTCCTCTGTCCAATGGGTACCTGAAGGAAATTGCCTAACTCCTCCCAACCTTGGTTGCCTTATTTGCAAAGTGGAGATAATAATGATTACTATTATTGTAAGAATTAAAATAATAACATATATAAAGTACGTGGCACATGATAGGCCAAAAACTGTTCATTTCTTCTCCTTTTTTTTCTCACTGGTAAACATCTAAACAATATTTAGGGAATTCCTTGGTGGTCCAATGGTTGGGACTGGGCATTTTTACTGCTGAGGCCTGGTTAGATACCTGGTCCCAGAAGTAAGTTCCCACAAGCTGCCCTGCATGGCCAAAAACAAAAACAGTGTTTACACTGCAGTCGTTTGAGTTGACGCAAGAAATTCAAGAGTCTCCATTTGGTAATAGTTATAGCTGACATTTCTCTAGGGTTCTCATGCGTCAGACTATGAAATACTTTGTGTGCACCATCTTATTTAATCTTCAGGACAACTTTTTGAAGCAGAAACTAGTATTTCTCACTATTTTATGAAAAAGAAGCTAAGTTAGCATATTTTCTATACATCTAATAAGTAACAGCGAAGGACTTCAGAATTCTTTCTGAGCCCAAATCCCAGATTGTTAACTGCCATCTCCCTCACCTAATTCACCTAGGTTTTTCATGTGGTCAGTGTACTTAGTGTTCCTGCACCCCATTTTCACCATACGCTTATTGAGTTGCTTGTTATGAGCCAGGCATTGTAGAAATAGGTTGAATTGTAGTACCTGCCCTCAAGACTAAACCTAATGGAGATGGCTGGGGTCTTACGGACATTTGTGAGAGTTTTGTTACACTAGGCAGGTTATTTTACACTATCTCTGTAGAGCTCAACCTACTCAAGCTAATCAACGCCTCTCTCTTGAAAATTTGCCCATGTTTAGAAATTATTTTTAATACTCTTAAGAATAGGTAACATAAATTCTACCAATGCAATATCATTGGCCTTGTGCTTGTCCTGATATTTTCTCTTTCAAGAGCCCGTATATATATCCTGTAAAAATTATTTTTAATTGGATATTAATTTTCTGAAAGTAAAGCATCGACATTATTTTAAAAGTTAAATACTTTCTAAAAGGCTTTTAACAACAACGACAAAGCTATTTTCCTGCCTTATCTCACCCCAGTCCCTCCAGACCTCCATGTCAGAAATAACTACTTTCAACTTAACTAGTTTTCTAGCATTTACACATATTTTATTTCTGTAAAGGATTTGTATATACTATTACCTTTTGATTAATCAATTTTCAACTTTATTTATTGACTTCCTTGTAACAAAAGATAGAATCTTACCATCCCCTCTGTTTTCCCTTTGCCATACACTCAATATTACAATTTTTCTTAAAAACCTGTATTTAGGTTATATGCCTGTTCATAGCTGAGCATTTCAATCTAGTGAGATTGTTTCCTTTGCCTTTGTCTATCCTAAAGTTAATCGTTGCCCAATTTTGTTTGATTATCTTTCCTTGCTTTCTTAATTCTTCCTATATCCTCTCAGTAAAACTTTCCACCAGTTCAGTCACATTAGAAATCTATCAGTTTCAAATTGAGCTACTTACTGTCTATGCCTATACCGGCTGCCATCCTAGGGTTTCCCTTGGTTGTTTTTGTTGTTGCTGTTGTTTTGGCCATGCTGAGCAGCATTTTGGAGATCATGCTTCTGGATCTGATCTGTGTACACTTTCTTGGTTTACTCTCTTATTTATTCCTGTAACTTCCTGAGAAACAGTACAGAGGAGATTAATTTCTTGAGAACTTGCTTGTCTGAAAATGTTTTTATTCTGCTCTGACTTGTGATTTCTAGGTAAATTATACCTAGAATTCCAGATTCTAAGTACTTTTATGTCAAGTTTTTTTTGTTTTTTGAGGGGGTGTATTAGCTTCCTACAGCTGCTGTAACAATTCACAGCAAACTTGTTGGTTTTAGAACAGAAACATTCTTTCACGGTTCTAGAGGCCAGAAGTCTGAAGAGAGTTTCACTGGGTCAAAATCAAGCTGTCAGTAGGACCAGACTCTTGCTGGAGGCTCTCTGGGGAGAATCTGTTTCTTGTGCCTTCCAGCCTTCCAGCAGCTGCTAGCTTTCTAAGTTGCTTGTGGTACATCACTCCAGTGTACTTCCATGCTTTCTCCCCTATGTCAGATCTCCTGTCTCTCTCTTATAAGGATACATGTGATTACGTTTAGGGACTTCTTGGGTAATAGTCCAAGATACCCTCATCTCAAGTTCCTGAATTTAATCACATCTTCAAAATCCTTTTTTGTTTCATAAGGTGACATTCAAAAGAATTAGGATATGAATATCTTTGGGGGTATAGTTATTCAACCTACCATAGGAAGGATATCATAAAAGTCCCTTATTTATTCTGATGTTGTTCTGTTAAATGTCTTAGTGCTGATGAGGAATCTGAATTTATACTCTAATGGATTTTTTAAAAGAGCTTTGGTTAGCCAATACAAAGATCCCAGATGAGATTAAATATAGATATAGTCTGTTTTCTATCAAAAGTAGATTTCTCTTTCTGTGAGCTGCCATATGGGACTCTCTAGCTGTCAGTGGTTTTATTGTATAACCCATTTATATTCATCACAAATATAATCATCTAATATTTGTGTAATTGTCTGGGTTGTATAACTTGAGTTAGATACTTGTGAGAAGTTATAAAACATGGCTAGAGTAGGAGATAATGATTATTCATTAATTACATTCTCACTAATCACTTCAGAAATAACAATGTTGGGCTTTGAAAAGCTCTTTCACTGATTAAAATAATCAATATTTGTTCTACAATCAGTATTTTGTCCACAATCAGTAATTGTTCCACAAATACATTTAAAATCTCAGAGTGTAGCTATTACCTCATATATACTAGGATGGCTATATTTTTTTCGAAATGAATAACAAGTGTAAGAATGTGGAGAAATTGGAATCCTCATACACTGCTGGCAGAAATGCAAAATGGTGTGGCCACTTTGCAAAAGTCTTGAAGTTCCTCAAAAGTTTACACATAGAGTTACTGCATGACCCAGGAATTCCACTTCTAGGTATACACTCAGTAGATTTGAAAACAAATGTCCATATAAAACTGTACACAAATGTTCAATTGCAGTGTTATTCAAAATAGTAAAAAAAAAAAAAAAAAGTGGAAACAACCCACATGTCCATCCATTGATGAATGGATTTTTTAAAAAATGTAATACATCTAAATAATGGAATATTTACTATTCTAATAAATAGGAATAAAGTACTGATAGATGTTTCAATACAGGTAAACCTTAAAAAGATTATGCTAAGTGAAAGAAGCTGGACACAAAAGATCACGTTTTGTATGATTCCATTTACACAAAATGTTCAGAAAAAGAAAATCCATAAAGACAGAAGGTATATTAGTGGTTACCAGGGTCTGAGGGAGGAGGACATAGTGGAGTGATGATTGCTGACTGGGTTTCTTTTGGGGGTGATTAAAATATTCTGGAGTTAGATAGTGATGATGTTTTCACAGCCTTGTTAATATACTTGAAACCACTAAGTTATACACCTTTAAATGGCAAATGGTATGGTGTGTACATTATATCTCAGTAAAAAAATTTTTCAGCATGATTTTTGGTATTTGCAACAGAAGTATTTCTGCATCTTCTCTGCAGTGATTAATTTTTAAACACAAAATGTGCTTCTGGCAAAAATATGACTCTAGACATAGACTTACATCCTCCACAAAAAAAGAATTTGTTGTGGATCACAGATGTAGATCGATTTTTGTTTTTTGTCTTTTTGGCTGCAATACACAGCTTGTGGGATTCTAGTTCCCCAAGCAGAATTGAACCCGGCCCCCTGGCAGTGAAAGTGTGGTGGCCTAACCACTGGACCACCAGGGAATTCCTTGTAGATTGATTTTTGATCCGTGGTTTGTTGAATCCAAGGATGTGAAACCCGTTGATATGGAGGACCACCTATATCATACCATTTTGTATAAGGAATGTGAACATCTACAGATTTTTATATCCATGAGAGTCCTGGGACCAACACCTGTGAGAACTGATGGATGACTGTATATACTGAAAAACATTGAAAACTTACATCTGCACAGAAACCTGCAAGTGGATGTTTATACCAGCTTTATTCAAAACTGTCAGAACTTAAAAGCTGACAAGATGTCCTTTTAGTAACTGGTATATCCAAAGAAGTTAATACTGTTCAGTGGTAAAAAGAAATGAGCTATCTAGCCATGAGAAGACATGGAGGAAATTTAAATATGTGTTTCTAAAAGAAAGAAACCAATTTGAAAAATCTTCACACTGAATAATTCCAACTATATGACATTCCGGAAAGGCAAAACTATGGAGCCAATAAAAAGATCATTGTTGGCCAGGGTTTGGGGGAGGTAGGGATGAATAGGCAGAGCACAGAGGATTTTTAGGGCCATGAAACTACTTTGTATTATTCTATAATGATGGATACATGTCATTATATTTGTCCAAATCCATTGGATGTCCAACACCAAAAGTAAATTCTAATGGTGTGATCACTCACCTAGAGCCAGACATCTTGGAATGTAAAGTTAAGTGGGCCTTAGAAAGCATCACTACGAACAAAGCTAGTGGAGGGGATGGAATTCCAGTTGAGCTATTTCAAATCCTGAAAGATAATGCTGTGAAAGTGCTGCACTCAATATGCCAGCAAATTTGGAAAACTCAGCAGTGGCCATAGGACTGGAAAAGGTCAGGCTTCATCCCAATCCCAAAGAAGGGCAATGCCAAAGAATGCTCAAACTACTGCACAATTGCACTCATCTCACACGCTACTAAAGTACTGCTCAAAATTCGCCAAGCCAGGCTTCAGCAGTATGTGAACCGTGAACTTCCAGATGTTCAAGCAGGTTTTAGAAAAGGCAGAGGCACCAGAGATCAAATTGCCAACATCCGGTGGATCATGGAGAAAGCAAGAGAGTTCCAGAAGAGCATCTATTTCTGCTTCATTGACTATGCCAAAGCCTTTGACTGTGTGGATCACAATAAACTGTGGAACATTCTGAAATAGATGGGAATACCAGACCACCTGACCTGCCTCTTGAGAAACCTGTATGCAGGTCAGGAAGCAACAGTCAGAACTGTACATGGAACAATAGACTGGTTCCAAATAGGAAAAGGAGTACATCAAGGTTGTATATTGTCACCCTGCTTATTTAACTTATATGCAGAGTACATCATGAGGAATGCTGGGCTGGAAGAAGCATAAGCTGGAATCAAGATTGCCGGGAGAAATATCAATAAGCTCAGATATGCAGATGACACCACCCTTATAGCAGAAAGTGAAGAGGAACTCAAAAACCTCTTGATGAAAGTGAAAGAGGAGAGTGAAAAAGTTGGCTTAAAGCTCAACATTCAGAAAACAAAGATCATGGCATCTGGTCCCATCACTTCATGGGAAATAGATGTAAAAACAGTGGAAGCAGTGTCAGACTTTATTTTTGGGGGCTCCAAAATCACTGCGAGTGCTGATTGCAGCCATGAAATTAAAAGACGCTTACTCCTTGGAAGGAAAGTTATGACCAACCTAGATAGTATTTTAAAAAGCAGAGATATTACTTTGCCAACAAATGTCTGTCTAGTCAAGGCTATGGTTTTTCCAGTGGTCATGTATGGATGTGAGAGTCGGACTGTGAAGAAAGCTGAGCGCCGAAGAATTGATGCTGTTGAACTGTGGTGCTGGAGAAGACTCTTGAGAGTCCCTTTTACTGCAAGGAGATCCAACCAGTCCATTCTAAAGGAGATCAATCCTGGGTGTTCATTGGAAGGACTGATGCTAAAGCTGAAACTCCAGTACTTTGGCCACCTCATGCGACAAGTTGACTCACTGGAAAAGACTGATGCTGGGAAGGATTGGGGGCAGGAGGAGAAGGGGACGACAGAGAATGAGATGGCTGGATGGCATCACTGACTCAATGGACATGAGTTTAAGTGAACTCCGGGAGTTGGTGATGGACTGGGAGGCCTGGCGTGCTGTGATTCATGGGGTCGCAAAGAGTTGGTCACGACTGAGCGACTGAACTGAACTGAATGTAAACTATGGACTTTGGGTAGTAGTGATGTTTCAACATGGGTTTATCAGTTGTAATAAATGTACTTCTCTTGTGGGAGATGTTAATAGGGCAGACCATGTACATGCACGGGTGGGATGTATTTGGGATATCTCGGAACCTTTCTCTCAATTTTCTTGTGAACCTAAAACTGCTCTCAAAGAATAGTTTTCAAGACCTTTAAAAAAAAGTATCTTTGGTCATTTCACAGAGCTTTACTTTTATCGTTAAAATAAAGAAAAGCGTGTTAAATAGGCATCCTATTGTCCTAGAGCAGAATTATATTTTATTGAAATATAAATCTGTGTTTTGTTCTCACTGTATTCTCTTCCAAGCAGGGAGCTAGGCCTTTTTGAAGAATAAGGATGACAAGTGTTTGCTACTATCTTGGACTTTCTATGTGAAACCTGTTGGAAGTTATTAGTAATCTGGAGAAGTTATAGAGTTTTAAATAGACCACCAGCTCACGAACATCTGATTTTCCATAATAATTAGTTTATACCTATGATTATTACTATAATTTTTATGTCCTTAAATTTTACTCTAATAACTATGATAGCAGATATTTTATAACCATGATTTTGAGTGGTATAAGAAATATCACATTATTTTATTTAAATGACATTAAATGTGAGTTCTGCTCCCACCTGGAAACTTCAACCTTGATTACTCCTACAAGTTCCCCCACACAACTCACACTGGGATGTGCAAAGGCCCAGGGGTTCACACAGAGAAAAACATGTGGGGAGAGCCCTCCACATTTTGATTTATGAGTTACTTCTGATATGTCTATTGTGCAACTCGCCTCTAAAGACTGGGAACTCTGATGCTTTGGGGCCACCATTAGGACAAGGGCATTGTTGCTCCAGAACTTTGAAGACAGTGTTTTCCAGGTTCTGCTACTGCTGAGTAAGTCCAAAGTCATTCTGACTCCTAAACATTTGTTGGTGCCTTCTTTTTTCTCTCTCTCTCTGAAACCTTAATAATCAGCTCTCTCCCGTCAACGTGCTAAAATTCTGCAATAATCTGACTTGGTATGCGTCTATTTTCACCCACCAAACTGAGCATTTGGTGGATCCTTTCAGTCTGGCAATTCATTTCCTTCAGTTCTAGAAAATAATTTTGACATATTCATTGAAACTTTCTACTATATTTTTTTCCCCCTGTTCTTTCTTAAATTCCTATATGCATATAATAGATTCTCATTACCTAGTGATAACTATTAGTATTTTTTAATGATGATTTTCTTTTTTAATATTTATTTATTTACTTTGGGCTGTGCTGTGCTGGGTCTTCGTTGCTGCAAGGGCTTTTCTCTAGTTGTGGTGAGTGGGTGTGCCTCTCTAGCTGTGGGGCTCAGGCTTCTCATTGCAGTGGCTTCTCTTGCTGCAGAGCACAGGCTCTAGAGTACGTGGCCTTCGGTAGTTGAGGAGCATGGCCTTAGTTGCCCCGAGGCATGTGGGATCTTGCTGAACCAGGGATCAAACCTCTGTCTCCTCCATTGGCAGGCAGATTCTTTACCACTGAGACACCAGGGAAGCCCTACTAATATTTTGATATATTTTTTCAAATATCTATAGTTATATTTTGAATAATAAAAATCATAGTTAAGTATGTAGTTTCACATCCTGAAGTTTTATTTAACATAACTTATTCTTCCAAGCTCTAAAAAATGTCTTCATAAATATTTTTATTTGTATGACCTTTTAAGGCTCTTGAGCAACATCTATGCTATTCTTTAGTGAATAATTTTGGGAGTAATTGACTTTAGCTATCATTTTCAATGGTTGCCAGAATCATATTACGTTTTTTTTTTGGTAGCAGACTACATCTTACCTGCAGCCCCTGTGGTGCAGAGTAAGTGGAAGTACGGAGTCTTAACCACTGGACCACCAGAAAAGTCCCCATGTTAGGTTTAATTATTGTATGTCTATAGGGTATGAATGCCAAAGAGAACAACAACAAAAAAGTCCTGAAATGCTTAAGTATTGAGTGTCTCCAAACCCAAATTTTGGTTACTGTTTATAGTGCGTTCTAATAGTAGCATCTCAACAGCAAAGATTAGTTGGAAGAGAAAGGGAAAGAAGTTTCCAGTACTCTGCCTTTCTGTCAAATTCCAGAACATTCCACACTTCCTCTTGTCCCAAACCTTTGTGATTGATGTTTACACTGTCTAGATTCTTTTCCCTCATCTGTTCCTATAATAGGTTCCTCTTACCTTTCAAGTCTTAACTTGAATGTCACTTCCTCAGTCTTTCCCCAAACAATTCTGTCTAAAGGAGACCCTTAAGCTCTCTAATGAAACCCCCTTTCTTTCCTTCTCCACATAGCAAAAGGAGATGTTGAAATTTTATGCTTCATGTTTCCCTTTATCAGCTGTACCTCAGGACTTTTTTCCTGGAGATAGAGGGTGTCCCAGAGAATTAGGGAATGCAAAGAGAAAAAACAATATTCAGGATGTGTAATTTTCAAGCTAGGCTCTTAAGGGGAGGCCCTGAGAAGAACCTGAAGCAAGGAAGTAACAGAGGGAGAAACAGGTGACTGCCCCGCCACAACTTTCAACTCCTGAGTGGTACACTGGATGGACAGAAAGGGATGTAGAAGGAAGAGGCTAATGGAGGTCAGGGACTGTTAAAACACACGCACATGCACACACACAAATCCCAGGAGAAAATCTGGTAGAGAGTTAGCCCAAGAAAAGGGCCACAGAAGCTGGCTCTCCATTGGCAGCTGCCTATGTAGTCCAAACCCGGAACCCCACGCTCTGAGCTTTTGTTGAGCATCCACCTAAACTGTCCCATGCGCACACTCAACAGCCCAGGACATGCACAAATCCCCTTAATATAAATGGTGAGATCTCTGTTACCTTCCTCCACCCAGAGAGGCAGTAGTGATGATGGAGGGAAAGTCCCAGAACTGTTATTTGGGTGGCACTGACAGCACGAAGATCCATCGTAGTTACTCTAATATTATTTTAACCACATTATACAGTTATATAAAGTATTAATTTACTTGTTTATCTCTCTTACTATAGTATCAACCCCAAAAGAATAGAAACCTGGCTGCTGTTTTCTCTGAGGTATCCTCAACATCTAAAGGAAAGCCTGGGCCTATATTTGTTGAATGGATAAAGTAAGAATACTCTTAACTATAGAAAATATGACTTATAGATTTTTACATTAATATTTCAAGTACTGCACATAAAGTAACTCAAACTTACCATTAAGGACTAGCAAGTAGGAGTCATTTAGGAAAACTTTTAACATTTTTAATTAATAAATCACTGATCTATAAACATTTTTAAAAATTCATATTGCGTTTAGGTATTTTCTTACCATACTACTGTACTTTAAGACTTACATTATGAAATTCTTTATGATGGAAAATTTTAAACATATGCAAAATCAAAGAGAAAAGCATTATTATATCCTCCAGACATCTATTATCTTGTTTCAGTAATTATCAGTTGCTGACCAATATTTCCCCTCTTCCCTCATCTTTCACTGAAGATGGTATTATTCTGAACCAAATCCTAGGCATATATTATTTCAGTATGTATCTCAAATGACTCTATATAAAAAAAAAAACCAAACCTGCTGTGACAAGCCACTAACATAGCCCCCAAAGTAAATTATTTGATATGAAAAATCTAGTCAGTGTTCTTAATTTTCTGATTATCTCATAAACACTTATTTTTCACAGTGGGTTTGTTCAAATCAGGATTTAAACAAAAACCAAGCATTTTGTTTGGTTAATATGCCTCTTCTTGCTTTTCATTTAAAAAAAAATTATTTATTTTTGCTTTCCATTCTTGAAGATCCGTTTTTGAAGATTTTATTGAATTATTGAAGTATATAAATCATAAGCTAAATTAATTTTTAAAAACTGAACACACTCATGTAAAACACACCCCACAAGCTCCCAGCATTCTCTCTTTCAGTCAGTGCAGATCCCAGAGCAACCACTAACCTGATTTCTAATATTATATTATAGATTAGTTTTGTCTGGTTTTCAACAGGTCTTGAAAAAGCATGGACTCTTATAGTTTATACTCTTTTGGGTCTGACTTCTTTCATCAGGTTTGTGAAATTCATTCATATCATCCAGTATTCCAAAGTGCGACTATTCTGCAGTTTATTTTTACTATGCATTTTACTGTTGAGGGCACTTGGATTGTTCCCAGTTGGGGACTATTAATACTAAGGCTACTATGAATATTCTAGTACATGCATCTTCGTGGTTATATGTTCACATTTCTGATGAGTATACAGCTAAAGGTGGAATTGCTGGGTCATAACATATATAAGCAGGTTGACAATATACAGCCTTGACGTACTCCTTTTCCTATTTGGAACCAGTCTGTTGTTCCATGTCCAGTTCTAACTGTTGCTTCCTGACCTGCATATAGGTTTCTCAACAGGCAGGTCAGGTGGTCTGGTATTCGCATCTCTTGAAGAATTTTCCACAGTTTATTGTGATCCACAAAGTCAAAGGCCTTGGCATAGTCAATAAAGCAGAAATAGATGTTTTTCTGGAACTCTCTTGCTTTTTCAATGATCCACCGGATGTTGGCAATTTGATCTCTGGTTCCTCTGCCTTTTCTAAAGCCAGCTTGAACATCTGGAAGTTCACGGTTCACGTATTGCTGAAGCCTGGCTTGGAGAATATAGATAGCATATTAAAAAGCAGAGATATACTTTGCCAACAAAGGTCCATTTAGTCAAGGCTATGGTTTTTCCCGTGGTCATGTATGGATGTGAGAGTTGGACTGTAAAGAAAGCTGATCGCTGAAGAATTGATGCTTTTGAACTGTGGTGCTGGAGAAGACTCTTGAGAGTCCCTTGGACTGCAAGGAGATCCAACCAGTCCATCCTAAAGGAGACCAATCCTGGGTGTTCACTGGATTGATGCTGAGGCTGAAACTCCAATACTTTGGCTACCTCATGTGAAGAGCTGACTCACTGGAAAAGACCCTGATGCCAGGAGGGATTGGGGCAGGAGGAGAAGGGGACGACAGTGGATGAGATGGATGGATGGCATCACCAACTCAATGCACATGAGTTTGAGTGAACTCGGGGAGTTGGTGATGGACAGGGAGGCCTGGCATGCTGCGATTCATGGGGTTGCATGACTTAGTGACTGAATTGAACTGAACATACACATATGTGTAGCTTTTGTAGATACTAGTAAATGGTTTTTCATGCCTATTGTCTGCCCTCATGCCATTAACATATTATCTCAATTTTTATAGCTTAATAGTAACTTTTAATATTTGGTAGTGGGAATTTCCTGACAGTCCAGACATTAGGACTCTGTACTCTCACTGCTGAGGGCCTGGGTTCAATCCCTGGTCAAAGAACTAAGATTCCACAAGCCTTGCAGTACAGCAAAAAAAAAAGAAGAGAAGAAAAAATTTGGAAGTGTAAATGTTCCAGATTCTGTTTCAAGATTGGCTTGGGTCTTCCTGGCCCTTTGTATTTTCATTTAAATTTTATAACAGCTTGTCATAGCTCACCAATTCCAACTCCCTTTTAATTCACAGGCTTCTTCTTCCTCTCTTTATTTTGCAATTTATTTGTAGAAGAAATAAATCATTTGTTGTGTAGGGTTACAAACATTCTAAACTTTGCCAATTGTATCTTTATGGTGTGATTTAACAGATTTGTCCCCTGTATTTCCTATAAATTGTTGTTACACCTAGAGGCTTAATAAGATTCAGGAAACACGCGTTTGACAAACATTGTGTAAGCATTGTGCTTGCTGCCAGGCAAGATACTAAAATGACTAAGAAATCATTCCCAATCTATTGCTTTGTACACATTTGGAAGATTTAAGATTCAAGTAAGTGCTCCTCAGTTCAGTTCAGTCGCTCAGTCATGTCCGACTCTCCACGACCCCATGAATCACAGCACGGCAGGCCTCCCTGTCCATCACCAACTCCCGGAGTCCACTCAAACTCATGTCCACAGAGTCGGTGATGCCATCCAGCCATCTCATTCTCTGTCGTCCCCTTCTCCTCCCGCCCCCAACCTTTCCCAGCATCAGAGTCTTTTCCAGTGAGTCAACTCGTCGCATGAAGTGGCCAAAGTATTGCAGTTTCAGCTTTAGCATCAGTCCTTAGAGAGTGGTTATTTCCAGTAGGGTATGTAAAGAATGGAACTGAAGGAAAGTTTTGTAAAGGCAATGCTTTTTCAACAGGGGTTGAAAGAGCACTGACAAGTTCATATTGTTGTAAGCATCAGTTGGGGGTTTCCCAGGTGACTCAGTGGTAAAGAATCTGCCTGCCAATGCAGGAGATGGGAGTTTGATCCTTGGGTTGGGAAGATCCCCTGGAGAAGGAAATGGCAACAACCCACTCCAGCATTCTTGCCTGGGAAATCCCATGGACAGAGAAGCCTGCTGGACTACAGTCCATGCGGCTGCAAAACAGTTGGACACAACTGAGCAACTAAACAACAATAAAGCATCAATTACCTGTGACAGTTGTGTGATTTGGAGATGGTGAACAGGCAGGGGTAGAGGCTAGAACGATGGGGGTGAATAATGGTACCCCAAAAGACATGGCTGTGTCCTAAACCCAGTAGCCTGTAAATGTTAACATTATTTGGAAAAAAGTGTCTTTGCAGATGTAATTAAGTTAAGGATGAGATAGGATCACCCTGGATTACCTTCAGTTCAGTTCAGGTCAGTTCAGTCACTCAGTCGTGTCCGACTCTCCGCGTGCCCTAAATCCAATGACAAATGTCCTATGAAGAGACAAAAGAAGAAAAGACACACAGCGGAGAAGGCAATGTAAAGATGCCTATTGGAGTAACAGGGCCTGAAGCCAAGGAGGTTGAGAGGAAAAGAACAGTTTCTCCCCTAAGACTGTCTGTAGGGAGTGCCACCCTGCCAACATCTTAATTTTGGCCTTCTGGCCTCCAGACTGAAAGAGAATAAATTTCTGTTGTTTTAAGCCACTAAATTTGTGGTAATTTGTTACAGCAGCCACCAGAAACTAAAACAGATGGGTTGAACAAGAATGTAACATTGTGAAACTGTGCCTTACAGCACTAGGAGGGCTTCCTCCTTTCTGCTACCTCAGTTTTCATCCCTCCCAGGTTTACCTTTAGCTGAAACTATATGGTAAGAAAAGATCCCCAAGAGCCTCACTGATGAATTCTCCACTTAAGGGATCCTTCTCCCAATTCCCCTTAGAAGCAATAATAGGATTCAGAACAGTTTTTGGCTACAGTCTCGGGTCTGCCACATCAGGAAGCACTTAAGTTAGGGAAGAGTCTGTGTGTGTGTTTTCAGTCTCTCAGTTGCTTCCAACTCTTTGTGATCCCAAGGACTATACCCCACTAGGCTCTTCTGTCCATGGAATTTTTCCAGGCAAGAATTCTGGAGCAGGCTATCCTTACCTCCTCCAGGGGATCTCCCCCACCCCTCCTACATCTACTGCACTGACAGGATTCTTTTTGGGGGAGGGGGGCTGTGCTGGGTCTTCACAGCTGAGCCAGTTTTTCTCCGGGGGGCGGGGGAGGCAGGGCGGCGATACTCTCTAGTTGCAGTCTGCGGTCTTATTGCAGTGGCTTCTCTTGTTGCAGAGCAAGGGCAGCGTGGGCTCAAGAGTTGCCACTCCCGGGCTCTAGAGCACAGGCTCAATAGCTGTGGCACTAGGGATTAGTTGTGCCCCAACATTCGTGATCTTCTCCCATCAGGGATCGAACCCATTTCTCCCGCATTGGCAGGCGATTCTTTGCCACTGAGTCACCTGGGAAGTCCCAAGTTAGGGAATTGTTAACCCTAATTGCGCTTTTCTTAAAAAAAACCCTGTAAAATAACATAAAGCAAAGTTAAATTCATAACAACAATTACATTTTCTTGGATGGAAAACATCATAAAGTCATCGAGAAAAAAGTCTTACAAATAGTACACTGGATACTAGTAGTACTACCCATACTTTTTTTTTTAATGTAGTAGCAGTACAGAGTGGTAGTTTTTATTCTGGATTTATAAATCCAGGAAGGTCTTGTTTTGCGGTGGCCGCTCCTATGTCCACCTAGGTCTTTGAAGGGTTGCTAGTTTCCCAGGGTGGAAACTCCCCCAGGTCCCGGCCTCTCTCTGGGGGACTCTCGCGTATAACTTCTTCCCAGTCCTCTACCGCACTGTCCACGTCCCCGTCGCGCTCTAGAGGGAGCCCGCGGGCCGCGCCAGTCGCCGATTCATTTTGTGGGAGGTCGCCTCGCCGGCGGACCTCGTTCCAACACCTGCACCGCCGGGACCGACAGCCAATGGGGGCGCCTCCGCAAACATGGCCCCTTGTGCCCTCACAGTATTCGTGAGTGCCCTGCCCCCGGCTAACACAGACCAGATACACATAGCAGCCCTCACGCGTGAACCCGGCGTGACCCAGCAGGGTCCCTCCTCGCCCGGGGAAGCCTGCTGGCCCGGCTCCCGCAGCTCCCCGGCTACACTCCGTCCCGCCCGCCAGCCGGTGTCTTGGCCGCCCGCCGTCCACGCCTTGTTGGGCTCCAGGGAAAACCCGGAGAGGCGGCCGCTCCGAGGCCCCCGGGAGGCGGCGCGGCGCGGCAGACTGAGCATGCGCAGTGCGCGAGGCCGGCTCGGCGCAAGAAGGAAGCGTTCGCGGTGATCCCGGCGGCTCCGCTGGGGTATGCGGTACCGGCTAGCGTGGCTGCTGCACCCCGCGCTGCCCAGCACCTTCCGCTCGGTCCTCGGCGCCCGCCTGCCGCCCTCGGAGCGGCTCTGTGGGTAAGCCGAGCGGAGCGCCCGGGCCCTCGGGTCACGGTGGTTTGGAGCTCGGGTTGCAAAGTGGTGATTCAGCACTTAGAGCCGCCGCCGCCGCCGCCTCCCCTCACGCCGCCGGTCCCGGCGGCCTGGGGCCCGGGCGGCCGCGCTGAGGCCGCCGGGGGCCCGGAAGGGCTGCTCGCGGGGCGGCAGCGGGGAGCCTTGCCCGGGAGAGAAGGGCGTCCCTCAGGCGGTGAGGACGGACGGAGGCTGTGACCCGGGTCACCCGGCGTGTGTCACAAGTGCGGGGGGCACGGGCGCGGACAGACACCTCGGCCCGCTCCCGGGAGCCGCACCGGGCCGGGCCACTCTCGGGGGAAGTCTGCCTGTGAGGAGCCAGGAACCCGAGGCGGACTGTTCCTGGCCTTGGGGTAAAGGATCCGAGTCCGGGGACACCGCTTCTCAGCTTCCTCTCAGCCCCGCTTTTTCCTGTGCGGACTGAGTTTCCACTCCCGTTTGGAAATGCCAGCCCTGGGAAGTGTAAAAGTTTGCCTGCCTCCGCCTTAGCGAGCAGCCGAGTGTTGGCTTTCCAGTGGGGGGACTGTGAGAGCCGACAGACACCCTGGAAACCTTTACAGTGGCTCCCCCGCTTTACACCTGAGACCACCGAGACCCAGAGAGATTGTGTGATTTCCGCACAGATGCAGAGCTTGTGGCAAAAACCAGGATTGGGACGCAGGTTTCTGCCATCCGGTGGCGTGCTCTCTCCACATGACTGTTCTGTGTATACTAGAAATTTTCAGCGTTGTAGCGAACGCTGAATAATACCCTCTACTGTGAATAAAGGGGAATTGGCAAAGATGGGCAGTATTGTCTTGCCGTACTTAGATGCACTATTTGAACTCCTCCTCTGGTTTAGAAAATACCCTGAATCTACTTAAGTGCAGGGCACAGTGATGATCCTCTGTGTAATGAACGTGGCCTGCCTTCAAAGTGGTTGGAATGGATTGAGATGCCACGAGAGTATAGCCAGTAAAAAGGGGTGTACTTGAGAGGGTCAGAAGACTGGGCAGCGTGTTTGAGGAGCAGGTTGCGGGGCAAAGATGGGGCGATCTGGGCTGGCCTTTGAAGGAAAGGTGCGTGGGGATGGGTGCAATCTTTCCTGGGTGTGCAGGTTTGTCTGTGTTGGGAGCACAATGAGCAGATTAGTCAGAGCCTTAAAGAATTTCCTTCGGCGAATTAGGAAACAAGTACTGTGCTATAAAAGTAGGATGATGTTAGCCTGGCCTTTGGATTTGAGTTGGGCTCTTTCTAGTGAATAAAAGGTAGGGAGCCATTAAGAGTTTTTGAGGTGGGACGGGATCTTCATGAAGACTGCTAGTTTAGGATTTAATTTGGTGGCTGCGTGTAGGATTGTAAGGGAGTTGAAACTGGTTGGAACTTAGTCTTTACTGCCTGAACTAGGAGAGTCGTAATGGTTCTAAAGGAGGCCAAATGCAAATGAAGAATTTGTGGAACTTTTCCCTCGTCTGTTTCCCGCTACACCATACAGAAAGATCCCTGTGTTGAGAGAGGGAAGTGGGGGTGCTTAACATAGGGTACCTCCCTGGGCCTCCTACATGTGAGGACATTTCTTAAAATTATTGCTAATAGGTTGTACAGAATTTGTGATTTTTAAAGAAAGCATCAATTTTAAGTTTACACAACCACAAAGTTTGTAAGTTCTACTTATAATTCGACTCTTTGTTTTTTCTCCTTCTGTTCTTCACTTTCACTGATGAAGCCCAGGGCATGGATTGAAGAACCAGAACTTCAAAATAAAGTGGTTCTCAGAGAGGGAAATTGGAGATTCAAAGCACAATAATTGAGAGCATCCATCTAGAAAGCTCTTCACTAAAAATTACTGGCTGAGGCTTGTAAGGAAATGCAGGTCCAATCAAAGGGGTCATGGTTTAGTTTTAGGAAAGAACATACTAATTTCTGAAGTTATCATATATTTAAATCTTAAGGAAGGTAATCAGTCCTACTTTGCATAATAGGAATGTGTTAAAAGATATGGTTATGTAGCTGTTTACTGGAAGAACTGGGATTTAACCCATGTCTGTATGGTGCCAGAGCATGAGTTCTGAACTGTTATTTTATTCTGCCTCTGAACTGTAGTATTGGAGAAGACTCTTGGGAGTCCCTTGGACTGCATGGAGATCAAACCAGTCCATCCTAAAGGAAATCAACCCTGAATATTCATTGGGAGGATTGATGCTGAAGCTGAAGCTCCAATACTTTGGACACCTGATGCGAAGAACTGACTCATTGGAAAAGACCCTGATGCTGGGAAAGATTGAAGGCAGGTGGAGAAGGGGGCGACAGAGGATGAGATAGTTGGATGGCAGCACTGACTCAATGGACATGAGTTTGACCAAACTCCAGGAGATAGTGAAGGACAGGGAAGCCTGGTATGCTGCAGTCCTTGGGGTCTCAAAGAATCGGACACTACTTAGCGACTGAACAACAATTGCCAATGTTTGGCCATTTCTTTTCTGTTCTAACCTCTTGAGAAAGATGTGGTCTTAAGGCATTTGTATAAGATCAATTCATTTAGAAAACAGCCTCATTGTTCCCTCTGTAGCCATATTGGATAAGTTGGGACTCTGCCAAATTATCTTAACCTGGGGGAACCTGCAGGTCATAGACCAGTCACTGGCAACCACTTGAAACACCTGAGCATCAATCATCTCACTTTACCAGTAGCTCTATTTGCAATTCTTTGTTCTACAGGCTTAAGAAACAGTGGTATGCCAGCTGGGACTACCTATTGAGATTCAGACTTTTAAACCACTTTCCACCAAAACAATGACTTTTTAACAGTTTAAAAGGACAGGATGCCCTTGAATATCTTTAGCTACACACTTAAAAAGTTACATTCTACTGTCTGCCTTAAAGGTTAGAGTTGGGGAAGGTCTCATTAGCTAGTAATGTGGGGAGCAGAAACTCAGTATATGTTTCCTTGAGAATTGGTATCCTTTCCATTTTTTTTTTTTTGGTATTTTAGCTCTCCTAAACCAGGTACCACAGGCTCAGCCTACCTTTCAGCCAGGATGATAAGGCTGAAGCACTCTCCTTCCCTAGCGATAGCTTCTTTAAGGTATGTTGGGTTCTGGAGGCTTGGGTAGGGTATTCCTGATTGGCTTGACATTGCCCTCACTCTTTTCTGTCTGTTCATTCAGCCTTACTTAAATATCAATATTCTGTAGTCATCATTCACTGTGCTCAGTGCTGTGGGGATGCAGGGACAGTTGATAAATTCTGTCCTCAGGGAGCATTCTGTCAAATTGGATTGAGTAGTTTCACTCCTTCATCTCTGACATCTTACTGAACATCTCTACTTTTGTATTCTGTTCCTTCTTTCAGTTTATTTTGAAAAGGAACTCAACATTATTATAACAGTATTCTTTTAAAATGGTACTTGTAAAATTCTTGTAGAGTTAAAAGCTATAACAGCTTTTATTCCTTCCAGAGAACTATACATTAAATATTTTCTCTTTGCCTACTAAGAATATGTTACTTAAAAAGAAGTGTGACTCACGAGCTGTTCCCTGAGGGGAAGCTATCACACTGCCCGACTTCTATCCTGTGAATGAAATCAGTGGTCTTCCTTCAAAACTGGTTTTCTCTGTGGATTTTCCTAGTTTTGCACATGTCGGTGTTACCATTTCCTTAGTTTAGCTTGAAAATTGGAGTAATCTTTGAATCTCTTTCCCCTTCACTGCCTATTCCCAAGATCAGACTCTTGAATCTTTCATCCTAAAGTTTCTTGGAGTCAACTTTATCATCCGTCAGAACCGTAGTTCAGTTCATTCGCTCAGGCGTGTCCAACTCTTTGCGACCACGTGAATTGCAGGCCTCCCTGTCCATCACCAACTCCCGGAGTTCCCTCAAACTCATATTCATCGAGTCAGTGATGCCATTAAGCTATCTCATCCTCTGTCGGTCCCCTTTGCCTCTTGCCCCCAATCCCTCCCAGCATCAGAATCTTTTTCCAATGAGGCAACTCTTGACATGAGGTGGCCAAAGTATTGGAGTTTTAGCTTTAGCATCAGTCCTTCCAATGAACACCCAGGACTAATCTTTAGAATGGAATGGTTGGATCTCCTTGCAGTCCAAGGGACTATCAAGAGTCTTCTCCAACACCACGGTTCAAAAGCAGCAATTCTTCGGCGCTCAGCTTTCTTCACAGTCCGACTCTCACATCCATACATGACCACGGGAAAAACCATAGCCTTGACTAGATGGACCTTTGTTGGCAAAGTAATATCTCTGCTTTTTAATATGCTATCAAGGTTGGTCATAACTTTCCTTCCAAGGAGTAAGCGTCTTTTAATTCCATGGCTGCAGTCACCATCTGCAGTGATTTTGGAGCCCAAAAAAATAAAGCCTGACACTGTTTCCACTGTTTTTCCATCTATTTGCCATGAAGTGATGGGACCAGATGCCATGATCTTAGTTTTCTGAATGTTGAACTTCAAGCCAACTTTTTCACTCTTCTCTTTCACTTTCATCAAGAGGCCTTTGAGTTCCTCTTCACTTTCTGCCATAAGGGTGGTGTCATCTGCATTTCTGAGGCTATGGATATTTCTCCCAGCAATCTTGATTCCATATTGTGCTTCTTCCAGCCCAGCGTTCCTCATGATGTACTCTGCATATAAGTTAAATAAGCAGGGTGACAATATACAGCCTTGACGTACTCCTTTTCCTATTTGGAACCAGTCTGTTGTTCCATGACCAGTTCTAACTGTTGCTTCCTAACCTGCATACAGGTTTCTCAAGAGGCAGGTCAGGTGGTCTAGTATTCCCATCTCTTTCAGAATTTTCCAGTTTATTGTGATCCACACAGTCAAAGGCTATGGCATAGTCAATAAAGCAGAAATAGATGTTTTTCTGGAATTCTCTTGCTTTTTCGATGATCCAGCGGATGTTGGCAATTTGATCTCTGGTTCCTCTGCCTTTTCTAAAGCCAGCTTGAACATCTGGAAGTTCACAGTTCATGTATTGCTGAAGCCTGGCTTGGAGAATTTTGAGCAGTACTTTACTAGCGTGTGAGATGAGTGCAATTGTGTGGTAGTTTGAGCATGCTTTGGCATTACCTTGGGATTGGAATGAAAACTGACCTTTTCCAGTCCTGTGACTACTGCTGAGTTTTCCAAATTTGCTGGCATATTGAGTGCAGCACTTTCACAGCATCATCTTTCAGGATTTGAAATAGCTCAACTGGAATTCCATCACCTCCATTAGCTTTGTTCATAGTGATGCTTTCTAAGGCCCACTTGACTTCACATTCCAGGATGTCTGGCTCTAGGTGAGTGATTACACCATTGTGATTATCTGGGTCGTGTAGATCTTTTTTGTATAGTTCTTCTGTGTATTCTTGCCACCTCTTCTTAATATCTTCTGCTTCTGTTAGGTCCATACCATTTCTGTCCTTTATTGAGCCCATCTTTGCATGAAATGTTCCCTTGGTATCTCTTATTTTCTTGAAGAGATCTCTAGTCTTTCCCAATTCTGTTGTTTTCCTCTATTTCTTTGCATTGATCACTGAGGAAGGCTTTCTTATCTCTCCTTGCTATTCTTTGGAACTCTGCATTCAGATGCTTATATCTTTCCTTTTCTCCTTTGCTTTTCACTTCCCTTCTTTTCACAGCTATTTGTAAGGCCTCCTCAGACAGCCATTTTGCTTTTTTGCATTTCTTTTCCATAGGGATGGTCTTGATCCCTGTCTCCTGTACAATGTCACAAACCTCCATCCATAGTTCATCAGGCACTCTATCTATCAGATCTAGTCCCTTAAATCTATTTCTCACTTCCACTGTATAATCATAAGGGATTTGATTTAGGTCATATCTGAATGGTCCAGTGGTTTTCCCTACTTTCTTCAATTTAAGTCTGAATTTGGCAATAAGGAGTTCATGATCTGAGCCACAGTCAGCTCCTGGTCTTGTTTTTGCTGACTGTGTAGAGCTTCTCCATCTTTGACTGCAGAGGATATAATCAGTCTGATTTCGGTGTTGACCATCTGGTGATGTCCATGTGTAGTCTTCTCTTGTGTTGTTGGAAGAGGGTGTTTGCTAAGACCAGTGTGTTCCACAATTAACAACAATCGTAGTTCAGGCCATACTAAATCTTCTGTGACGTCTCACAACTACAAGTTTTATAACTGATTTTTTTCCAGCCTCCTGTCTCTCTATTAGTTGATCCTCATCATCATATTAGTCCTACTAATATACCACTTTTCTCATGCTATTGACTTGTTTAGACACCACCAGTGGTTCTGCCCTATTTCAAGATGAAGTCCAAACTTCTTTTTTTTGTTTTAAATCCAAACTTCTTGACCCAGCATTTAGGCATCTCATAAGCTGGCTTTAGCCCAGCTTTTCCACCTAACTTCACTCGTCTCCAGTCAGACTCACTAATTTACTGATTCTTGCACATGACCTGTTCATTCCTATTCTAGAATGCCCTTCCCTCTTTTCTTTATATGACTAAATCTCTCCTCCTTCTTAGACACTATAGAGGTCACACAGTTATCTTTTCTTTTTCTGAATTTAATGATTTTAAGATGTTTTGAAATATTCGTTTGACATTTAACCATATACTGCCTCATTTATATACTCTTTTAATTATTTAATATTATACATGTCAGAGTTTATAGGATGAAAAAGAATAACAAAATGAATACCTGTGTACTCACCATCCAGTTAAGGACATTTCAGTAACTTTGAAGCCCTCTGTTCTCAGAGATGGAGAGATGATTTATCCTATATTTGGATAATCATTCCTTGATTTTTCTTTATTGTTTTATTAATTATAATACATTCCTAAACACTGCATTGTATAGTTTTTTCTGCTTTTGACCTTTATGGAAAATTTTCTTCTCTGAGTTACTTCTCTTCATTTAACATTGTTTCTGAGATTCATTGACATAGATTTATGTGTTCAGTGTTGAAAGACAATCTTATGTGAATATGTCACTATTTTTCTATTCTGTTGTTGATGGAGATTTAAGTTTACTTTTTTTACATTTCCTATCACAAATAATCCATGTGGTAGGCTTAACCCAGTACCCAGTCCTCTCTACCTACATTCACTAGGATGCTCATCCAGTCACATGTACATGCTTTGTCCCATTTGTAGCCGCTAACCACATGTGCTTCAGTTCAGTCAGTTCAGTCGCTCAGTCGTGTCCGACTCTCCGCGACCCCATGAATCACAGCACGCCAGGCCTCCCTGTCCATCACCAACTCCCGGAGTTCACTCAAACTCATGTCCACAGAGTCGGTGATGGCATCCAGCCATCTCATTCTCCGTCGTCCCCTTCTCCTCCCGCCCCCAACCTTTCCCAGCATCAGAGTCTTTTCCAGTGAGTCAACTCGTCGCATGAGGTGGCCAAAGTATTGCAGTTTCAGCTTTAGCATCAGTCCCTCCAATGAACACCCAGGATTGATCTCCTCAAGGCAATGGTTTTTCCCGTGGTCATGTATGGATGTGAGAGTTGGACTGTGAAGAAGGCTGATCGCCGAAGAATCGATGCTTTTGAACTGTGGTGTTGGAGAAGACTCTTGAGAGTCCCTTATACTGCAAGGAGATCCAACCACATGTGCTTATTTAAATGTAAATTAACTAAAATGAACAATTCTGTTCCTTAATCACCCTATCCACATTTCATGTCATAAGTGTCTTGTGGCTGCCATATGGGGCAGTGCAGATACGGAACATCCCCATCATCACACAAGTTTTATGAAACTGGCCTGATGTGTATTCAGACAATTGTCAAATATATATCTCTAGCCAGAACCTTTCCCCTGAATTTCAGATTGAGGTAATAAATCTCCTGCTCGACATTTTCCTTTGGATGTCTGATACACATCCTAAACTGATCATACCCCAAACCTGTCTCCAAATCTTCTACCTCAAAACCTGCTCCTGCCACAGTCTTCTCCCTTATCTCAATTAAAGACATCTCTGCTCTTCTGCTTGTTTAGGACCAGCAACTTGGAATCATCTTTAACAAAAAACTTACTTTTTTGTTCCCATGTCCCTCATCCAGTCAGCCTGTATATCCATATTCAGACTCTTCTCACTGCCTGCACCCTTCTACCCGGATTACTGTAATAGCCTCTTAACCAGTTTCCTTGCTTCTGCACTTGCCATTCTACGTATAGCCTGCTCTTGTCATCACTGGCAGCATGATCTTTCTGCCAAGTCATATATCTTTGCTAGGGAATATAGAAAAGTGTGTAGTTGATCCCCATGTTGTTCAGATTTAAAGTCCTTTTAATGGTCAGGAAAGTCCTGTGAGGTCTGGCCTTTTGATACCTCTCTAATCTTGTTTCCAAAATGTTCTCACCTCATCCAGTCACACTGGCCTCCTTGCTTCACTCCATCTTTCTCAGATTATTTGCACTGTTGTCCTGCCCAGAATGCTCGTGTACCAGTGAGATAACAATGGACTTCACAGAGAAAAAGGTATTTGAGCAAATGTCTTTGAAGGAAATATAAAATTTGGATGAACAGAGAGGGGAAAGAGAGAATACTTTAGATAGAAGGAATGGTATTAGCAGAGACTCAGAAGTATATTGTCCAATTCACGATATAATCAAGGGACGATGAGATTTTATCCTAAAGGAAATAGAGAGCTCCAAATCCTTTTGAGTACTAGAGTGACATATGTCAGCTGTGTTTTTGGATGATTAATCTGGCTGTTTTGGGATGCACAGTTGAAATGCAGGCAGCGATCGACAAAGGATAAAGAAGTAGTGCAAATAACAAGGAAAGGAGGGTGTCTGAAGAAGATAGATGTGAAAGAAGATGCAGCAACTTTGATTGGGCATGGGAGGAGATGGAGGAATCAAAGAGGCCTAAGAACTTGGGCCTGAGTAACTTTGATTCATGGGGTCGCAAAGAGTCAGACACGACTGAGCGACTAAACTGAACTGAACTTTGAAATTAGCTAGGAGGGAGCACCAGGCACGCTAAGTCACTTCAGTTGTGTCCAGCTCTTTGCGACTCCAGTTGGAGCCTGCCAGGCTCCTCTGTCCATGGAATTCTCCAGGCAAGAATACTGGAGTGGATTGCTACACCCTCCTCCAGGGGATCTTTCTGTCCCAGGGATCAAACCCGCATCTGTTACACCTCCAGCACTGGCAGCAGGTTCTTTACCACTAGCACCGCCTGAGTGGGGCTTCCCGGGTGGCTCATCGGTAAAGAATTTACTGCCAACTAGAAGATGCAGTTTTGATGGTTGTGTCAGGAAGATCCCCTGGAAAAGGAAATGGTAACCCACTCCAGTATTCTTGCCTAGAGAATCCCATGGACTGAGGAACCTAGTGGGCTACAGTCCATGGGGTCGCAAAGAGTCAGACATGACTTAGCAACTGAACAACCACCACCAGTGTAGGAAAGGCTCTTCTGGAATGATTCAGCTGTAGGCAGTGGGAAAAGTACAGCCAGATGAGATGTCAGTGCTGCTGGGTGGGTGACTGGTATTGTACAGGCATACCAAGAGGACAGGTGCAGCAGTGGAGCATGATAGTACAGGCAGGTTGGCACTTCAAGAGCTGACTGAATGGGGAAGTTGAATGACTTGAGGCCCCTCAGGGCTATGGACCAGACTGAGCAGTTCTAAAACCCAGCAAATGATGATTCAGTTTGTAGATCAATAGCTCAGGGAAGAGTTCAATTGAAAAATCATGATGTAGGACTTCTCTGACGATCTAGTGGTTAAGACTCTGCACTCCCAGTGCAGAGGGCATAGGTTCAATACCTGGTTGGGGAACTAAGATCCTGCATGCCACACTGGGTGGCCCCTTCCAAAAGAAAGATTAAAAGAAAAATCATAATGATCCTTTGCCCAGCATTACAAGCTACTTTAGGATGTATATAGAGTTATATCTGGGGCCAGGAGCTCTGAAGGAGCAAGAGCCCCTGTAATGGTGTTCCTGGCACATAGTACTGTATCTCGCTCATAGTAGGAATTCATTATTTGTTGGATGAATTTGACAGGGACCTGGGCTCCTGCAAATAGGAAGCCCTAGTGATAAATGTAATTCAGCGTTTGCTTACAATTCGCCATTTCTGTACTCTAAATGTCAGTGTAGCCAGTAACTAGTATTTGTGTGTGTGTGTGTATGTGTGTTTCTTATTATAAAGAAATTAGAGGCTATAGTGTATTTCCAAGATTTCTTCCTGGTCTGAGTTATTCATAGAGACAAAGTTGGCTTCAAAAGGAATAGGACATGAGACAGCATTCAGTTCAGTTCAGTCACTCAGTCGTGTCCGACTCTGCGACCCCAATGAATCGCAGCACGCCAGGCCTCCCTGTCCATCACCAACTCCCGGAGTTCACTCAAACTCATGTCCATCAAGTCGGTGATGCCATCCAGCCATCTCATCCTCTGTCATCCCCTTCTCCTCCTGCCCCCAATCCCTCCCAGCATCAGTCTTTTCCAGTGAGTCAATTCTTCGCATGAGGTGGCCAAATTATCGGAGTTTCAGCTTTAGCATCAGTCCTTCCAATGAACACCCAGGACTGATCTCCTTTAGAATGGACTGGTTGGATCTCCTTGCAGTCCAAGAGACTCTCAAGAGTCTTCTCCAACACCACGGTTCAAAAGCATCAATTCTTCGGCGCTCAGCTTTCTTCACAGTCTGACTCTCACATCCATACATGACCACTGGAAAAACCATAGCCTTGACTAGACGGACCTTTGTTGAGAAAGTAATGTCTCTGCTTTTTAATATGCTATCTAGGTTGGTCATAGTGTGGTGGAAAAGAGGTCTACTTACAAAGGCTCAATTCAGCTGGATTCTAGTCTTTGTTTGCCATGAGCTTGGCTGTGTGATTGTGGGCTGTTGGACCTGATCATCTTTAAAGTTCCTGCTAACTCCATGAATCTGAGACCTCATGTTGATAAAAGTGCTAATCTCTGTTAGAACCTCAGAAGGAATTTTGCCTTGTTTTCTAGCTGTGCCTTGGAGAAGGCAGTGGCAGCCCACTCCAGTACTCCAGCCTGGAAAATCCCATGGGCGGAGGAGCCTGGTAGGCTGCAGTCCATGGGGTTGCTAATAGTTGGACACGACTGAGCGACTTCACTTTCACTTTTCACTTTCATGCATTGGAGAAGGAAATGGCAACCCACTCCAGTGTTCTTGCCTGGAGAATCCCAGGGACGGGGGAGCAATCAATTGGTGCTCTTAATTGTTTTAATTGTTTAAGTATCTCTAGTTTCCTTTGTAGTATAACAATAAAGTCTCAATCAAGATCAGTTTATGAGGAAGGTAATAATGCCTTTTTTTGTATGTAATTTATTTTATTTTTAAAATTTTTATTGAAGTATAGTTGCTTTACAGATAATACTTCTTATTTTGGAGGTTTCTGTCACAGAAATCCAAGTTCACTTGCAATAGTAACTGGATAAAAAATATCCAACAATTCAGTGGCCAGCATGATGGGCCCTGCAATTCATTTGTTTCTGTTTTTTTTTTTTTCCTGTCTACAAAAGAAAATGGCTTGTGGGGCAAGCCTGGTGTATAATTAACTTTCTTAAGGAATGAGATTCTGGATTCAGTACCTGAACTGGTGATTTTTTTTTTCTTTTTGAAGAACACATGACATACTACATGCATGTTAAACATCAAACATCCTGCCTCTTAAGGAAAAGCATAACAAATCTATTTAATACACAGCTATTTTTAAAAAATTTATATTTATCGAAGTAATACAGGCAGTTTTTAAGAGTTCAATAGTACTAAAAGGTTTATAGCAAAAACAGCAGTTTCCTTCTCTTACCCCGTCCCTTAATTTCTGCTCCCCATAGGCAACCACATTCAACTCTTTAAGCTTTTTGTTTTGAAATTTATTTTAATATTTTCAAATAATATGCTAATGCTGTTATTCTTTGATTTCTTTTTTATTTATTTTTTTTGATTTCTTAATTTTATAAATTATCTGTTGATTTGTTTTCACAGTAGATGGAGATTTAATATTTTTTTGGCCGTATCTTGAAGCTTGTGGGGTCATAGTTCCCCAACCAAAGATTGAACTTGCGCCCTTGGCAGTGAAAGCACAGAGTCCTAACCCCTGGACCGCCAGAGAATTCCCTAAATCAAGATTTAACTTTCTTCCCTTATCCATCCTTCTGACAAGTTATATCACAAATTTTGGATATAGTAGTCTTCTGTATTTACATTATTATGACTTTGCAAATATTATTCACTACTAGGCTCAATAGTGTGATCTGATTACATTCTTTTTCTTGTTCATATTTTTTTGTCTTTGCCTTTTGTCATTTTTTGTTTACTTATAATATTTCTGCTTCCCAGTTGTTCCCACAGCCACTTAGTACAATTTCCCACATGACCAAACTTACTAAATGACCTGTTGATTCCATGTTTTTCCCTTGGAGGCTTTCCTTCCAGACACTTTCCCTTCAGCTGCAGTCTGGACTAGTTTTGCTCCAGGCCTGCAGCAAAGTGGTTGCCTGGAATTTCCCTTTGTTTCTCTCCCGTAATGAATCTATTTCCTGAATCTCATATTTTGTTCTATCTTGGTTTGTTCTTTCATTCAAAAGATACCTGGAGCATTTGAAACATGTTTTCTAGTAACTACTTGAGAAAGAGAGCAACTTTTAAAGATAACTTTTAAAAAGATCTAATGATTTCCTAAACTGAAAAGCATAGATCTGAGTTTTAGTATGAATCTATATATCTGTAGAATAAATCTACAGAGATGAGAGAGAGGATCTGAATGGCTTTCACTCTTCCTTCTGGTGCTAGAGTTGTAGAATTCTGAATACTTGAGAATTAAATGATTTTACAGATGATTTAGCAAATGTTTAAAGCAACACATTTTTGAAGAGACCCTTTGTGGAACTTTGATAAGAAAAGACCTAAAACTTTTTTTTCTCCTTTCTTTCAGTTGTTCTTCGCAGACTTCCACTATATTTATTTATTTTTTTCAGCTTTATTGAGATATAATTGACTTACAGCATGGTTTAAGTCTTAGGTGTTGGAGAAAACTCTTGAGCGTCCCTTATACTGCAAGGAGATCCAACCAGTCCATTCTAAAGGAGATCAGTCCTGGGTGTTCATTGGAAGGACTGATGCTAAAGCTGAAACTGCAATACTTTGGCCACCTCACGTGACGAGTTGACTCACTGGAAAAGACTCTGATGCTGGGAAAGGTTGGGGGCGGGAGGAGAAGGGGACGACGGAGAATGAGATGGCTGGATGGCATCACCGACTCTGTGGACATGAGTTTGAGTGAACTCCGGGAGTTGGTGATGGGGAGAGGCCTGGCGTGCTGTGATTCATGGGGTCGCGGAGAGTCGGACATGACTGAGCAACTGAACTGAACTGAACTAATACAGCATAATGATTTGACTTACATATATCCTGAAATGATTACTACAGTAAGTTTACTGAGCATCCATCATTTCATATAAATACAAAATTAAAGAAATAGAAAAGAATATTTTTCCTTGTGATGTGAATGCTTAGGGTTTACTCTTAACATATAGCATTCAGTTCAGTTCAGTCGCTCAGTCGTGTCCCACTCTTTGCGACCCCATGAACCGCAGCTCGCCAGGCCTCCCTGTCAATCACCAACTCCCGGAGTTCACGCAAACCCACTTCTGTTGTGTCGGTGATGCCATCCAACCATCTCATCCTCTGTTGTCCCCTTTTCCTCTTGCCCTCAATCTTTCCCAGCATCAGGGTCTTTTCCAGTGAGCCAGCTTTCCGCATCAGGTGGCCAAAATATTTAAGTAGGATGGACTGGTTGGATCTCCTTGCAGTCCAAGGGACTCTCAAGAGTCTTCTCCAACACCACAGTTCAAAAGCAGCAATTGCTTGGTGCTCAGCTTTCTTTATAGTCCAACTCTCACAACTGTACGTGACTACTGGAAAAACCATAGCCTTGACTAGACGGACGTTGGTTGGCAAAGTAATTTCTCTGCCTTTTAATATGTTGTCTAGGTTGGTCATAACTTTTCTTCCAAGGATCAAGCGTCTTTTAATTTCATGGCTCCAGTCACCATCTGCGGTGATTTTGGAGCCTAGAAAAATAAAGTCAGCCACTGTTTCCCCTGTTTCCCCATCTATTTGCCATGAAGTGATGGGACCAGATGCCATGATCTTAGTTTTCTGAATGTTGAGTTTTAAGCCAACTTTTTCACTCTCCTCTTTCACTTTCATCAAGAGGCTCTTTAGTTCTTCTTCACTTTCTGCCATAAGGGTGGTGTCATCTGCATATCTGAGGTTATTGATATTTCTCCCAGCAATCTTGATTCCAGCTGGTGCTTCCTCCAGCCCAGCGTTCCTCATGATGTACTCTTCATGTACGTTAAATAAGCAGGGTGGCAATATACAACCTTGACGTACTCCTTTTCCTGTTTGGAACCAATCTGTTGTTCAATGTCCAGTTCTAACTGTTGCTTCCTGACCTGCATACAGGTTTCTCAAGAGGCAGGTCAGGTGGTCTGGTATTCTCATATCTTTCAGAATTTTCCAGAGTTTATTGTGATCCACATAGTCAAAGGCTTTGGCATAGTCAATAAAGCAGAAATAGATGTTTTTCTGGAACTCTCTTGCTTTCTCCATGATCCAGCGGATGTTGGCAATTTGATCTCTAGTTCCTCTGCCTTTTCTAAAACCAGCTTGAACATCTGGAAGTTCATGGTTCACATATTGCTGAAGCCTGGCTTGGATAATTTTGAGCATTACCTTACTAGCGTGCGAGATGAGTGCAATTGTGTGGCAGTTTGAGCATTCTTTGGCATTACCTTTCTTTGGGATTGGAATGAAGACTGACATTTTCCAGTCCTGTGGCCACTGCTGAGTTTTCCAAATTTGCTGGCATATTGAGTGCAGCACTTTCACAGCATCATCTTTCAGGATTTGAAATAGCTCAACTGGAATTCCATCACCTCCACTAGCTTTGTTCATAGTGATGCTTCCTACGGCCCACCTTATATCACATTCCAGGATGTCCGGCTCTAGGTGAATGTGAGTGATCACACCTTCGTGATTATCTTGGTCATGAAGATCTTTTTTGTACAGTTCTTCTGTGTATTCTTGCCACATCTTCTTAATATCTTCTGCTTCTGTTAGGTCCATACCATTTCTGTCCTTTATTGAGCCCATCTTTGCATGAAATGTTCCCTTGGTATCTAATTTTCTTGAAGAGATCTCTAGTCTTTCCCATTCTGTTGTTTGCCTCTATTTCTTTGCATTGATCGCTGAGGAAGGCTTTCTTATCTCTCCTTGCTGTTCTTTGGAACTCTGCATTCAAATGGGTATATCTTTCCTTTTCCCCTTTGCTTTTCGCTTCTCTTCTTTTCACAGCTATTTGTAAGGCCTCCTCAAACAGCCATTTTGCTTTTTTTGTTTCTTTTTCTTGGGGATGGTCTTGATCCCTGTCTCCTGTACAGTGTCACGAATGTCCATCCATAGTTCATCAGGCGCTCTGTCTATCAGATCTAGTCCCTTAGGTCTATTTCTCACTTCCACTGTATAGTCATAAGGGATTTGATTGAGGTCATACCTGAATGGACTAATGGTTTTCCCCACTTTCTTCAGTTTAAGTCTGAATTTGGCAATAAGGAGTTTATGCTCTGAGCCACAGTCCGCTCCTGGTTTTAATTTTGCTGACTGTATAGAGCTTCTCCATCTTTGGCTGCAAAGGATGTAATCAATCTGATTTCGGTGTTGACCATCTGCTGATGTCCATGTGTAGAATAGAACAGTGTTAATTATATTTATCATGCTGTAAATTATATTCCTAGTACCTATTTATCTCATAATTGGAAATGTGTACCTTTTGACTGCTGCTGCTACTGCTAAGTCACTTCAGTCGTGTCCGACTCTGTGCGACCCCAATTCCCCCTTCCCCATCCCTCTGCCTCTAGGTACCATAAATCTGATCTCGATCTATGAGTTTGTTTTTGAAATGTAATTGATGTCCAACACTGTTAGTAGCTGTTACACAGCATTATAAATCAATATTTCTATACATTTTAAATGATCATCACAGTAAGTGTAGTTACCATCTCTCATCATACAAAGATAGTACATAATTATTGAATATATTCCCCACACTGTACGTTACATACCCATGACTCATTTATTTTACAACTGGGAATTTGTGCCTCTTAATCTCCCTCACTTCTCTCTCTTTTCCCCTCTGACCCACTCCCCTCTGGCAACCACCTGTTTGTTCTCTGTATCTGTGATTCTGTTTCTGGTTGTTCATTTGTTTTAAGATTCCACATACAAATGAAATCATATAGTATTTGGCTTTCTCTCTGACTTAGTTTGCTTAACGTAATACTGTCTATGTCCACCCATGTTGTTACAAATGACAAGATTTCATTCTTTTTTATATAGTTGAGTGATATTCCATTGTGTGGGATATACACACACATATACATTTATCTCTCATACTTCTATATTCATCTATTGATGTGGACTTAGATTACTTCATAACTTGGCTATGTAAATCGTTTTGAAATGATATATTCAGTAAGGGATTACTATCCAAAATGTACAAAGAACTCATACAACTCAACATCAAAATATACAACCTGATCAAAAAATGGGCAGAGAATCTAATAGATACTTTTCCAAAGAAGACATAAAGATGGCCAACAGGTACATGAAAAGATGCTCATTGTCACTAATCATCAGGAATGCAAATCAGAACCACAATGAGGTATCACTTGAGATCTGTCAAGGTGACTATTATCAACAAGACAACAAATAATAAATGTTAGGATGTGGAGAAAAGAACCTTCGTACTGTTGGTGGAAATTAAATTGGAGCATCCACCAATGGACCTTTGCAACACTTATTACTGTACTTATTGGTAATTATTTCCCTCTTTATTTATTAAAATTCTGTGAGAAAGAACTTTCTCCCTCCTTTGTTCACTTATTTATTCATTTTTATCAGTATGGATTCACAGATATTTATTTTATTCTATTGGTTAAAATTCACTGCTGCCATTATTTGTTATACAAATTGTTCTAGCTTTGGCCATTAGGAGCATCTTTGGGTTGGCTACTGTGTACTTCCAATAAGCTCCCATCTTTTTTAGAGAAATTCTTTACTTCTGGCTCCACAAGATGTTTCAGGCTTATCTTTTCTTTGCCCTAGCCCTGAGGTCAACCGCTTGTTTCCTTTTGTTGGAAAATGATGTTTAAAGGATCACGATCTGGGCATTAGATGTAGTTACAGTCACTGTTATTGCTTTTAGTGGATAGTCTAGCTACCCCCATACATACACGTGTTTATATTTCTAAATTTGTATGTATCCCAAGTCATGAGTTTGTGTTGATTTCTCTGATTCTAATTTAGTATTACAAAGCTTATTTTAGTCTTTTCTTTTTCCTTATTTAGACTTACTTCTTCTGACATTGACTATACTGAATTTCATTATCTACAATTTGTTTACTTATTTGATCAGTTCTGGTATATGTATAAGGTACTTTCATAATTGCATTCCTCTGTAGGAAACACTTTTGATAACTATATCATAACATTCACATACAGTTCTTTCTATATTGTATCCAATCAAAATACTATTTCCCAATTAGTTGTTTATTTCTTTCCCACCCTTTTCAGTATAATTATGTTAATTTCTTATACAGCTAGTTTCTCTCGTTAGTATTTTTATTTTATTTAGTAGTATTATTTTGCACATTCACATTGACTGATTTAATGGCTTATTTTTATTGTTTTTATTGCAAAATATATATATTATGACTTACCATTTTTAAGTGTGCAGTTCAGTGTTCTAACTGTATCACATCTGTGTAATTACTTTGTTTGCAACCATCACAACCCTCCATCTCCAGAACTTTTTCATTCTCCCAAACTGAAACTCTGTTCGACAAACTTCCAATTCCCCCTTCCCCTCAGCCCCTGGTGACCACGATTCTGCCTTCTGTCTCTGACTACCTTAGATATCACGTTTAAGTGGAATCAGACAGTCTTTGTCCTTTTGTGACTAGTTTGCTTCACTTAACATTACGTCTTCAAGATTGATTCATGTTGAGATTCTGTAAACTGTACTTGTCAGAATCTTGGGAATTCTTGATATTATCACTGCCACTAAGGGGCCCTGAGACGGGGACTCTTGACTTCTCTGCTCCTCTTGAACCACAGTAGTTTTGTTTTATGAATTCTATATAAGATTTCAGTAGAGGAAAGCATATTAAAAAAATAGTTTAAGAATCACATTATGAATAGTATTCAAGCCTCTACTTTAATACTTGGTGACCTGGTCAGTGAAGACTGTATTCTAACTGTTCATTAGTTACATAAGCGTCAATAACTGTCCTTACGCCTTCCACCATTAGACTTAGTTTTGCCTGCTGAGGCAACACAAAGTGGGTTCACTCGTTTTCCTAATAATCTTGAATGTTTGAACATTGCTTTTATGGACTGGCCATGGTATTGTGAAAGAATCCATTCTGATACAGATCCTTTGGGGACTGGGTGAGAATGTAGATAATTATTCTTTGGCTTGCATTGCTTTTGGGATTCTGGAACCACAAGACCTGGACTCTGCCATTTACCTCTGTGTGACCTGATAATCATTATTGCCCTATTCAAGTACTGTTCCTCAGCAGCAGAATGAGGACAATAATAATATTTATCTCATAAGTTTGTGGTGAGAATGAGGACATGCATGTAGTGTGTATGTCTTCATCATATAGTTAAGTGTTCAGTGAATGCGAACTAATGACAGTAACAGTGCCACCATTGCTATGAAGAGCAGAAGTGTTAGGTATTTATTTTATTTTTGAATGCAACAGCAGGGCTATAACTTCAAAGTTGTAGGCAGCCACCTAGATGGGGCTGGAGGGAGAAGTTTTTTTTTTAAGTCTGTATCTAAATAGAATCAGTGTATTAAAAAACAGAGACATCACTTTGCAAAGGTCCATATTGTCAAAGCTATGGTTTTTCCAGTAGCCATGTGTGAATGTGAGGGCTGGGCCATAAAAAAGTCTGAAAACTGAAGAACTGATGCTTTCTAATTGTGGTGCCAGAGAAGACTCTTGAGAGTTCCTTGGGCTGCAGGATCAAACCAGTCAATCCTACAGGAGGTCAACCCTGAATATTCATTGGAAGGACTGATGCTGAAGCTCCAATACTTTGGCTACCTGATGTGAAGAGTCAACTCACTGGAAAAGGCCTTGATGCTGGAAAAGATTGAAGGCAAAATGAGAAGGAGCGGCAGAGGAAAAGATGGTTAGATAGCATCACTGATTCAGTGGACATGAATTTGATCAGACTGCCGGACTATAGTCCATGGGGTCACAAAGGGTCAGACATGACTTAGTGACTGAACAACAACAGCAAGCCCGTTCAAGTCCACTGAGTTTTATCTCTTCAAAGATTCTTTCTGTACTGAGCTGAAAAGTATTCAATACAAAGAATAAAGACGACTTAATAGTCTAATATCCAGAGATAGGACTTCCCTGGTAACTCAGATGGTAAAGAATCCACCTGCAATGCAGGAGACAGTCCCTGGTTTGGGAAGATCCCCTGGAGGAGGGCATGAAATCCCAATCCAGTATTCTTGCATGGAGAATCCCCATGGATAGAGGAGCCTGGCACGCCACAGTCCGTGGGGTCGCAGAGTTGGACACGACTAAGACTAAGCACATCCACAGATAACCTTCCTAAATATTTCTGTGGGTATCGTTCCAGGGATTTAGTTACTGTACATAAATTAAGCTTTTTACCTTAATGGAGTGGTTGAGAAGAGCATGGTGTTTTGATGTCTGAAGACTTGGGTTTGAATATTGGTCTTTTTATTTAATGACTGTGTTGACCTAGCCAAATAATGGGAATAATGGGGTCTACCTAAGGGGTTTGTTGAAGGTATAATTCCCATAAAGAATTTGTACTGTGTAAAATATTGACTGAGCCTCAGGAAGAGACTGTCCCAGTGCCCTGGCTGTGCTCCTTTTAAGGCAGATCCTATTACTTGTGCCTTTTCATACTGTTCATGGGGTTCATATCGGGAAAGGAGTACGTCAAAGCTGTATATTGTCACCCTGCTTATTTAACTTCTGTGCAGAGTACATCATGCAAAATGCTGGGCTGGATGAAGCACAAGCTGGAATCAAGATTGCCGGGAGAAATATCAATAATGTCAGATATGCAGATGACACCACCCTTATGACAGAAAGCAAAGAGCTAAAGAGCCTCTTGATGAAAGTGAAAGAGGAGAGTGAAAAAGTTGGCTTAAAGCTCAACATTCAGAAAACTAATATCATGGCATCCGGTCCCATTACTTCATGGCAAATAGATGGGGAAACAATGGGAACAATGAGAAACTTTATTTTGGGGGGCTCCAAAATCACTGCAGATGATGACTGCAGCCATGAAATTGAAAGATGCTTGCTCCTTGGAACAAAAGCTATGACCAACCTAGACAGCATATGAAAAAGCAGAGACATTACTTTGCCAACAAAGGTCTGTCTAGTCAAGGCTATGGTTTTTCCAGTAGTCAGGTATGGATGTTAGAGTTGGACTATAAAGAAAGCTGAGTGACGAAGAATCGATGCTTTTGAACGGTGGTGTTGGAAAAGACTCTTGAGAGTCCCTTGCACTGCAAGGAGATCCAACCAGTCCATCCTAAAGGAAATCAGTACTGAATATTTATTGGAAGGACTGATGCTGAAGCTGAAACTCCAATACCTTGGGCACCTGATGCGAAGAACCGACTCATTGGAAAAGACCCTGATGCTGGGCAAGATTGAAGGTGGGAGGAGAAAGGGATGACAGAGGATGAGATGGTTGGATGGCATCACCAACTCGATGGACATGAGTTTGAGTAAGCTCAGGGAGATGGTGATGGACAGGGAAGCCTGGCGCGCTGCAGTCTGTGGGTTCACAAAGAGTCAGACACAACTGAGTGACTGAACTGAACTGAATTACGTGTACACTGGATTGCTCACTCAAGGACAAGGTTTTTACAGACTTCTCTCTTTCTCCTTCATAATCAGTTTTCCCCCTCTCCATTTAAGCCTTTTCTGATTTAGACCTTTAAAAATAAATATGTGAGAGCTTAGTGCATAGAGTTTTTTGTGTTTTGATGAGGTTGTCTCCTGGTTTTAAATGGATTAAATTGGTTGCAGTTACACATTGTTTTTGGATGATCAAGTCAGAACTGTAAACTTGGGTCTTTCATCCTTGGCACTGTTGACATTTTGGGCCGGATAATTTCGACATGAGCATTATCCTGTACATTGTGGAATACTTAGCAGCATCCCTGGCCTCTATTCACTAGTTGCCAGTTGTACCCTTCCATTGTGACAGTTCGGTTATGACACATTGCTGAACGTCTCCTTGGTGAGCAAGTGGTTCTGTTGAGAACCACTGATTATAAACAGTGGCTCGCCTATAGTGATTATAAAGGGATAATTATTTACCTGTTTTTCTGGTGGTCTTATAAAGTGACATCCTATTACCAGGCTGTCAGGGAGATGACAGTATACAACTGGAATTTGCATGAACATCTGTAAAGAATGTTAATAATAACATGGTGGTCTATTTGCTTCTTACCACCTTAGGAACACAATAATGGTGATTGTAAGGTTACTATTTTGGGTGTCTCCTATGTACCAGACACTGCCTGAGAGTAGTTTGTTTATATCTGCTGTATAGGAGAAAAGCTGTAAAGGCTGTCCGAGGCTGATGCAGCTTTAGGGGCCTCTGTCAAGTTGGTGCACCCACATGAACATTTCACAAGACCCTTGACTGGCAGTACCAGATGAGGCCCCAAAGCATTGTTTGACCAAAAGAGTTCAGTCGGATCCAGGATCTGAGCAGCAAAGGGGTCATTTGGTAAAGGTGAGGGTGTATAATTACTGAACACTGTCTGGAAGTGGTCAGTTCAGTTCAGTCGCTCAGTCGTGTCCGACTCTCCGCGACCCCATGAATTACAGCACGCCAGGCCTCCCTGTCCATCACCAACTCCCGGAGTACACTCAAACTCATGTCCACAGAGTCGGTGATGCCATCCAGCCATCTCATTCTCCGTCGTCCCCTTCTCCTCCCGCCCCCAACTTTTCCCAGCATCAGAGTCTTTTCCAGTGAGTCAACTCGTCGCATGAGGTGGCCAAAGTACTGCAGTTTCAGCTTTAGCATCAGTCCCTCCAATGAACATCCAGGATTGATCTCCTTTAGAATGGACTGGTTGGATCTCCTTGCAGTATAAGGGACTCTCAAGAGTCTTCTCCAACACCACAGTTCAAAAGCATCGATTCTTCGGCGATCAGCTTTCTTCACAGTCCAACTCTCACATCCATACATGACCACGGGAAAAACCATTGCCTTGACTAGACGGACCTTGGTTGGCAAAGTAATGTCTCTGCTTTTTAATATACTATCAAGGTTGGTCATAACTTTCCTTCCAAGGAGCAAGCGTCTTTTAATTTGAAGTGGTCACTGAGTCAGTATTAAGTATAGAGAATCATACAGAGGCAGAGGACAGGTGAAGCTTTCTGAACCAGCATTATCTGAAGAAGGCAGGACTCTCTTTCTGTCAGATTCAGGGTGTACATCTTGATGGAACTGAGTCCCCATGAGATACACCACTCTGTGTAGAATGTGAGTGTTTGTAGTTTGCTTTCCTCGGAGGGCTGTCTTGAGAGAATTAATTAGTTACAGGTTATAACTCTTCCTAGACTGATTTGAATTAATATTTAGAGAACATGTAGGGATCTTTGAGCCGTCCTTGCTGTTCTGAGATCATGGAGGAGGATAATCCATACGTAAAATTAATTCTGAGTTTGAAGAAATGTTCGCTTTGTACAGTATCCTTTTCTGTTTGTTTTAAATTAAAGAACCCATCTACTTCAAATCCAGCATTCGAAGTTGTTGTTCAATATAAATGTTGAAAATTATTGATAGGAGAATTTATTCAAAGTTTAATCACTTTGCTTTTATTTGGATTGCACTTATTGCTTGTCACTATTCATCATTGGAAGTGTCAAGTTTTATTTTTAAACCTTCTCTGGGGTCTAAAGTAATTACCAAAAACTAGCTTTCAAAGCAGACATAGTGAGTAAGGATTTGTTAAAAAATTTAATATGTTTTATTGTTGACTCTGTTAACTGATGTTGTACTTTACCTGGATCTCCTAGTTGTTGTGGCCTAGATGACATCAACAGAAATAATTGTCTTAGGACACACCTGAGAAGGTTTAGGTAATTATTATGTTAATTGAACTATTATTTCTTATGAGCCTTCTTAATTTAGTACCTGTTCGATATGGATAGCTACTTCTCAGTCTCAGGTGGTACTATTTCCAAGATGACTTTTGATGATCTTTCCAGCCTTGAGTGATTCATGTATCTCCCTTCTTTTTTATTTTACTGTTTTATGATATTTTCAAAAACTCTATTTTAGCTTTTAATAGAAACATATCATAAGTGTTCAGCTTGATGAATTTTAACAAACTGAATATACCTGTATAACCAACATGATCAGCATCTCTGAAGCCCCGCTTATTTTTTCTTCTATTCACTACCCCTTACCCTCAAGGGCAGCAACCATCCTGACATAAAGGCATAGCTTGATTTTACTTCTTGCACTTTAACTGGGAGAAAAAAGTATTTACTCTTTAGCATCTAACTTAATTCACTCAACCTTGCATTGTGTGCTCAGTTGCTCAGTTGTTTCTGACTTTTTACAACCCCGTGGACTGTATGTAGCCTGCCAGGCTCCTCTGTCCATGGGATTTTCCAGGCAGGAATACTGGAGTAGGTTACCATTTACTTCTCCAGAGGATATTCCCAACCCAGGAATAGACTCCATGTCTCCTGTGTCTCCTGCATTGGCAGGTGGATTCTTTACCACTGTGCCATCAGGGAAGCCCAACCTTACATTAGTGAGATTCATTCTTATTTTTTTGTTCTTCATTCTAGATTATTCATTTTCATTGTTGTATGCTATTGTATTGTGTGAACATACCACAGTTTTTCAGTTCATCGCTGATGGACATTTGATCTTTTCTAGTTTTGGCTCTTACAGATAGTATTGCCGTGAACATATAAATGCACTTCTTTGGGGGCATATATCGAATACGTGAATTGTTAGGTGATATTGTCAGTATATGCTACACCATTCTTTGAAAGTGGTTGTGCCAATTTGCATCCCCAGTGGTAGTGTATGAGAGTTTGGGTTACCCTCTGACTTCTCTGTCACTGGTATTGTTTAACTCTTCATTTTAGCCATTCTGGTTGGTATGTAGTGTTATCTTAGAAAACTTCCTGTGGCAAAAATCAGCTGTGAATTTGAGGCATCTTGAGGCTTTAATCTGTCAAACCAAGCTCATGCATGCCCCAGAGCCTCATTTGTTTCTGTTCTCCAAGTAGAGTCTTTCTTCTTGAGTCAAGCATGATCTTTAGACTGTACTCAGAATTAGCAGATACCTTCAGAGAAGAAAGCAGGTGAGGATGCTGTGCTTACCTCAGAGGGCCCTCCCCTCTGGAACTGCAGTTTAGCCAATCCTCACTGCTTCCACAACTCTCCAACATCTTTGGAAATATGATTTTGTAGTTTTTGTGGCTTTTTCTAGTTACTGAAGCTGAATCAGTTTGCCATGACCCATTACATCCTACCCAGAAATGGAAATTGTTGGTAGGTTCTTGGGATTTTCTGTGTGCTCAACCATGTCGCCTGTAATGTTAGTTCTTTTGCCCCTTCCTTTCTCATCTTTTTTCCCCCCTTGCATTATCAGACTGGTCATAATTACTGGTACAGTGTTTAATAAATGAGGTGATAGTGGCATCTTATTGTAGGGATGGAAAATGAATACATTATTTCACCATTGAGTGTGATAATTACTTTAGTTTTTGTTGATTTTTTTTTTTCAGATGAAGGGATTCTCTTCTATTTCTAGTTTGCTGACGTTTTTAAAAAAATACATGAATAGCTATTGAATACTTTTTCTGCCTCTACCAAGATGATTACATGATTTTCTTCTTTTTTCCCCCTATTCCCATGGCTAAATGTATGCTTCTGAAAAATAAGTCGCCCATAACCTTACCACATCTACTGTAATATTATTTTCATATTCCCTTTCATCCATGAGACAGTTCTATACAGAGAGACAGCTCTCTTTAGACCTGCTGTACATTTAAGCCTACCATACATTTTCTGTTTTATTTTTCATTAGCAAAGTAGATAACATAGTTCTCAGCCCAGAGACCAATTTGACAGATTGGAAACATTCTTTCAGGCTCCCACCATTACCTATCTCTGTTTTATACAGGGAGGAATGAGTGAAAAACTGAAGAGTTTCCTTAAAGTATTATTTTGATCTGTTTTTATTTCTTTGTATTTATTATTTGGATTTTAAGGGAGGAGAATGGGGTCAGGGAGGGGCTGAGTGGGTGGTAACTGGGAGCTGGGGAAGAAAACTCCTTAGGATTTCCTTAAGCATCACCTGTTCCTCCCCTTCCCACGCTTCCTCTTTATAGTTCCAGCTTTGCCACAAATCAATTGCGTGAATCCCCTTGGGCAAGTCACTTAATCACTGAACTTTTGTTTCCTCATCTGGGATTGAGGAGAAAGGCCAAGAACAGCTGCTGTGACCCGCCACTTAGGGATAATGGAAAGATTCAATGAGCAGTTTATAAAGCATATAACACTTTCAAAATGAGAGTGGCTGTTAGGATTAGTTTTGTACAGTGGCATCTATCTCACATTTTCTAACAACCTGAAAGCTACCTGTTGAAAGAAAGATACTTGTAACACCCTCGGTCCCCAAACTACAACTGTAGGAAACCTGTAGTTCACTGTGGCAAGAGGTATAAAATGGAGGTTTTGTTCATTTGCTTAAACCTTCATAAAACCTCTATTAATTATTCACAGCTAAGCTTGTCACTTTGGGAATAAACAACCATTGATATGTATGTACCAAAACTTGTTCCTTGTAAAGAAAGCTATGACAAACCTAGACACCATGTATTAAAAAGCAGAGACATCACTTTGCTGACAAAGGTCCAAATAGTCATTTTCTAATAGTCATGTACAGATGTGAGAGTTGGACCATACAGAAGGCTGAGTGCTGAAGAATTGATGCTTTCAAATTGTGGTGCTGGAGAAGACTCTTGAGAGTCCCTTGGACTGCAGGGAGATCAAACCAGTCAATCCTAAAGGAAATCAACCCTGAATGTTCATTGGAAGGACTGATGCTCATGCTGAATGAAGCTCCACTACTTTGTCCACCTGATGCAAAGAGCTGACTCACTGGAAAAGACCCTGATGCTGGGAAAGATTGAAGGCGGGAGAAGGGGATGACAGAGGATGAGGTGGTTGGATGGCACCACCAACTCGATAGACATGAGTCTGGGTAAGCTCTGGGAGCTGGTGATGGACAGGGAAGCCTGGAGTGCTGCAGTCCATGGGATTACAAAGGAGTCAGACACAACTGAGTGATTGAACTGAACAAAACTGAAGATTCATTGACAGGATTTTAGTTTATACCCAGGTTTATGATCTCTCTGATGCATGAAGTGAGATACACTGGTCCTGTAACTGAAGAACCATGGATGGTTCCCTGAGACGTTATTTTTTAGATCAATTAACATGAATAGTGTTGGCGGGTTATGCGGTCTTACAGTGAGACATCAAAGACTCATACCACCACTGGCTTGAAATTCTGTCTTACTAACCTCTGCCTTGAATGGGGAAGAAAGGGTGTTTGTGGGATGGTTCTGATTCCAGACATTTTCTCTCTGGGCACCTCCTCCACATTCAGGAGAGCCAAAGGTAAGATTCATTTCCGCCTATGGTTTTGGGAGTGGGTAGATGGATTCCACAGAAGGGAGGTTTTGATTTATAATCTATTACCCCAGTCATTTACCAGTCATAAACCTGAACAGGTTTATAGGTCATCCATTTAGAAGTTATCAGGTCTAATTCTAAATATGTCTGGGTCTATGGGATTGGGTAGGAAGCAAACAGCAAAGTAAAATTGCTCAATCTTCTATTAAATTGGCTGTGAAACACATAGAGATATGAGAGAAAAGACTTTAAAGGGTCATCTGTATAAAAGATTATTTGCATAAAAGTTTTTTCTTTTGGTATAGGTATTTTTAATTGATCTATTATATTTGGGAATTTATTTCTTGCAAACCTTCTATTTAGGCCTGATCTTGAAATGGACGTCCTGGTTATAGTTCTGTTAACATCAACAGTTGTTGAATGCCTCACATTTTTTCTTCAGCACCATTCTTTTGCTCAGGTATTCTGTTCTTCTTATTTGGCATGCTTATACTCACCTGCTCTCTTTCCTGTCTTCCATCCTAGAAAGGGTTAGATGCCCCTTTTATTATTCCCATAGTGCCCAGGAATAACAGTCCACACTAAAAAAATAATGACTTGTTTTCATCTTTGTTGTAAGTCTGGGTTCCTTTAGAGCGTGGGCTCTGGTATCATCTTTGTAGCCAGCATACATGGTGTGATGTTTGGACATCAGGACACTGAGGTGGGAGAGGACTGGGAGTTAAGAGCTAAGTCCTAATTGTAACTTTTTGCCCTATGATCTTGAACAAGTGGTCTTCAGTTTCCTTACAAGTAGTTCACCTTGTTATCTTGTTAAAATGCAGATTCTGGCTCAGTAGGTCTCTGGTAGTTTCCAAAATTTTGCATTTTAACAAGCGCCCAAGAGGAGCTAGTGCTGCCAGTTCAAGAACTACAGAAAACTAGACAACATCTAATGGCTTTTCCAGCTTTTACCATCTGTAATTTTAGTCATTGTTTAAAACTCTGAACAGAATTGCTAGATATGCTGTAATTATTAAACATCTGTCCATCTCCACTTTATCAGAATGCAAAACACTGTCAATTCTGTGCTGCCTTATGAAGTTGTAAGACAATGTCTAAAATTGAAGGTAATTTTACTACTCCCAAGATTTTGACTTTGACAGGTTAAAAATATCAAATAGATGTCTGGAAAAGCATGAGTTAGCACTAGCTTGTCATCTAAATGTCGATACTTGCTTGTTTGCTCTTTATTTGATGCATATTGGAGAACATTTGCAATAAACAAAATGCTAATGAGGGAGCTGAAATGGGTAGACATGTGATCTCCTGAGTATAAATACATAGCCAGGCAAGCTGTTGAGGAATTCATCATCAGAGGAGGAGTTCCTGATCATTTCCTTTAGTTCTCCAGAAGGTGAGAATCAAATTATTGTAAGACATATTGATAGAAATGCTCTAGGTAAAAGGCAGAATGTGTCAATTGAATATGGATTGCTGGGGATGGGGCTTGTTTGAAAACATTGCTTCTGTTTCTTTTGAGTGCAACTTCCTCAAGAAGTCAGATATTTGACTCGGGAGCATTGCCAGCTTAGAAATTTATAGCTCTGTTGATCTCCTGTACAGATGTTGAAAAGTAGTTGGATTGATTTTTATTTTTTGATTTATAGAAAAAATCCACGTCTTCCACACCAGGAGTGTTAAACAGGCATAGTTTCAGTGTCCAAATGAGTTATATATGTGCCTGTGATGGACTCTGATCATTTTTTTCCCCCTCTAACAAAATGAAAATCTGGACAAGAGAAATTAAACCCTGAGAAATGTACAGAATATAGCATATAGTTGAGGGTGGGTATCTTAATTATGATGAAATTTTCACCTCCTACAGAATAAGACAATCCTACCAAAGTGATCTGTATTTCATTTCCTAACTGTGGTTGCTGATTGAACAGAAGTTTTAGAGCTTATTTATCATCCTCATCATTGCATTTTAATCATTTGTGACCTTTGGTTCACCTAAACCTAACTAGCTGGGACAAGCACAGTAGAGGGATTTGGGTATAAACGGTGGCAGTGAAACCAAAATGAATAGTCTTTGGTTTTTGCTCCTGGAATTCCAGCCCTCTTCCTCCTCCTGGTGGAGCTTTATGGAAGGCGCTTAGGCGTTCTCTGTGGTGCACATGGAACTTTTTTTACTGTTGCCTTTTAATGCTGTCCTTTTTGCTGGGGGTCTTAATGGAGGTTGCCTTGTGGCTTATTTAATCTTAATGTTACTGCTAGGTTGGAACTCATTTTTGAGATCGTAATGTATGTTGAACCCAAACTGAAGTTTTTGAAGCCAGCTGTGAACCAGAGGTATTTGCTGCAGTCCAAACAGATTGTCTTTTGGGAAATACCTAAACCAGGATTATTATTGTTGTGACCCTCTTTGTAGGGTTTCGATAGAACATTTTTTTTTTACCCTGAGAATTTTTTTTTAACAACACAACACCATTTTTAAAGACTTTACATTTAGACATTTTAATTTGTCTTTGATATTGAACTTAAGTAGCTTATGGCTAATGAAATAGAAAGGAGTTGTTAATATTATATATGTAATATAATATAATATGTTAATATTATATAATATATGTAATATATAATATTATGCTTTTTCACTTCCAAATTGCTTTTGAATTTTTCATGGTGGCCTTATGACTCCAAAATGTTCACATTTTATGTTTTGTTTTTAAAGAAACTACTTTTTAATGTAAAATACAGCAAGATTATTAATACTGTAAAGTATTTTTTTTTAATCAGTATTATATTTTTATATATAAAGTGAAAGAGGAGAGTGAAAAAGTTGGCTTAAAACTCAACATTCAGAAAACTAAGATCATGGCATCCAGTCCCATCCCTTCATGGCAAGTAGATGGGGAAACAATGGAAACAGTGAGAGACTTTATTTTGGGGGGCTCCAAAATCACTGCAGATGGTAACTGCAGCCATGAAATTAAAAAACGCTTTCTCCTTGGAACAAAAGCTATGACCAACCTAGACAGCATGTGAAAAAGCAGAGACATTACTTTGCCAACAAAGGTTTGTCTAGTCAAGGCTATGGTTTTTCTGGTAATCATGTATGGATGTGAGAGTTGGAATGTAAAGAAAGCTGAGTGACGAAGAATTGATGCTTTTGAACTGTGGTGTTGAAGAAGACTCTTGAGAGTCCCTTGGACTGCAAGAAGATACAACCTGTCAATCCTAAAGGAAATCAGTCCTGAGTATTCATTGAAAAGACTGATGCTGAAGCTGAAACTCCAATACTTTGGCCACCTGATGCGGAGAACTGACTCATTTGAAAAGACCCTGATGCTGGGAAAGATTGAAGGTGGGAGGAGAAGGGGACGACAGAGGATAAGATGGTTGGATGGCATCACCACACGATGGACATGAGTTTGAGTAGGCTCTGGGAGTTGATGGTGGACAGGAAAGCCTGGCGTGCCGAAGTCCATGGGGTTGCAAAGAGTCAGACACGACTGAGTGTCTGAACTGAGCTGATGATGTTTTGTATTGAGCTCCAGAATTCCAAATACTTTCCTCAAAAGAAGATCTAGGGGACTTTTAAAAAATTTTAAATTGGAGTATAGTTGATTTGCAATGTTGTGTTAGTTTCAGGTGTACAGCAGTGATTCAGTTATATATATATACATATATCTATTCTTTTTCAGATCCTTTTCCCATATAGGTTGTTAAAAGCACTGAGTATAGTTCCCTGTGCTATAACATAGGTTAGGGGACGTTCTTAATAAGAGTAAACCTCTTTGGTTTATCAGTTGTTACCCAGAAGACTAGTTACTGATGATTTCATAGAGAAAGATATTCTGATAGAAGCAAAATGGATTTTCCCTTCCTTAATCTCCAGAGATATCTGCTGCAAAAAAAAAAAATAGAAATTTTATCCAAAATTAGTTGCATGCCTATTTGTGTCCCCTTTGCTTTACCTTCATTATTTTTTTTAGAAATTTTATTTTTTTAAACTTAGTTTTGGCTGTGCTGGGTCATGTTGTGACTTACAGGTTCTTTGTTGCCATGAGCAGGATTTCTCTAGTTGCAGAGTGGGGGCTACTCTCTAACTGGGGTTCCCTTGTTGTGGAGCACAGTCTCTAGCGCATGGGCTCAGCAGTTGTGGCACACAGGCTTAGCTGCCCCAAGGCATCTTCCCGGACCAGGGATCGAACCCAGTCCTTTGCATTAGCAGGTGGATCTTTAACCACTGGACCAACAGGGAAGTCCTGCTGCTGCTGCTAAGTCACTTCAGTCGTGTCCTGATTTACCTTTAAATCTGGATGTCTGTCAGTTGTTCAGGGGCAGTTAGATCCATTTCTTTTGTGTTCCAGATGAAAAGCAAATGTGTTAGCACAGGATCATTATTTTCCTCTGTAGTTTTGGAAAATTTTTTTGCTGCACCTAATTTGTATTTTGACCTGCTCAATTTTGGTCTCTTAAGCAGCCCCAGCATAGACAAAAATAGTGTTTACTCTTAGTCTCAAAAACATACATATTGCAGATTTGGAAAACCCCTTCACTGCACTCATACGAACTTATGGGTGCAGTGAAAGGATGGGTCCCTTCCCATCACTGTAACTCCAGCCTTCCTCTCGAAGAAAGGAGACGACTAGCAGTGAAAGGGAAGTTCTTTGTAAGAGAAATTATCTAACATGTCTGTTATGATCATTGAACTGTTCCTACTGTGGCATTCAACTCTTCACCAGATTACAAAAATTTCTTGGGGTCCTTCCAGCTTTTCATTTGTTTTTTTTTTTGTTTGTTTACTTTTGCTGGCTTCATAAGACAACCCAGGTCTGTTATTTTTATTAGGCCTTCAGAGGATTTTTCCCTCAATGGTGTTGCTCCCTAGGTTCTGAGTAAGTGAATATCAGACCCCTGAGTTCCAGATCTACCCTGTCTCTGAATGTCGTAAGTTTGAGCACTGTTTTGGTTGACCCAATAAATAATACTTTCTCAATTTATCACCTCACTTACTCTCGTAGATACCCATGAAGTATGTTGGAAAGCAGTTATTGGTATTTAAAAACTCTTCTAGGTCAGTGCAGTAATCAACTTATGGCCCAATCCTGTCACAAATCCCCATTGATGTGTTCTAGATACAAATATGGCTCAACAAAAGCAATACTTTTATCATTTATCTGAAAGAATGATGGTTAAGACGGAGGAGAGGAATGATTATACTCTGTAGATAGGCTATAAGAAGTTTCCTCTAGAGTCTGGATCAAATGGCAGAGTAGGAAGATGTTGAACGCACCTCCTCCCATGGACACACCAAAACTGCGACTCCATGTAGAACAACTATCTTTGAGAATGACCTGAGGACTAGCAAGACAGATTTTCAGATTTATTACGTACTAACCCCATGGTAGCCACAAACAAAAACCTATAGTATAATAGATACACAAAAAATAAAGAGAAAGGAATACAACATAATCCTAAAGAAAGTCATCAAATCACAAGGGAAAGGAATATGAGAATAAGAAAGGAACAGAGAAGAATTACAAAAACAACCAGAAAACAGTTAACAAAATGGCAATAAGTATATTGCTAAAAATAATTACTTTAAATGTAAATGAACTAAATGCTCTAATTAAAAGACATAGGATGGCTAAGTGGATATAAAAAAAGACCCCATTTATATGCTGCCTGCAAGAGACTCACTTCAGATTTACACGCAGACTGAAAGTGAAGGAATGGAAAAAGATTTTATGCAAATAGCATGTAAGAAAGCTGGATTAGCAAAGCTTACAGTAGACAAAATAGGTTTTGAAACAAAGACTGTTACAAAAGACAAAAAAAGACATTACAGTAAGTCCCCTACATATGAACCTTTAGTTAAGTTTCCAACTTTCAAAGATGTGAACGTGCATTCGCATATCCAATCATGTGAGTTACTTCTCGGGTCTGGTTTACACTGTCATATGCTTGTATCCTCTACAAGTGGTTTTGCTTTTGTGTACTTTACAGTGTGCGTGCTGAGTTGCTTCAGTTGTATCCGACTCTTTGCGACCCTGTGGACTATAGCCCACTAGGCTCCTCTGTCTATGGGATTCTCCAGGCAAGAATACTGGAGTGGGTTGCCATTCCCTTCTCCAGGGAATCTTCCCGACCCAGGGATTGAACCCAAGTGTCTTATGTCTCCTGCACTGGCAGGCAAGTTCTTTACCACTAGCACCACCTGGGAAGCCCACTGTATAGTACTGTATAGAGAAAATAAGAACCATTGTAACTCTTAAGTTAAAAAAGCAATTCGAACTTTTTTTTCCTGCATTGAAAGCTAGAATTATTCATTTTATATTTGGATCTTAGTGTGACTTTTGGAATATGAATTTATAACTGAATCTTGAGATGTGAAACCATGAAATAAGAAATACTAATGAATCAATGTAAGAAGTGCCACTCATCACAAGACAGGTGCAAAGAAATGTGAGCAAAAAACAACAGACAAGTGTTGGATGTGGAGAAAAGGGAATCCTTTGGTGGGCTATAAATTAGAGCATGCACTACGGAGAACAGCATGGTAGTTTCTCAAAAAATTAAAAGTAGAACTACTGTGCAGTCTAGCCAGTTCTGGGTATTTATCTAAAGAGTATGAGAACACTGATTTGAAAAATATTGGCAGTCCTGTGTTCGTTGTCGCATTATTTGTAGTAACCAAGATATGGAAGTAACCTAAGTGTTTGATGGATGAATGGCAAATGGCAAGATTTCATTATTTTTCTTGGCTGAGTAATATTCCTGTGTGTGTGAGGTGTGTACAGCATGGATGGACCTACAGGGGTATTATGCTAAGTGAAATAAGACAGAGAAAGGCAGATACCATATGATTTCACTTATATGTGGAATCTAAAATCAAGTGAACAAACAAAACAGACTCATAGATACAGAGGGAAAACCCTTGGTTTCTAGCGGAAAGAATGGAGAGGGAGTTGGGCAAACTTGGTGAAGGTGATTAAGAGGTATAAATTTCCAGTCATAAATAAGTCAATGGGAATGTATGGAATATAGTCAGTAACATTTTAAGAACTTTGTCTTGTGACAGATGGTAACTAGACTTATTGTGTGATCAATTTGTAATGAATCACTGTTGTACACCTGAAACTAATATTGTATGTCAGTTGTACTTCATTGTATACATTTTTTACTCTGATAATATATGGGTTTGCTTGTTACTCCTTGATCATTAAAACAAAAAGAAACCACTATCCAACAATTAATGTTTTTTTCTTTTCAGTTTCCAAGAAAAGACGTACAGCAAAATGAATAATCCAGCAATCAAGAGAATAGGAAATCATATCATCAAATCTCATGAAGACAAGCGAGAATACCGCGGACTTGAGCTGGCCAATGGGATCAAAGTACTTCTTGTCAGTGATCCAACAACAGATAAATCATCAGCAGCACTTGATGTACACATAGGTACAACTTAAAATTGTGAATTAAGCTTTGTTCAGTTTCATTGACCTAATGTTTATAGTTATTAGGACTCTCCATATTTGTGCAATGGAGACCTGGCAATTACCATTTTGATGTATGTTACTGTGTACAGTAGCCCTGTACAGCTGTTGGTAATCTTCAGTTGTCTATGTTAAATCACCCTACCTTTACCAAGCTTCCTTGGTGGCTCACATGGTAAAGAATCCACCTACAGTGTGGACGACCTGGGTTCGATCCCTAGGTTGGGAAGATCTCCTGGAGGAGGCTTGGCAACCCAGTTCAGTATTCTTGCCTGGAGAATCCCCATGGACAGAGGAGCCTGATGGGCTACAGTCCATGGGGTCACAAAGAGTTGGACTCAACCAAGCGACTAAGCACACACACACCTTTACCAGAAGTGTCTTATTAGGTTTCCAGCCAAAGTGACTTAGCAGCAAGGAAATTCATTCCATCCTTTACAGTAACAATTCTACTTCCTTTACTTTCATATACACTTGATACACTAGGAATAGCATATTTCCCAAATTCTTGTGTGCACTTTTTTCCCACATTCATTGGAGGGACTGATGCTAAAGCTGAAGCTCCAATACTTTGGCCACCTCATGCGACGAGTTGACTCACTGGAAAAGACTCTGATGCTGGGAAAGGTTGGGGGCGGGAGGAGAAGAGGACGATGGAGAATGAGATGGCTGGATGGCATCACCGACTCTGTGGACATGAGTTTGAGTGAACTCCGGGAGTTGGTGATGGGGAGAGGCCTGGCGTGCTGTGATTCATGGGGTCGCGGAGAGTCGGACACGACTGAGCGACTGAACTGAACTGAACTGAACTGACTGAATGCCGCTTTAATCAAGTTACTTCTTATCTATGTGTACATTTAGTTTTTTTTCCTCTCTGAAAAACTTTTTTTAAATTCGATGGCATTTTAGAATTCGGAAAATAAGATAATAACCATCGTAAGTTAGACAGATGATTATTGCCATGCACAATTCAGTGTGCCTTGCAAATTGTCATCTAATTTGAAGTCATTCAAATCTCTTAAGTGAAGTATATATACAAAAAGTGACTGAAACAAAATATTTTGCTCAACGTTTCCCAGCTAGTAGACCTGCTAACTTGCGCTCTTAGCACCACCCTATATTGTCTCCTTCAATAAAATATAATAGCTAGAATTTTCTAGCTCTTATAAAACAGTGAATTCAGCTCTTTCTCTCAGTGTGATGTGTGAGGACGCTACTGTCCAGAGAGGTTAAGTATCTGCTGAAAGTCACCAAGTAACTGATTTCAATCTGATGATGACAGATTTTAATTTCTTGGGCTCCAGAATCACTGTGGATGGTGACTGCAGGCATGTAATTGAAAGACACTTGCTTCTTGATAGGAAAGCAATGACAAACCTAGATAGCATATAAAAAAGCAGAGACATCACTTCGCTGACAAAGGTCCATGTAGTCCAGATAGTCAAAGCTTTGGTTTTTCCAGTAGTCATGTATTAGAGTTGGACCATAAAGAAGCCTGAGTGCTGAAGAATTGACGCTTTCGAATTGTGGTGCTGGAGAAGACTCTTGAGAGTCCCTTGGACAGCAAGGAGATCAGTCCTAAAGGAAATCAACCTTTGGTTGATATTCATTGGAAGGACTGTTGCTGAAGCGCCAATACTTTGGTCACGTGATGTAAAGAGCCAGCTCATTCGAATAGACCCTGATGCTGGAAAAGACTGAAGGCAAAAGGAGGAGGAGGCAGCAGAGGATAAGACGGTTAAATAGCATCACCGACACAATCGCCTTGAATTTGAGCAAACCCCAGGAGATAGTGAAGGGGATAGGGGAGCCTGGCATGCTGTAATCCATGGGGTCGCAAAGGGTCAGGCACAGCTGAGCAGCTGAAGAACGACAGCAAACTGATGTCAAAAGCTAGGGCTAGAAAGTAAGTTGTACCATTTAGAGTAGCCTGTACTTAACGTTCTGTGATTATGGCTGGAGTTACCATTGCTAACAGAAGTTCCAAATCACCTGTGATTCATCTGTCCTTGATATCTTTCAACATATAAACAAATGACTTATTATATATAATTTTTCCCTTCTCTTTCAGGTTCGTTGTCAGATCCTCCAAATATTGCTGGCTTAAGTCATTTTTGTGAACATATGTTATTTTTGGGAACAAAGAAATACCCTAAAGAAAATGAATACAGCCAGTTTCTCAGTGAGCATGCAGGAAGTTCAAATGCCTTCACTAGTGGAGAGCATACCAATTACTATTTTGATGTTTCTCATGAACACCTAGAAGGTGCACTAGACAGGTAATGCTGAAAATACCCTGTGAATTATCCCACTTTGTTGAATTATCGTGTTAATAACAATACTTATTATTTTTACAAAAATGTCTTCACAGCTTCATAGCTTAACAAGATATTTTAGCCAGTATTTTGTTGTTTTGTTTTTTAACCAGTACTTTTTGACCCCTGGGTTTTATAAATAGAAAATAATGAGTGATGTTATATATTTACTTTGTAGTAGAGGAGAAATAATGGCATGACTTTAAACCAGCTTTCAGGACTACAAAATGTTTTTTTGACTTCTAAAATTTTCACCAGCCTTTCCCATTCTAACTGGTATTGCATATGAAGCATATAATGAAGAATAAACTGTACTCGTGTCATGGATATCTTTTCAAACATATTTCTGCTCCAGAATACAAGAACTTAAATATTCTGTTCTCCTTTAGTTCCTCAGTCCTCAAGGATATTTAGTGGATACAGAATGTTTTGACCTGCTGTTTCAACCCTGGGGATATTTTGTGAAAGTATTTTCTGGAGCAGCCTCCATTAGGCTAATTAAATTTCTTGGTCAATTTTCTAAGCGGCTAACAGTATCTAATTTTTCATTATATCAGTGATTTGATTCATTGTTTGTTCAAAGTGTAATTTTTCCCTTGGTGAATTTTTATAGTTCTCTGTGTTACCAAGAAGGTGTAATTCTGCAGTGTTTTTGATGGCTCTATAATGAAGTTTGATTTCACAGTTTTTAATTCTCAGCTTTAATTGCTTATTTAAATTAATAGTCATTTTTTCCCCCATAAACCTAATAGTTTGAATTTGTTCTGTAGCACAAAGAACATTAACAGAAGAACAAAGGCATGGGTTCAGGATACAGGACTGGGTCAGAGTAGTCTGTTTCTTACTTTCTCTAGCTTATGTTTCAGTCTTTAGGCAGCAGCTTTGAGACGTAATCATCTTTTGTATGTATTCCCAGAAGACTTCCATTAATGAGTTCCTTGGGATCATACACCAAATTTAATTTCCTGCTTTACAAATGCCTCAGCAGATGTTCATATAATAGATCTCTGTATGATGGAGGATGCCTGTTACTTGGATCAGAGTGAAAAAAAAAAAAGCTACTTGTATAGGGCATCTTTTTAAAGTACTGATTATACTGTGTCAGAATCATGACCCTTTATGTGGCTTTGTCCAGCTATGGTATGTAGCTATCAGGTACTTTTCCCAGCCTGAGTGTAGTGAGGTAGGTAAAAGTGGTTTTATGTTCAGAATTATCTGTTTCCATATATCTTTAATTATAGGCTCCAGATAGACAGAGTTTCCCTTTGGATTGGTATTATAAAGTGCTTAGCACAGGACTGTATTCACTATGTGCTTAAAATAATACTGAGTAATGGTAACAGCTTCTTTGATGGCTGTGCAGTGAGATGGAATTGCTGAGATGTTTATAAACCCAGGAGTCTCTAGGCCCACTGAATAGTAGTCCCATTCAGACAGTCTCTGCTCTCGGCTTTATCTGAATTCTGGATGTTGTTTTTGTAAGATAGGGTCTAAAGTTTCTTAAGAAGAATTACTATATGAAATCATGATTTAAACTGCAACCTGGTGTAGGAGAGTTAATTTATTAACTAAAGGAATCTTAGTTCAGCTTTGGTACTACTATTAAAGAACAGCCTCAAGAAAAATATAATAGGTTACTTATGTTAAAGTTACATGCCATTTTATTTGTCAAACCACTGCTTTTAAATTTTAAAAATTCTCTTAATATTTCATAAAAATCCATAATTATATCTTAGTTAAACTACTGTCATATATTTTTCAAACTATTATTTTTTTCACTAATTATAAAGTTCTGCTGCTGCTGCAGCTAAGTCGCTTCAGTCGTGTCCGACTCTGTGCTTAAGAAGGAAAAATATTCAGATAGAGCCTTTTAAATAGGTCACTTAGTTTGTCCTAAAATGCCTGAGTCTTAGTGAAATTGCACTTAATACTAAATTTAATGTTTATTGCCTGAGAACTATCATCTGCGTTTTCCTTTCTTGGAGAATCAGCCATGTATAGCAGAGATTTTTATAGACATCCCAAATTGCAAATCTTAGATAGATAGATTATATTGCTGTTGTCTTATAAATCTGCCCCGCTGTTTTGCAAGTCTGCCCTGACTTTTTATTGTTGTATTGTGATTTATATTAGGAAATACATATTTGGTCTTTGTCCCTTATCCTAGACCATAGCTCCTGAAACTCTTGGAGTTTCCTTAGTGTTGAGAGCCATAAGCTGCGTTTTGTTATTTTAATGAAATGACTTTAGGAAAGTCCCTTGATAATTTGAGGCTAGGGGTTGGTTGCCAGGGGAACCAGCCCTGTATTTAGAAGGTTGGAACTTTCAGTCCACAAGCTGGAGGTTGATTTCAGACACCAGTGCCCAGTGATTTACTCAGTTCTGTTGAAGTTTGGAGAGCCTACAGATTGGTGAACACATGGAGATGTGGGGAGAGTGGCCTACCTAGAGGGCATGGAAGCTCCGTACCCTTCCCACATACTTTGCCTTACGCATCTTTTACATCTAGCTGTTCCTGAATCATGTCCTTTTATAATAAATCCAGTAATCTAGTAAGTAAAATGTTTCTCTGAGTCCTGTAGCTGATCTAGAATATTAATTGCACCCAAGGAGTTGGTTGTGGGAGCCTCTGATCTATGATCTATAGCGGTTGGTCAGAAGCCCAGGTGATAACCTGACCTGTGGTTGGTGTTTAAAGTTAGGGACAGAGGGAAGGGGTGAGAGGGAGGGATGAGTCTTGTAGGACCTGTGAGATCTCATGATATCAATTGAGTTGAATTTTAGGATACCCAGCTGGTGAATTGCTTGGTGATATGGTAACAACATGTGGAAATTGTCAAAATCAGAGGTTAATCTTTTTATATTTTCACTAATTAGGTAACATATCTGGGGTAGCGTTCTCTGAATTTACATATGTATAGTATTATTTTTTTCTTATATTACTTAGAACTTATGTTCCTTTTTTCTTCGTAGCAATTTGAGTTTTCTCTGATTCTGTAGAATTCATATTTCCTAAGTTTCAAACATTTTTTAAAACATTTTTCTGAGGCCACTCTTAAAATAACAACTTTCAAATTGTTAATTATGTTTCACACCCTTAGATTTGCACAGTTTTTCCTGTGCCCCTTGTTTGACGAGAGCTGCAAAGACAGAGAGGTGAATGCAGTTGATTCAGAACATGAGAAGAATGTAATGAACGATGCTTGGAGACTCTTTCAGCTGGAAAAAGCTACAGGGAATCCCAAACATCCCTTCAGTAAATTTGGAACAGGTTTGTCCGCAGCAGCTTTAATGCATTAGTTCTCCTTAACCTCGTTTAAACCATGGCCTCTTTGCTCAGGATTGTATTTTACAGTTTAGGATAGAAGATTGCAGAACTCCTTAGAGTTTGGAGCTGATAAGTGGTTGTTATATCATTGTTCCTCCCTGGTATTTCTTTCTTTCTTTTTTTAAAAATAATTGTTTATTTGCTTGCATTGGGTCTCAGTTGCATCTTGCATGAGGATCTTTTGTTGCAGCGAACAGACTCTAGTTGTGGTGAGTCGACTCTGAAGCACAAAGACTTTGTTGCTCTGTGGCGCGTGGGGTCTTAGTTCCCTGACCAGGGGTCGAACCTGTGTCCCCTGCATTGCAAGGCAGATTGTTAGCCCCTGGGCCACTAGGGAAGTCCTGCCCTGGTTTTTCTTAAACCATACCCCTACATGTATGTTGTTTGGCAGGTCTTTGGGGAAACACCTATATTTGACCTAAAAAAAGGGTTAAAGCTTAGGTATTTGAGCTTTGTGGAAAAGGTGATAGGTTAATGAGAAGGAAGAGTAACAAAATATGAAACAAGTTTATGGATAACAAGATGTAAAATTAAATTTAGATTTTAGAAATAGTAAGAATGAAGTGGTAATAATTCTTTGAACAGACGAGTAACATTTTGGCTAGTAGTTCAAAAAAAAGGATGTCAGATTTGGGCTCTTGGCATTGGATTTTTTTTGAATTTTTTTTTTTAATTAAAGTGTAGTCAATGTACAATATTATGTAATTACCAGGTGTACAACAGAGGGATTCTGGCATTGGACTTTGAATGTAATTTATGAAATGATATTCTCCGAAATTGTAATAACAGTGGCCTGATCAGTTATTTAGACCTCTAGAGGGTACCTCTGGCCATCCCATACAAATTGGGGTCTAGCTATTTCAGGAGCAGAGCAGTTAAGAGTTGTGAGTAGATATTAACCAGCATTTCAAGGAGAGGAGATAACAGAGCTGTTTATTCTGAATAAATAGAATGTCCACTTCAAGGCTTATTGAATCCCCTACTCCCATTGCCTCCGCTTCTACTATCTACAGATAGATAAATGCATGGCATCTGCTCCAGGGCTGACTGTAGAAGACACACAAGGTCCCTGCTCTCAAAGTGCTGCAACATCCTAGTAGAAGATTAGAGATGGGATGACAGGGAGTAGCATAAAATAAATTTGGAGATTCCTGATTTTGTAATTGTACCCTTTTTCTTTATTCAGTTTTTCATTAAAAAGTACAGCTAAAATATTTAAATAATACAAAAGTATGTTTTAAAAAAGCGAAAACAAAAAGTTGCCCTTTTCTTTATCAACTGTTGCCATTCCCACTTTACCAGATGTAATCATTGTGAACGGTTGCTATGATTTTTAAAACACTGCTTTGGGGATTATAAAATAGCATAAAAAATAGATTTTTTTAGTGTACTTAAATTTATGCTTATAAATTTATTTTGGGGACTTTTGAAAAAGACTATGAAGCCAACTTTCTTTCAGTTTGGATACCTTTCTAATATATCCAGCAGCAGCCAGGGAATTAGCATAGCAAAATAGGAGTCTTTGAAAATTCTAATTAGAAGCAGCGATACTGTATTCTTTAGACTTGTAACACTTGGCACCTTGTATCATTGCTAAGGTGAATATTGTGGTCCTTAAAATGTCTATGTAATAATTAGTTTTCTGAAAAGTGGCTTTTATAGAGGACATGAGCATACATGGTATATCAAGAGGGAATATGAATTTAAAAACCAAATATCAAAATCACTACATCCAATGATTGTTGTCCTTTAAATAGTCCCTTTGGCAGGTTAGGTGCTTCCACAAACAATGCTGCTATTGTCAGAACGTGTTAGAACTCTTTTTTGGGAGTTGCCTCCTTTAAAGTGGTCTCACTGGTGATAAATCACAGTCAGCATAATCAGGAAGCAGCCACAGATCTTCCAGAAATAAATACAGTGAATAAGGTGAGCAGTATTGCCTCTGGTCACAAACACAAAACAATCTTAAGATATCTTAGAGGAAGGTTTCAGGAGTAATAAGTGAAGAAAAACATTGAATGTTCAATTATGTAGAGGTGGAATTTGAGAGCATATTTGTTTTTATAACCTCTGACAAGGCTAGGCAGTTAGTCAACAAAGTATGAAGTAATATAAACAACTGAGAGATGAGTTAGCCAGACTTGGTACAAAAGTACAGAAAATATGATGTAAGTAATGCAAATACTAAGTTACCTGTTGATTTTAGAAATATAAATTAATGTTGAGCTTTTTTGGAGTAGAGGTTCTGTCCATTGTTAAGGTCACAGACAAGTTGGAAAATGTGATAAAAGCTGTAGTAAATACCCTTACTTAAAGTTATTCTTGCAGACCAAACCTTGTCAGAAATTCATACTTAATTTACTTTTATTATTTTTTAGTAACTTCAGATGATTTTATGAGTGTGGCCCATTTTGTCCATCTAGGGAATGTGGTTTATTATTTTAATATTAATAATACTTTAAAGCTAGGTGTTTTGTTTTTTTTAAAGCTAGGTGTTTTTAAATGAGCAAAGATCAAGCATTGTGTGCTTTTAAGAAAAATCTTACAATAAAATGCTTGTCCTTAATAGTACTTTTTCATGTACTGAAAAAGTGGTCAGTGGCTTTCAAACTTTTCTTTATACAACCCACAGTACATTTTACTCATGGCACATGTAAGCCACTGGAACAAAAGTTTTACCAAACATTCAGTTCAGTTCAGTTCAGTCGCTCAGTCGTGTCCGACTCTCCACGACCCCATGAATCACAGCATGCCAGGCCTCCCTGTCCATCACCAACTCCCGGAGCTCATTACTTATCTTATATTTTCAGATGTAGTCTGGTACCCTCTGTTATATATATATATATATATATTTAATTTAGATCTTTCAGTACATTAAATTTATTTTCTCACAATCGTGTGGGTTCAATTCAGTAGACTCAAGAAAAGCATTTGTTAAAACACCTTCATGAACAAAGCAATAAAAAGGCACTCATTCATGAACAAAACAGCAAAAAACTCTTTGAGTTGATAAAAGCCTATGTCAAGCATCATGATTAATTCTGAAGTTTCAAAGGGATTTCTGTTGAAAGACAAAAACGAAGAAGAATACCTTCTAATTACTTTTTGTTCAGCTCTGCTATAGGTACTAGTCATTACAGGAAGTCAATGGAAAAAACAAGTGATAAGTAAGAGGTTGAAAGGAAGAAAGAGAAAACTTCTTGTTTCCATATGATATGATCGCATGAAAAATTCAAGATCTTCAGATCAATCATCAAAAATAAGATAATTCACCACTGTTGCCAAAAGAAGAGAAGCACTGAAATGCATTTTTGCATTGTGTGTGCGTGCTCAGTCACTTCAGTCGTTTCCGACTCTTTTGTGACCCCATGGGACTGTAGCCTGCCAGGCTCCTCTGTCCATGGGATTCTCCAGGCAAGAATACTGGAGTGGGTTACCATGGCCTCCTCCAGATTGAACCTGAGTCTCTTGAGTCTCCTTTATTAGCAGGCAGATTCTTTACCACTAGCGCCACCTGGGAAACCCCTTTTCTTGTATCGATAGTAATCAATTAGAAAAATACTACAGGAAATATTATTTCATTCATAATATAAAAATAGCTATAAGGTATTTAGAAATAACACTAACAGAGGAGCAAGAAATATATATAATGGATATAAAAGAGTACTTGAGTAAATGGGAAGATAAACCTTGTTCATGGATGGGTAAACTCAATATTACAAGATACATTTCACCCTGAATTTATCTAAATTCAGTGTAGTGCCATTTGAAAGCCTGAGGTTTTTTGTTTTTTTAATAATCTTATAATCTGATTATAAATTAATAAGAAAGAGTAAAGGGCCAAGAATAGCTAAGATAATTTTGAAGAACAACAAAGAAGACACTACTTCTACCAGGTACCAAGACTTTAGTTGTTAGAGTAGTGAAATTGATGCAAAAATACATGAAGGTAACAATAGAACAAATTATGAACCCTAGAAGCATATCCACAAATGTTTGGAAACTTAGACATAAGACAGAGGCACATGACAGATGAGTAAGGAAAGGGTGGAGCTTTCAATGACTGGTGCAGGGGCAACTACTTATTCATGTAGAGATGAATAAAATTAGATCTCATCTCACACCATGCACAAAAATAAATTCTAGGTTGATTGGACCTAATTGTAGAAAAAAAACTTTATATAACTTTTAGAAGAAAATATTTAAAATATTAAGATAGGAATAGTGTTCTCAAGCATACATATCGCAAACCATATTTTTAATGGTAAAGCATATGTTTACATATAAATTTGATTACATTAAAACTTAAAATTTCTGTTCAGTAGAGTCACAAAAAACACAAGCACATACACAGTGAAGATTTTTGCAAAGCAGTATAGCAGATAAGAACGTCTGTAAGTAAGTAAGTAAAAGATAAAAACTTCTGTAAGTAAGTAAGTGAAAGATAAAAGCAGTTCACTAGAGAAAGAGAAATAGGCAAAAGCTATTTAGAGTCAGTTCCTTTGTTTGAAAGTAATTTTTGTAGTTATGTGCTAAATTTGTCTCCACATACATGTCTTCATTAACTCCCTGTGTGATCCCTCTAGCCTCGAACTTCAGCCAGGAATCCCACCTCCCAATAGCAGATTCCTCAGTGACGTAAAGCTTGTACTCTGATGGCGGGCTATGCTGAGGTTGAATCATTGTTCTACCGCTGACCAGCCAAGAGTGGGCCAGTTTCTTAACTTCTGTAAGCCTCAGGTTCCTCCCATGTCTGGTTGGTGTGAAGTGGTTAGCCAAAAGTCTGGTCCTAATGGTGCTCAGTAAATGAGAGATTCTGTAATTACAATATGATAGAGGATCAGTGGCATAGTGGTAAAGAATCCTCCTGCCAATGTAGGAGACGCAGGTTCAATCACTGGGTCAGGAAGATCCCCTTGAAGGACGAAATGGCAACCCACTCCAGTAATCTTGCCAAAAAGAATCCTGTGGACACAGGAGCTTGGTGGGCTACAAGTCCATGGGGTCATAAAGAGTCAAACATGACTGAGCGACAGAGCACACACACACAGCTGTGAAAAATAGCAAAATTTTGAAAAAGTCTTTTCCATGAAGTTGTGAGGGGCAGCCACAACTTGATGCAGTGGGTTTGATGCAGTGATTGTAGGACAGTGTTATTAGAGAAATGTTCTCCTGTTCTCTTTTTAAAATCTGAACCACTGGTTGGTGATGACATTCCCTTTGCCCCTTCGTTTGTCACTCACATATACCTTTAGTTATAGTTCCATAGTTCCTGATAAATTTTATGCCTTTTCTCTGCCCTGTTGCCTTAAAAAAAAATTTTTTTTCTCTGCCTCTCTATGGAATAAAAGCAGAAGCAGTTGAATTTTTAAAAGTTGTTTGGAACAGGAAAGGAAAAATTTAGTTCTGATTATTCTTTAGTGATCTGTTTCTCTAAACCTAACCCAACAGACACTGTGGGAGCAACTGGGTTTAGTCAGTCAGAAAAGGAAATAGAAAAAAATCAGGATGTGGGTGAGGGAAACAAAACAGGCACTCCTTAATGGAATGAAAGACAAAGTGGGAGGGCACTTGGAAATAGAGGGTGGCGCTGTATTTAGATACAGGTGCTGTTTTTCTTTCTTAATTGTTACGTGACAATTATGTTTTGTAGCACGTACCACGGAGGATTATAGGAATCTGAATATGGTATTATACATATGCTCAGATTCTCTTTCTCTGTTGATAAGAAATTTTTTAAAGGTCTTCTACATGTAAAGTGCATTAGAAAATGCAAAGAAGTGTAAATCAATGTCTTTGCACTAAAGATACTTTTAGTTTAGTTGGAGAGGCAAGTCAAACTCAGAATTTCACTGGAGTATAATCTCAGACTTGATTTTCTCTTCTTTTTTCCTCCTTGCAAATTTTTACTGAGTGCTACACTGAGCACTTTGCCTGGATTATTTAACTTAATTCTCACAATATCCCCAGTAGGTACATGCCCTTATTATTTCTATCTTATAGATGAGTGAACTAAGACTTTAGAGAGGTAATTAAATTGCTTAGGGTCACTCAGCTTTTGATTGCTAGAGCGAGGTCTGGTGCCCTTAACCACTGTACTATTCTTCCTGCTTTATGATTGCCTAGAAATAAATTCTCCATAATCTCAGAGGAGGTACAAGTTGAATTTTCCTGAAGGGTGGGTAGGATTATCTTAAGCAGAGGAAGAGTCACTCTTAGAAGAAAAGGAAAAAGGAACTATTATTTATTGTATGAGCATTAAGTGCCACCCACTGGGCAGGCGTTTTACCTAATATGATTTCACTTAACCTTCACCACAGTACTGAAATTTTCATCATCCCGTTTGACAGATGCCGAAATTAATACTGACAGAATAAGTAGACCAAAGTTTCATAGCCTTGTGGGGGATACAGGGAGGAGGGAAAAGAAGGAGGCTGGTAGTAGAAGTGTCTGTATGTTATGGGATTCAGTATCAAGTCAGCCTGAACTTCAAGTCTGTGTTTCTTGTGATAATGTTAGTGAAAGTGAAAGTCGCTCAATTGTGTCCGATTCTTTGTGACCTCATGGACTGTACAGTCCATGAAATTCTCCAGGGCAGAACACTGGAGTGGGTAGCCTTTCCCTTCTCCAGGGGATCTTTGCAACGCAGGGATCGAACCCAGGTCTCCCACATTGCAGGTGGATTCTTTCCCAGCTGAGCCACAAAGGAAGCCCAAGAATACTGGAGTGGTAGCCTATCCCTCCTCCAGTGGATCTTCCCACCCCAGGAATCGAGATAACGTTAGGTTGACCCCCAAAACCATGACGAGAGGCAAAGACCAAGGAGTGAGCCCAGTGTCGTTTGGAGAACCTGAGTTAGAGACATTTGGCCATAATAAAGGATGCTTTTGTAGGAAGGAGTAGGGAAATGGATTAGAACCAAAAAAACATTATGAAATATCAACCAGAAGGTAGCTGAACACCTCATGATACACTGCGATGATGATAATGACACAAAATTTAGACCCCAGTAAAAGTTATTTACTTTTTTCTCCCTTTCGTCTCTCCATTCCTAAGTAAACAATTTGGAACATATAAAAGTAGACAAAATATTGTTAAGAACCCTGCGTATACATCACTTTGCCCCTGGCCAGTGCTGTCTGACCCACATTCCCAGTCACCATCTTATATTGAAGAGATCCAAGACATCATATCATTTTACTCGCATATATTTCAATATATGTCTGTAAAGATAATGACTCTTTTTAAAAAACATGGTAAAAGTACCATTATCATTACTATCACCAACTTTGCAGGTAGTGTTCAAATTTCTAGTTGTCTCATGAAAGTTTTAATTTTTAAAATTTATTTGAATTAGGATCCACTTAAGTTTCAAATAGTCATCTCTCTCCTCCACTCCCTCCCTTTGACTCCCTGAAATTTATTGAAAATCAGGATGTTTGTTGTGTAGAACTTTTCATAGCCTAGCTTTTGCTGATTGCATTCCCAGCAACATAGTTTAATATATTCCTCTTTCTTCTGTATTTCCACAAGTTGGCAGTTGGATATAGAGGCCTGATTAGATTCATGTTTATCTGTTTTTGAAGAAGGCTTCATAGATGGTGATGTGTTCTTTCATCGGGAGGCATAGAATGTCTAGTTTGCTCTCTGTTTATGTTGAAACAACCGTCCTCAGATGCATCACCCCTATAATTTTAATTCTGTTACTTTTTCTCATATTGATTTGCTTGAGTACTACTATAAAAAGAAATCTCCTTTTCTGCTATTTGGCACCCCAGCGGTACAGTTACAGAAAAAGCAAGATAAATGTTCGATTCATTCCCTTTATTTACCAAAAGTACTGAGTTGGTTCCCTGGCATCTTTGAATGATGACTAATTTTTTTTTTTTAGTATCATGATAATTCATAGATATAAAAATATTTGATATGGTTTGGACCACTTAGTCATTTATTATTCTCCAAGTTTTTCCACAGCTTTCGTTAGTACCTTTTTTTTTTCCTTGCTAGGAAATGTGTCTATGGAAAACTAGAAATTTAAGTGTATGGTTGCTTTATTATGGCATTTAAGAGGCTTTCACTTCAAGTCCCCTTTCTTTAGTAACTCATGTCTTACACTTGCATGTCCTTACCCAGGTGCAGAAGAATTGTCCTTTTTAATTTTTTAGGAAAATTCATATATCTCCAAAGACTTTGGTTTCTGCCAGGATTTTTAGAAGATTTCTATAGCAAGAAGAAAGAGCTTAAAAAAAAAGATTATAATAATTCCAAGTAACTAACTGTAGATATATTAAACTAACCTTCAGGGTCTTGGGTTTTCAGAGAACAGTTCAGAGTTTCATGGTTATAACTAACAAATAGACTTTTCCTTGAGAACCTGTGAGACATATAGTTGGAGACAACTTTGATTTCTCAAACATATTTCCAAAACTTCAAACTCAGTCTTTCCCACAGAGTATGAGAATTATTTGTCTGGCTTTAGAGTTTTCCAGGAAAATACATCTGTTTACTTGAAAATCAGCACTCATATACATTAGTACTGAGTTTGTAAACCTTTTTTTAAAAATAGAATTTATAGTTCTTGTGAAGAACTGGAGAAGGAAAAGGCAACTCACTCCATTATTCTTCCCTTGGAAATCCCATGGACAGAGGAACCTTGTGGGTTATAGTCCATGGAGTTGCAGTCAAACACGACTGAGTGACTGAGCACACATAGTTCTTGTAATGAAAATATAGAATAAAATTTACTGATCTTACAATATACAAAACCCTCTTCAATATCCGTTAATCACTTTTTCATAAACTTCATGGCAACCCAAATTCCTGTTAAGTAATTGTTGTCTGATAGATGCTATGCTGAGCCTTAGCACAGATTATTCATTTAATCCTCATAGCAATCCTGTGAGATTGGTTCTCATGATTCTTATTTACAAATAAGAAAAGTGGAGCTTAAGAGGTTGAGAAACTTGCCTGTGCCTCACAGCTAGGGTCAGGGTTTGACCCTTTTTCTTAACAACTGGGCATGTATCCATGTTGAGATATTTGTAGACGTTTCCAAGGTTGCTTAATTAGAAGATAATGGAGTCAGGATGAGAAACCCTGAATCTCCCAACCTCCAAGCCAGTGCTCTCTCCTAGCAGGCCCAGAGTGGAAGGTCCCAGTGAGTCAGCAACCCTGACAGCCTCAGTCTTCTGCTGGAGCTTACTCTTATGGTGACAGAGCCAGAAAGGTAGGACTCAAGATTTATGTAGCAGCATTTTAATTTGATAGAAGTGCCCCTACTGAGTTAGTGCTAAATGAGGACAATATGTGTGTAGAGACTGAACTGGTATTTGTTATCCCAGCCATATTCACATTGCTGTCCACATATAGATTTTTAGGCAGAGGAAGGTCATCTGAACCGTTTACCGAGCTTTCTTCCCTACTTTAATGACACGGATCCTATGCTATATTCAGAAGCCAGGAGTCCCTCCTACAATTCAAATCATAACAGAAGTAGTTTCTACTGGTTGTCTATTTTCTGCTATATATCAAGTATTATATTCAATTCTTAAAAATGTTTTTACAGATTTATTATTTGTCATAAAAGAGATCAGTACAAAAGCTTTGCCCAGGTCATTCTTTACACACTACTTGAAGAAACACAATGTTTCAAGTACAGTTTGAGCGTCTGTTGCACAATTCCCCAATTGCATTTTCCTCCCTGCTTCCAAGAGATAACATTGCTAAGTCATGCATTTATTAAAAGCAATGTGTTGTATAGTTTTTTATTTTTATAAAAACGGTATTTTGTAAGTAATCTCTACCACTTGTATTTTTTCATTCAATGTATATTTGTAGGAGTTATTCATACTGGTGAGTATGCTTCTGATAAATTTTTTTTGCTGCTTTCCGAAAAATGTATTGAATACATTACTATTCTTTATCCTTTTTCCTGTTGATTCAATAGTGCTGCTATAAACATTCTTACACATGTTTTCTTGTACACAAAGTTCTCTAGGGTTCTAGGAGTGAAACTCTGGGAGTGGAATTACTGTGTATTAGGGTATGTACATCTTTAGATTGCACAGATATTGCCAAATTGTTTCTTATAGTAGTTGATCCAGTTTGTACTCCCTTATGCAGCATCTGAGTTCTCATTTCAGCACAATGCTTGTTATCATCAGACTTTTATTCTGATTTAATTGGTTGTTAAACATTAGTGTTACACTTTTTACACCTTTTTTTTTTTAATTTGGTGTAAGTCTACCAATGTCAGGACAGCAGATAGAGCCTAAGGAAGTCTTGTTCAAGGTCATGTAACCAGAAGACAATTGACCCTGGTTTAGCTGATGGCTCTGCTCACACCAAAGCCACTGCTTGTTCCTCTGCACCTCCCTACCTGGGGATGATGGCTCTGATAGTAACAGAGTCTGCTCAGTAATTTAAGTATTCTCTGTGTTATGTCCTGCTTTTCCGTTCATTTCCTCAACTATTTCTTGAGAACTTCCACTAGCTAGCCTTCTTGTTTTTAAAAAACTTTTTAAAACTATTTAATAAATGGGTTAATAAACTTAATAGCTAGCCTGACTCTTTGGCCCATTTACTCCTAGTATCCATGTTTCTCTGTTAATGTATTAAGAGCTGACTATCTGACCCCAAGAGAGTCATAGTGGAGATCATTTCCTCTTTCTAATTCAGGAGTGTCTTAGGATACAGGACTGGCATTCTGGGCTGTGTTCCCAAATGGACCAGAGTTCCCTTCCATCATTACATGTTAGAAAACCTGAAAACATCTAGGTAGCAAATAAATGAATATGTAGATTTCACAGAATGGAATCTTTGTGGCTAAAAGCCACTTTTCAGAGCAAATTGGCCAGAGATACAGAATCACTAGATTTTTGTGCTTTAGGTGAGCCAGGTTGCTGTTTACAAAATAACTCCTTTGGCTCATTTTTCTTTTAATTTGTTGTTGAAATATTAACATAGTAAATATACTGAAAAGTGTGTGTGGCTCTGATAAATTTTTGTGGTTATTTTACTTTTGCTGCTATTTGAAAAATCTGTTGAATGAATATACTGCTCTTGGAGTGCTGTTCTACCTGCAGTCCTCACTCTGGTCCTCGGACCTTCCTTTGTCCTTCCTCTGTTCTATTTCCCTGGGCTTTTCCCTTCCTTGTCTTTGAGCCACGCCATTTTGAACTCCTTTTCCCTATTCTGCCTACCCAACATTTATATACAGCTCATTGAATTTTCAAAAACCTCAGCAGACCGAAGACCCAGCACCAGTCAAGAAACAGATTACCAACACCTTTTTGTACCCCTCGGTGGTGGTTATTCACCTACCTAAGGATCACCTCTGTTCTGACTTTTCATGACTAACATTAGTTCAGCCTGTTTTTATGTTTTATATAAATAAAATAATACAGTGTTTCTGTGTCTTGTGTCTGGCTTCTTGCATTCAACCTGAAAGTTGTGAAATTCCTCCACACCGTTGCATATGAACAGTGGGTTATTCATTCTTTTTGCAGTATAGTATTCTGTTGTGGTCCTCTGGCTCTTTTTACTATGGCATTGTCAGTATTTTCAGGGTATGTTCAGGCTTTATCTTTGTGTTGGTTTTTTTTTTTAATCTCTTTTTATTTTAAAAATATTTATTTATTTGGCTGTGCTGGGTTTCAGTTGTGGCACGCAGGATCTTAGATCTTCATTGTGGCATGTGGGATCTAGTTCGCTCACCCAGGATGGAACCTAGGTCCCCTGCATTTTGAGCACAGAGTCTTAGCCACTGGACCAACAGGGAAGTCCCTATCTCTGTGTTCTTAAATGAACCTAAAGATAAAGAAAGGATAGGGATTAGAATGGTAAGATATTCAGGTATATTAAAATCAAAGCAGAATGAGCTAGAATTAGTCAACCTGAAAGAATTTTAGGTTCTAGACAGAGGCCATACCCTTTGTCTTTATATATTTTGATATGAGGTTTTGTTTTAAAAACCAGTATATTAACCAGATTGTGAATAGGCACATCAGGTTACACTTGACACTGATAATGTGATTTCTGTCTAACACTATCACACTTAGAGTCTTGAAATAAAATGTGATTTCTCCAAGCTTGGGTGTCCCAGTGTGTCGATTTAATGCACATGTTGTAAGAATCTGTGCTTTGCCATTAATGAGTAATGAAGCTCTTGGGCCTAGTCCCTCTGGAACTGAGGCTTCTAGAACCTTCATTTAGTAAAAGAGGGAGGTATATACTCAAATTTCACCTTAATATGAGATAACTTTTAAACATTACCCAGAAAAGGAGCTTGTTGTTATCCTTTTCTTTCTTTCTTTCTCTGAGGAGTTAGGACTCTGGATACTTTTTAGATCATCTGGATCCCTCAGGTAGAATGAGGGGATATTTTAGGACCTCAAGTAGAGCAGATCTGGAGTGGATCTTTCTTGAAACTGAGAGGACTGGTGAAGAACCTGGAAACTTGATAGCAGGCTGCTGCCAGTGAATATGAGTACATTTGATTGCTTTCTAACTAGAAAAAGGTTACCAAGTACTTGCTGGACTGTTTCTTGCACACTCCACTAGATCTGTTGATTGAAGCATTCAGGGCATGAATCTTGGCTAAGAGTACAATGCAGCTCTTCAAGGATAAAAACTGGATCTGAGAACGCCATCTGGTGGCTCTCTCCGGATCCCAGTTTAGTGAAAGAGAGATTCTCTAAATGCTAGTTCATCAGCCATTATAATAACCCAAGGGGGGAAAAACACGTCAGAATATGTTCTGCCAGGAGCTCATTTAGTAGTATAAGTGGGAACAATAAAAGTTACTATACTAGATTTTAAGATATTTCTAGTCAAGATGCCATTTTTAGAGAGATACCAATTACTGAAATTCCACCTCCCAGCCTTTAAATGGCAAGATCTTTATTAGAAATGTAGTACTTAGAGAGTTTGACTATTTGCTCTTGACATGCACATTTATCCTAATTGAATTAGTTATTAAATTTCATAATAGATCTCATAGTGGTACTCTGTATACATCGCTTGAGACTTACAAGAATAGCATTGCATCCTATTTTTACCAGTCTAGATCAAATTCATGAGAATTCGCATCACAAATTTAATGCTTCAGCCAAGAATAGTACATTTCTTTCCACGAGTAACTTGGCAAGTTCCAAAAAGATCCCTCCGTGACTATGTTCAATTAATTTTGGAGCCACCTAGGGAATTGGAAATTAAAGTAAATGTGAATGGAGGCCATGTGGACCTCATTTTTGTCTTGTAAGTGCTCATAATACCTACCACCTCATAGGAATTTTAAGAACTATAATTTTTATAAAGCACTTCAAGTTCCAGAGGGAAAGCTCTATAGATAAAATTTTACTAGTTTGTTCTATACTGTCCTGTTTATCCAGGTTATGGTCAAACATACTTGACTAATCATTATGAATGTGTTTGTTTGGACTCTGTTTTTTAAGTTTACCTTAAAGCAATGTTAGTTATAATTATGAAGCTTTAAAATTCACATATTTTGCTTTTTCTTAGAAATGTTTTTCATTCCTTTCAGGTAACAAATATACTCTAGAGACTAGACCGAACCAAGAAGGCATTGATGTAAGACAAGAGCTGCTGAAATTCCATTCTACTTATTATTCATCGAACTTAATGGCTATTTGTGTTTTAGGTCGAGGTAAGAAATCTTAAAATTTTTTCGAAGAATTGGATTATCTGATTTTCCATTTTGATTTTTTCAAAGTATTGGAAGAAAGATATAAGAAATTTCCTATTATCTGTTCAGAGGTTTTGCAGATGATCTTCTTAAGAAAACGTGGAGGGGAATTTGTTTTTAACTCACTGTGCTCTAAAAAGAAGCTTGTTGTTCAGTTGCTCAGTTGTGTCTGACTCTTTGCGACCCCATGGATTGCAGCGTGCCAGGCTTCCCTGTCCTTCATCTCCCGGAGCTCACTCAGTCTATTGAATCGGTGATGCCATCCAACCATCTCGTCCTCTGCCATCCCCATCTTCTCCTGCCTTCAGTCTTTCCCAGCAACAGGGTCTTTTCTAATGAACTGGCTCTTCTCATCAGGTGGTCAGAGTATTGGAGCTTCAGCTTAGGCGATTTAAAATGGGGACCTGAAGAAAATACAAATTAATATTAATCGTTGGAAGTTGGAGCTTCCCTGGTGGCTCAGACAGTAAAGCATCTGCCTGCAATGCGGGAGACCCGGGTCTGATCCCTGGGTTGGGAAGATCCCCTGGAGAAGGAGATGGCAACCCACTCCAGTACTCTTGCCTGGAAAATCCCATGGACAGAGGAGCCTGGTAGGCTACAGTTCATGGGGTTGCAGAGAGTCGGACACAACTGAGCGACTTCACTTTCACTTTTGGTGCTCTATGCATATAAAAGCAAGAAAAGGAAGTGTAAAGGACAAGATTGAGAGATTTGACCTTATAAAATTCAGAAAACTAAAAAATCAAAAGGCAGATGATTATAAACTAGGAAAACTATGAGAAAGCAACAAAGGTTTGATTCTAAAAGTGCAAATTAATGATAATATGTTGTTTCCCCTATTAAATTATCATAATCTTGGTTTGGATTTTGTTTTAACTAATACCCATTAGTTATTTAACTAATACCCAAACCAAGAGGAGACCCTACACATGGACATCACCAGATGGTCAACACCAAAATCAGATTGATTATATTCTTTGCAGCCAAAGATGGAGAAGCTCTATACAGTTAGCAAAAACAAGACCAGGAGCTGACTGTGGCTCAGATCATGAACTCCTTATTGCCAAATTCAGACTTAAATTGAAGAAAGTAGGGAAAACCACTGGACCATTCAGATATGACCTAAATCAAATCCCTTATGATTATATAGTGGAAGTGAGAAATAGATTTAAGGGACTAGATCTGATAGATAGAGTGCCTGATGAACTCTGGACGGAGGTTCGTGACATTGTACCAGAGACAGGGACCAAGACCATCCCCATGGAAAAGATTGCAAAAAAGCAAAATGGCTGTCTGAGGAAGAGAAGCGAAAAGCAAGGAGAAAAGAAAAGATATAAGCATCTGAATGGAGAGTTGCAAAGAATAGCACAGAGAGATAAGAAAGCCTTCCTCAGCGATCAATGCAAAGAAATAGAGGAAAACAACAGAATAGGAAAGACAAGAGATCTCTTCAAGAAAATGAGAGATACCAAGGGAACATTTCATGCAAAGATGGGCTCGATAAAGGACAGAAATGGTATGGACCTAACAGAAGCAGAAGATATTAAGAAGAGGTGGCAAGAATACACAGAAGAACTATACAAAAAAGATCTTCACGACCAAGATAATCACGATGGCATGATCACTCACCTAGAGCCAGACATCTTGGAATGTGAAGTCAGGTGGGCCTTAGAAAGCGTCACTACGAACAAAGCTAGTGGAGGTGATGGAATTCCAGTTGAGCTATTTCAAATCCTGAAAGATGATGCTGTGAAAGTGCTGCACTCAATATGCCAGCAAATTTGGAAAACTCAGCAGTGGCCAAAGGACTGGAAAAGGTCAGTTCATTCCAATCCCAAAGAAAGGCAGTGCCAAAGAATGCTCAAACTGCTGCATAATTGCACTCATCTCACACGCTAGTAAAGTGAAGCTCAAAATTCTCCAAGCCAGGCTTCAGCAATACATGAACCATGAACTTCCAGATGTTCAAGCAGGTTTTAGAAAAGGCAGAGGAACCAGAGATCAAATTGCCAACATCCGCTGGATCATCAAAAAAGCAAGAGTGTTCCAGAAAAACATCTATTTCTGCTTCATTGACTATGCCAAAGCCTTTGTGTGGATCACAATAAACTGCGGAAAATTCTTCAAGAGATGGGAATACCAGACCACCTGACCTGCCTCTTGAGAAACCTGTATGCAGGTCAGGAAGCTACGGTTAGAACTGGACATGGAACAACAGACTGGTTCCAAATAGGAAAAGGAGTACGTCAAGGTTGTATATTGCCACCCTGCTTATTTAACTTATATGCAGAGTACTTCATGAGGAACGCTGGGCTGGAGGAAGCACAAGCTGGAATCAAGATTGCCAGGAGAAATATCAATAACCTCAGATATGCAGATGACACCACCGTTATGGCAGAAAGTGAAGAGGAACTCAAAAGCCTCTTGATGAAAGTGAAAGAGGAGAGTGAAAAAGTTGGCTTGAAGCTAAACATTCAGAAAATGAAGATCATGGCATCTGGTCCCATCACTTCATGGGAAATAGATGGGAAAACAGTGGAAACAGTGTCAGACTTTATTTTTTTGGGCTCCAAAATCACTGTGGATGCTGATTGCAGCCATGAAATTAAGACGCTTACTCCTTGGAAGGAAAGTTATGACCAACTTAGATAGCATATTAAAAAGCAGAGACATTACTTTGCCGACAGTCAGTCTAGTCAAGGCTATGGTTTTTCCCGTGGTCATGTATGGATGTGAGAGTTGGACTGTGAAGAAAGCTGATCGCTGAAGAATTGCTGCTTTTGAACTGTGGTGTTGGAGAAGACTCTTGAGAGTCCCTTGGACTGCAAGGAGATCCAACCAGTCCATTCTAAAGGAGATCAATCCTGGGTGTTCATTGGAAGGACTGATACTAAAGCTGAAACTCCAATACTTTGGCCTCCTCATGTGAAGAATTGACTCACTGGAAAGACTCTGATGCTGGGAGGGATTGGGGGCGGGAGGAGACAGGGACGACAGAGAATGAGATGGCTGGATGGCATCACCGACTCGATGGACATGAGTTTGAGTGAACTCCGGGAGTTGGTGGTGGACGGAGAGGCCTGGCGTGCTGTGATTCTTGGGGTCGCAAAGAGTCGGACACGACTGAGCGACTGAACTGAACTGAACTGAATACCCATTATGAAGAGAGGTATTCTTTTGTGTTTGTTGTGTATACAATTTATGTAATTCCGCCACACTTTACAGAGGAGATTTTAAGATGCATCACCCTTAAATAATACATTTTTACTGCTAGAAGTGCAGTCTAAGGAAATCAGAGTTGTTCAAACAGGTGATGTACAAGAATGTTTCAGTATATTATTTATTAGTGAAAAGTTAGATGCAAGCTAAATGTTCATTAACAGGAGATTGATTAATCGTGATGTTATAGCTATATCATAGAACATCTTACAGAAAATAGCGTCCCTTCTCTCACTTTCTCACCTCCTAGCTGCTTTAGTGTTCTTTAAAACATTTATCAAACATTTATCTTTAAAAATTATCACACATTTAATATTTAAAGAAATATTAGATATTATTTATTGTCTGCTGTACCAGAATGTAAGTCACTTGAGAATAGAAACTGTTTTGTTCACTGATTTGTCTGGGTTAGTGCTGGGTACATCATAGGTACTTAGTAAATAAATATTGCATGAATAAATAGTTTTATGACAGTGTATTAATAGCATGGGAAATATTCTTAATGTATCAAATAGAAAACAAAAGCGCTCTATAAAAACACTGTGTGCTATATGATCCCATTTGGGGATTTCTTAAAAACTCTAATAGACGTAAATGGGAGACATAAGACAACATAGAAAAACATACCAGAAATGTAATAATGTGCTATAGTAGTTAAGAACTCATGCTCTAGAGTTTGAGAGCTTGGGTTTGAATTCCTAATACACCACCTACCCAGTGTGTAGCTGTCAGCTAACAAAGTTACTTCCGTTCCCTGCTCTTTAGTTTTTGGATTGTTAAAATGGAGGTGGTACCTCATATCTGTTGTGAGGTTGAATTGAGATAATGCAGAAAAAGTGCATAGTACCTGGTGACACAGCAAATACTCCATAAATGTAGCTGTTTGTAGCATTCCATAATCATGAGATTGTAGGAAACTTTTGTTTTCTTCTTGTTTTCTTCTCTTTTTCTAAGTTTTCTAAATTGGCAACTGTTACTTTTGTAGGTAGAAAATAAACTCCTATGTTTATTTTAACTTGATAATAGAATGAGGATATAAAATTGGTCCAAGGAGAAGGCTAAAAAAAAAAAAATTGGGTGTTATATTCTATATTCTTTGTAAAGGTAGGTAAGCCTGTGGAGTGTAAAAACCAAAACATCACTTGATATTTAGAGCCTAGTCCTGGGAGTAGGTTTCTAAGCATGTTTTTGTTCATGTCCTCCTGAGATAAAACACATGATTTCAATATGCACTTACTGGGCAAGTAATAATGACAACAGATGACTCAGACAGGAACCCTGTACTCAGTGTTCTTGGTTTAGTGGAGGTGACAGAATGAGCATCTGAAAGAAACAAAGAGTTTCTTTGTTCCAGTTTGGTCTCCTGATGTGACTGACCTTCTGTGCTCAGCTGAGTAGATTTGATGACAGGTTTGGGAGAGGTGTCCTTACAGTACAGTGGTGTGTGGAAGAAACAGGATCTCTTAGAGGATTAATAGATAGTCTGCTCCTTCTTCTAGGAGGAGGGAAGAGGAAGAGTAACCAGGTGGCAGAATCTCTGTCACAAAGGGACAAAAAAGTTTTTCTCTGTTTTCCCATGAGGCCCTCTCTCTCGTGGCAGCACCAATTACCTGGACACTTGACAAATAGGTAGCTGTCAAGTGGAGACCCTAGGATGGCCCAGTCCTGGTAATGTAAAGATGAATGGAACTCAGTTCCCTGATCTCTGGTAGCTCACAGCCTAATGGTGAAGACAGATGTTGCTTTAGGTACAATTGCCGTACCTTTAAAAAGCTACACGGTGAATTTGTGCTTTGCAAAGGAAAGGCATACTCTAGTAGAATCTTGCTGTAAAGGGCCCCACTGTCATCAGCATTTCAGGTTGACAAATCATTGTTGGCCACCCCCCTTGTTTCCAGTTACATGTCCCATCTGTCTGTCTCTTTATGTCTTTATGTCAGATGTCTCTGACATCTTTCACTCAAGATATACCCACTTCACTCCTGAGTTCACTTGTCATGTAACAGGCAGCCACGGGCTGGGCCTTTTATTTGGCTCTGGACATGTTAAGGTTCTTTCTACAAGTCTAAAAAATTGAAGTAAAAATGCATATGTTTTATAAATAAAGTGCACATACCCACATTCATAGACCTAAAAGAGAACTTCACACTATATATATATAGACAATTGTCAAATAGTGGTTGAGTGTTTTTTACAGAGTTCATAGAGAAGTTCAAAATGGGTCATAGAATATCAAGGGAAATTTCTTATTTGATTCAAATGCTTTCTGACAGTAATAAGTGATGAATGTTTATACCATTATAAATAACCTATTTTTGAGGAGACAGAATCAAGATGAGTGGTTATCTTGTTTATAAAAATATAACCTTTTCCACTTTTTTTATTTTTAGAATAATAGTAATGCGTGTGCATAGGAAAAAATTTGTCCCCCACAGAAATATATAAAAATGGAGATCAGTTCTTCTTCCTCATCCCACCTTATGAGCACTGTGCCCTCTCCAAAGATAGTCACCTTAAATCATTTTTTGTTATACTTCCAAAAGTAGAATTTCATTAATAGATTTAGTTTTATGTATATCTGTTAAAAAATTAAATGAGATTATGCTGCATGGCACTGAAATCTGCAGTTTTTACTTAACAGAAATTTGAGATATTTTCATGTCAGCCCATAGAGATCTCCCTCTCATCGATGACTACCTAAAATTCCAATGTAGAGATGTCTTATAACATGTATACATTGATAGATGCTTCAGTCACTTCCAATTTTTATTGTTTTTATAAAAATGATACTGCAGTGAGCACCTCATCTATATAACTTTATAAACTTTGGAAATACAGTTCTCTATAAAAAAATATAGATAGATGATAACATAGAAGAAATTCACACACATGGCTATATAATCTTACCAACAATTACAAATCTTTGCTTGAGTTTGAGAGAGTGTGATACAAAATCATATAATGTTAGACCTTGGAAGAGACTTCTGATCGCCCTACCCAGCTTTTATGTTTCATAGAACCTGAAGTGCTTAACCAGTTTGTCTAAATACTCTTTTGACATAATTTGTTGGTGTTAGAGTTGGGGTTAGAATCAAAGTCCCCTGATCCCCTCACCCCTCACCATTTTATACTATCTCCCACAAAATCAGTTACTTTTAGATGCTTTTGACTTTTAATAATAGGTTTAGACTGTTAAAAAGTTAATGTTATTATCTATCAGCCAGTGGTTTAGTATGTTTCTGTTGGAAATTATAGATAAAATAGTTTCCAAATGCCGCTAATTATTCTATTATTGTTTCTAATGTTTATATTTAAATTATTTCAAGATAATATTTGTAAAATAGTTTTTTAAACTATTAAGAGGCAGACATTTGTGAGGTATAATCGTTTTCAGTATTGCATAGCTACAGAAGTTATACAGGCTCTGGTCAGGTTTAACTGAATGCTTCAACTTTTCAGATGGAGTTTTTAAAAAATTCCTAGGCTTTCCTTTTAGTAGTCCTGAGATTTTTCAGGAGATCCTAAGGTCCTCCCCACCAGCATATTGTCAGTCAGTCAGTCAGTTCAGTCGCTCAGTTGTGTCCGACTCTTTGCGACCCCATGAATCACAGCACGCCAGGCCTCCCTGTCCATCACCAACTCCCGGAGTTCACTCAAACTCATGTCCATCGAGTCAGTGATGCCATCCAGCCATCTCATTGTCTGTCGTCCCCGTCTCCTCCCACCCCAATCCCTCCCAGCATCATAATTAAAATATAACATTGTATAAATTTGAGGTATACAATATATTGATTTTATATATGTACATATATAATCCTAAGGTTTTAAATACTACCCACTAAGTGTTATGACTAGTTTAAGTTGTTTCCGTTGTCTGTTTTCTTGTAGAATCTTTAGATGACTTGACTAATCTGGTGGTAAAGTTATTTTCTGAAGTAGAGAACAAAAATGTCCCATTGCCAGAATTTCCTGAACATCCTTTCCAAGAAGAACATCTTAAAGTAAGTGCATGTATTGCTAGTATTTTTTTTTATATTTTAAATTTATGGACATAATATATGCCTAGTTTGCTAAAGAGTACATAGAACATTTTAGAGGTTTCATTATATGGTTTTTAATATTTGTCTGGGTACTCAAATCAGTTTCACATATACTAGGGACATGTATCACCAAAAAAGTAACAATACGTTCTGATCTTCTCATGCTAAAAGTAGTTTTGGTAGCTATAACCTTGGCAGACTGTAGAAGCTGTTAAGCAGTGCCAGAAGGCAAGCATCCAAAAGTATTGAGCAACATGGTCCAGGGGACCAAACATGGACCGCATACCAACTGTAATGAAATCCCACTAAGAAAGAGCCCAGGTCATTTATTTCTGTTTGGTCAGTATGATTTTCTCTGTCAATTGATTCTGTCCTGAATTTGGGATTCCTCTGTAAAAATCAGGGTTGTTGTTTGTTTTAAATCAGTATTCTTCATAGTTTGTAATTTTTTTTTTTGGTAGGATTTATACATAGCTAATCTTTTGTGGTTTGTTTTTCTCCCCCAGCAACTTTACAAAATAGTACCCATTAAGGATATTAGGAATCTGTATGTGACATTTCCCATACCTGACCTTCAGAAATACTACAAATCAAATCCCGGTCATTATCTCGGTCATCTCATTGGGCATGAAGGTCCTGGAAGTCTATTATCAGAACTTAAATCAAAGGGTGAGTCTCTTGGGTCCCAGCTTATGAGGATAGTACCCCATCTCCATCTTTTTTTTTTTTTTTTTACTCTGGCTCTCATTTCTCCTAAATATTTCCCTGTGAAGGGATATTTTCAGATGAGACGATTTAGAGTTTATGGGAGAGTGAGGTGATGGTTGTTGGTATGCTTTTATTTTTTCTTTGGGGTTTTTGTTTTTGTCTTTTTTCATAATTTGTTTTACCCTTTTGGTATTGAGCAGTGAAGTTTAAATATTTCAAAAGATATTGTGGCCCACGTTTTAAATAAGATAGAGGTTAAAAAAAGTAAATCTCATATTGTGTATTGTTTACCATCTCTATGAAATGAGCTCTTGATCTACTTTATCTACTCTTATCCATCAAATCCATCAAAGGGTGTATTAATACTAGGATCAGTCAGTAGATTTCCAAGGTTCCTCTCCACTCAGACTCTATATAGCACTTAAGCACAGTAGTCTACTCTTGATTTGGGAAATGATTTGAAGAGTCCCAAAAAAATCTCCCAACCCCAAAAATTCTTGAATCTTTTGCAGTGCCTGAAACTGCTTTTCTGAACTGATTTTTGCCCAGTCTTTTCTGCAGAATGCCCTTCTAGTCTCTTGGGAATGTATAGAATGAATTTTTTTTTTTAATTCCTTGTCTTAAAAGAAAACACACAACCAATCACGTTGATTTCCTTTGAATGTTACAGGCTGGGTAAATACTCTTGTTGGTGGGCAAAAGGAAGGAGCCCGAGGTTTTATGTTTTTTATCATTAATGTGGACTTGACTGAGGAAGGATTATGTAAGTATTGGCCATTCTTGAATGAAAATTGATTTTTTTATGGTTAACATTTATTACCTTATTTATGCTCTGGATCTGTTTTTTTGTTGTAAAGCTATAAAGACTTTAATTCATACCGTTTTATCTATTGTAACTTGGCCTCCATTTCATGGGTGATTTTCCCTCCTTAACAACTGATCATTATGTTGCACTTATAAAATGTTTACGTGACTTTTTATTTGCTCGTTTATTACCCCAAAGTCCCTACTGTCACAAATCCCAGATCTTGGCAGGCCATGTATGTGGGACCCTAAACCTAGTCACAGGGAGTTGAGTCCATTTCTAAGGGGGACCATCTTCTACTTACCTGATTTACCTTAGGAGTAAGCTCCTTGCTTTGAAGGGTTTGAAGACTGAATGGTTTTTAAGTGTGCACTCTTTTTCCAGTACATGTTGAAGATATAATTTTGCACATGTTTCAATACATTCAGAAGTTACGAGCAGAAGGACCTCAAGAATGGGTTTTCCAAGAATGCAAGGTACTTTTGTTTCACCAAAATTTTTCTTACAGAAAGTTTTCAAGAAACAAGTATATGTGAGTTAATTTAAATATATGGCCCAGTGAAATTTTTGAAGTTTTATTGTTCCTAATTTAAACTCTAAAATTTTGAAATGCATAGTAGCTTTTGTTAAGGCCTAGTCTTAACTAGTCTGATTGGTTACCTGACGCACAATTAAGGGTTAAGGCATCAAGTAGCCTCTTTTTAGGAGGAAAAGGAAAGAAACAAATAGATTGCTTTTCTGTCCCTGAGAGGAAAGCCAGGAGTTTCTTGAGCTTTTATGTATCAGTGTTTATTCCAGTTCTCTGTCTGAAGCTGTATCTAAAATTTGTATTGAACTCTCAAAGAAACTGTGAATTGTTATATATATTATTGTGTTCTTAAAAGTGATTTTATTGTTGCATGTAGGGAAAAGCCTGTTCTTTTCTTTCTTTCTTTGCATAAAACAAAAGGTATTTGTCTATTAAATTTTTAAAGGCTTCTTTTAAGAGTTTTTTTTTTCAACGTCTACTTTAAGATCTATTGAAGACTGAAATGTATTTTGTTTAAAGGTATAATCTGTGTTTGTGAAACTTAGGACAGTAACTTCTAATCAGGCTTCTCTGAGAGGGTCAGTAAAATCATCATCTATGCAGCTAATGAATCTCACAGGGTTCCTTCACAGTTTTCCTAATTCTTTGACCAATAGTTTCAATAATTTAGCCTGTAGAATCATGTTGTATATTTGTTATTTTCATTCGTGTTCTGTACATTTCTAAATCAAGCATAGCCATTTTTTCAGAAAGTGTGATAGTTATATATGGAGGAAAATGGGAGGCAAACCAACCCCTACTGCCTAGGAAAAAAATATTTCTGAATAACAGGTAACTTACATCTAATTGGGTTAACTTTTCATTTTAGGACTTGAATGCTGTTGCTTTTAGGTTTAAAGATAAAGAGAGACCACGGGGTTATACCTCTAAGATTGCAGGAATATTACATGTAAGTTTATTGTTATTTTACTCTATACTTTGGCACCTAGAGTATTTCAGTGATCCTGTATATGTTACTTTCAGTACTATATAAATCATAAAAATTGAAGCTACAGTGTAAAACTTTAGACTTTGTAGCAAGTAGTAAACTCTGATGTGAAGACATATTTAAAATCTTAATTTTCATCATCCTGAAAATCATCATGTGTAGTATTTTCATTACATAGACCTCATGCTTACTGGCTTTAAATATTTTTCAGTTCTATTATGTGTCATGTGCTACTTATGTGAAAACTATAAATCACCCACTTTTCTCTGTTTCCATTGTTGTCACCCTAACATGAGCTACCTTCATTTCTTACCTGGATTACCATCATAGACTCTTACCTGAGTTCCATGTTTGCCGTCTCCCTAGCTTTAGTGTTTTTTCCCTGCCTCAATGATCTTTTGAAAATCCAAATTAGATTACTTCACTCCTCTGTGTCAAGCCTTTCAGTGGTTTCCCATCAGAGTTGAAATAGATGTAAATTTTTACCTGACCCATAACATCTGACTCCAGCCTCTCTCTGACCGAATTCCATATCACTCCCCCTTCCACCTCTCTCATTCCCATTCCACTCCAGCTATCCTGGCTGTTGTATAATCTTTAAACATTTAGTTTTTTCTTCCCTCTCAGGGCCCTGTCATTTGCTGCTTTTTTCTGCCTGGAACACTTACAGGCTTTGCATGGCTAGGTTCTTCTCGTTTGGGTCTCCACTCGGATGTCTCTCCTTTAGAGATGCCTTCCCTGACCTCTCAATCATGACCCTGCCCCTTTTAAATTTTCTTTATAGCATCTTATCAGTAAAATGGCAGTATTTGTCTGTTTATTGTCCGCCTCCCTCCCAGTTAGAGGACTTCTCTGGTAGCTCAGACAGTAAAGCGTCTTCCTACAATGCAGGAAACCTGGGTTCAATTCCTGGGTTGGGAAGATCTCCTGGAGAAGGAAATGGCAACCCGCTCCAGTATTCTTGCCTGGAAAATCCCATAGACAGAGTAGCCTGGTAGGCTGCAGTCCATGGGATCGCAAAGAGTCGGACATGACTGAGCGACTTTACTTTCACTTCACTTTCCTCCCAGTTAGAACATGAGCTCTTTAGAGAACAGGGACATCATCTGTCTTATGTACTATGGTACCCACAATATCACCTAGAACAGTACCTGGCACAGAGTAGGGTGTTCATTACATATTTGTTAAATGAAGGAATCAGTCTGTCTCAGGAAGTTGCCCTTACTAAAAAGCATCTTCCACATTATTTTTCTTTAGTAACTGAAAATATAAGCCATTTTTCCTCCATAACTAAATGCTTGTCTGATTTTGTTCATAGAAGTTTGAGCAGAAATTCTATTAAAATATATATACTTCATATTAAGAAACCTATAGATGTCAGCGTTTAATCACCAAATTTTTTTTTATCCACACTCTGTCTTTAGCTAGACATATTACTTGTTCCCTGAAAAAATGTACTTTTGTTCTCTATAACGCAAGTGTATTTGGGGATTAACTGTAAAATTATCCCATAATATGAAATTGCTTAAAGTGTGGTAAGAAAGAGAAAAGATTCAGAAATCTTTACAATGAAGTAAAATTTAATTGGAGGGAAGAGGGGGGTGTAAAATAGAGGATTTTATGTGTTAGAGATCTGTTTGCTTTAATAAGTTAAACTGTATCAGAGCCTTGCACATTTACTTTTGTATTTATTTTCCCTTTAAAAAGTATTATCCCCTAGAAGAAGTGCTCACAGCTGAATATTTACTGGAAGAATTTAGACCAGATTTAATAGAGATGGTTCTCGATAAACTCAGACCAGAAAATGTCCGGTGAGTCACTCTACAGATTTTACTATTACATACTAGATTTTCAGTGATAGTTAGAATCTGAAAATTTGAAATTGTGAATAAAATGCTTTTAAACTTTGTATCAAGCATGATTACAAAAGTAGAGAGAATCAGTATAATGAACCAATACCAAACTTCAGCAGTCAGTACATGGCTAGCCTTTTTGATCTTTACCCACACTTCTTCACTCATCCTTCCTCCAGTCTTGATTATTTTAAGTCAGTATCTTGAAAACATGAAGATTCTTTTAAAGAAAAAATCATAACTTCATTATGAATATGATATAATAATAGATTGTCTTAACCTGGCTTCATCCTAACTCTAACTCCCAAAGTGTCAGCTCATTTATCTGGTTTTATAAGCAAGTGAGAACACCCTTTGTTTTTTAAGCGGAAGTAAGGATTACAGTCTCATTGCTTCTGACTCGCCAGTGGTTAATCAGGAAATCAAAAATTGGAGGAGCTTTTAGGCTAACAAATATTTCTGTTAGAGGAGGATCAGCCCTAAAGAGCTTATGAGCTACCACATGATATTTCTGCCTTAAAATTGAATTTCATCTATATTTTCTAAAAGTCAAAAATAAAGTTTGATTGGCACATATTTTGCATTTTTTATTTTTCTCCCCTTTTGAGCACATATTTCCAGAATTCTGGGCACTTGGTGATTGAGTAAATATGTTTTTTGGAGCAGTCATTTTATGAATAAAATCAACAATCTGATGGAACTTTTTGAAAAAAATCTTCTGACAGAACTGTTCTATCAGTCATTTTCCTAGTTACCATTGTTTGAACTTTTTCAGACATATCCTAGCAACAAACAGTAGAGAGATTAAATTAAAAGAAATATTATTGGTGGTTATACAAAATCGGTACATGTGGTAAAATGACATAAAACTATACACACACGTTGTACCAATAACAGTTTCCTGGTTTTGATATTATAATAGGTAAAATGTAACCATTGAGGGAAACTGGGTAAAGAGGACACAGGACCTCCCTGTACTATTTTTGCAACTTCCTAACTATAGAAATGTGCAACTATATCAAAATAAAACATTAAAAAATTTTTTTAAATATTTACAATAGCAACAAAAGCATAAAATAATTAGGAATGAATTTAATCAAAAATGAACAAGATCTCTACACAAAAAAACTATAAAACAGTGCCAAGAGATATTAAAGACCTTGTTCATAGATTAGGAGATTTGATTTTATTAAAATACCCATCCTCTCCAGTTTGATTCACAGACTCAATGTAATCACAGTCGAAGTCCTAGTAGGCTTTTTTCCTTAAGCTATTGGTAAGCTGATTCTAGAATTCATATGGATCTACAAAGGAACTAGATTACTTGGAACACTTCTACACAGAAAAAGAAAAGTTGGAGGACTAAAACTGCCAGATCTGAAAGCTTACTCTAATGCCATAGTACTTAAGACGATTATGGTACTGTCATAAAGACAGACAAATCATTGATTTTTGTGCCTTTTTTCTTCCTCTGTTGTGTTTCTTTTAAAAATATGATTTAATATCGTGATATTGTAGAATTATACTAGTAAGAAGATAGAATTTATCTAGTTGAATCCCTTTTAAAAAGTGATGAAACTGAAGCCAGTAGACTTGCCTAATTTAGATCTTAACTGTGATTTTGTCTAGATCTCAAAGAGAGTCATGGTATCAACCAGAATTTGTTTCTGATGGCCAGGTCTGTGCAGTTCCTACTAATTCTTTTTTAAATTGATCACAGTTACCTGTGAAGCCTCTTCTCATTATCAGCTGTCTTCCCTTTTCTGTCTCAGGGATTATTTGCAAAGGTGTCATGAGAATTCGTCCCTTGGGAATGATACTGCCTTTTAATGTCTGTAGTCAAGATTATTTCTGAATGGGTCCCATCAGCAGCGGCAGCTTTTCTTTCCTCTGAACACTTCTAAGTGGCTTACTTGAACTCAGCAGTCAGTATTCATTCTCGCCCACCGTTTCTTTTTCTTAGTATTGTAAGTTTCAGTATGAAACTAAAGGATCATTTTCTCTCATATTTCCAAGGATTCTATCAGTACCGTGTGCTGTGCTGTGCTCAGTTGCTAAGTTGTGTCCGACTCTTTGCTATTCCATGGTCTGTAGCCCACCAGGTTCCTCTGTCCATGGGGATTCTCCAGGCAAGAATACTGGAGTGGATTGCCATGCCCTCCTCTGTTAGTACCATGTCAGTAGCCAATTCTTTGTAGATAAAATTAAAGAATAGCATTGCCCCCGCCCCGCCACATTTAGGAAAAAACTCATCGAGACTAGGTTGTTGTTTTTTTTTATTAGCATAATTAGGTTTCCAGCAGATAGTCTAAGGTGCTCCAATGTCCATGCTAGTTTTTCTCAGTTGTCTGCAGTTAAACATACTGGAGATCTCTGTGGTGTACCTCACTTATTGTGCCTTTTTTACTCTAATTGAGGTCCTCTTGTGCTTCCACACTCTGATTTGTAGATTTCTGTATGTTTGACATGTGTATAATCTGTCTCTTCTGTTATTTCCCCTTCATAATTTGTTTGAAAATACATTATCATTTTATTTCAGTTTTTAATTCCTCGATGATATGCTAACTCTTGGTCTCTCTTTTTGTTAGGCCAATATTTGGTATTTACCTAGTTTGAGGAGCCTCATGGTAACATTTTACCTGTTACCCATACACTTTACTTTGGTATCTAACTATGCAAATCCCTCAGGATTGTACCTAGTAAATTGCCTTTCTCCCCCTTTTTTAACTTCCTCGTCAGCCTACATTGTCTGCTTCTTTCTGTATCATATCATCATCCTCCAAACATTTGGGAGCTTTCCCTGAGTTTTTTCACTTTCTCGCTCAGAACTGAGTTTAAAGTTTCCTTGTTCCAAAAGGCAAGACCACTGCTGAATGAATGCTCCAGTCTTCATAAGTTGTAATCAAGCCCTTGTTCATTATTCTGATACATGGGGCTGCATTCAGGGAAATCCGAACCATCTATGTAATAAACTTTTTCAAAATCAAGCATCTCATGGAAGAGAAGATGGGAATACCACCTCTCTACCATGTAATTCTACTTCGTAACACATTTTTTTATGTGTCTCCCTAAGAATTAATCCATTCATTCTTTGAGAAATCAACGGGAGTGAAAGCAGTTTCTATGACTGAGTCTTAGCTGGCTCTGTCGTGTACTGAGTGAATGGCCATAAGAAACATCACATACTCTTCATGTGGCCATGTGAGCTCTGTATACACTACACGTACCCCTCATAAGGGATTCTCAAATTGCCGACATGGATACAATATCCGAACTCTTTCATGTGTTAGACCCTGGGATTCTTCTGTGTGTTTCTGTGGAACATATTCTTATTTAGCATGTTTTATAGAACAGATAGTGGTCAGTGGCAGCTAGACCAGATCAGGAATATCGTAAACTAGAAGATTAAGTCAGTCATTCTAACAGGTGAGTCAGATTGTTTGTAATATTTACCCTGAAGCAAGTGAGAAGGCCAAGTCCAACTAGCCAGGTAGACTTTTTTATCTAGAATGAATAAGAAATAGATGGTGGTTCAGATGGTCAGGCACTGGAGTTGAGGCAATCCAGTGATGGGCAGGTGTTTGGAACACAGAGATTAGGATTCTGAAAATGAATGGGTGTTCAGTAGAGGGGAGTTTTGATTGAAAGGAGTGGACTTTGAGCTGTGAGACTGACATTCAGAGACTGGAACCTAACCTTTGGGAGGATAAGTGAGAACAAGCAAGAATAGACATGAACCTAGTTGTCTGAACTGGGACATAAAGAAATGAAACCAATAACAGGATTGACTACATGGCAAGCCTTCCAGGCTATTGGCCTAGCACTCTATCAACACGATTCAAAAGGATTGCTCCCAGTCTGGCGTTGAGCCAGCTAGTCAGAGTGAAATGATTCTAACTTTGATAATTAAAAGGCAGCAACCTTCCCTAGGACAGGAGCTCCACTGGTACAGAGCTTCTTTGGCTTCTTTGCTTATAATCTTCTGACATTTTACCTCTGCCTTCCCTCCCTAAACTATTTTTTTCCCCTTCTCATTTCTCTTCTGTGAAGTTCCTACTATCCCATCAGAGAAAGAAATGTTGTTCTTGATCCTGTGCCCATCTCCCCTGGCAGCAGGAAGGCCAGTGTAAATATAATACATACAGTTAATTGATGGTAGTGTCAGGCAGGTAAAAAAACAAAGCAGAGTACAAATTAGCAAGTTACAATAAAAGAATGTTTTTAGTTTTTTTGGTTCTCTGAGCCAACAAGTTTTCTTAGCCATTTTTGTAACCTTGGGCCTGAGCTTTTCCTAGGAAGGAGTACTTTGTTGTGCTTTTTCAAAGACTGTTTTTCAACTGACCTTTGTTCCATTTTTTTTTTCCCCTATCTACTCTTCTTTTAAGATTCTAGTCAGTAGCATTCATAACAGGAATCTTCTTTGCAAGCAGTTTTTCACACCCAAAATGATGGGCTATAATCAAAGGGTAACAGAGACTGTGATCAGAGACTGCTGTACATACATAGCCATTTCACCTAAGCCTCATAGAACTTACTTGGTCTTAGAAGCCCAACACATTCTTGGGCATTTATTCATATTTTTATGAGTCAGATTCTATAAATTTATGTACAAGATGAATTTATAGGTTTTTTTTTCCATCTATTTTTAGGGTTGCAATAGTTTCCAAATCTTTTGAAGGAAAAACTGATCGCACAGAAGAGTGGTACGGAACCCAGTACAAACAAGAAGCTATACCAGACGAAGTCATTAAGGTAGGGTTAACCCATCTGTGAAGAAGCCTGATGTGTGAGGGACACACAAGAACATGAGCTCCCTGGATCAACCAATTCCCAGCCCAGAGTGTGGAGAGTTGTGGCCCAGCATTGTCTGTACCCTCCCAAGAGGAGTAAACAGGGAGGTAGAGAGCTGGAGCTTAGGATTTACATGAAGAAATGACACTATAGCCGTCTTCTCACATGTCTGTCAGATCAGCAGGGCTGTCAGACAGACTTCAGCCTCATGCAGTCAAAGATCATTGGAGTTCAAAGTCCACAAGGATGCAAAGGCACCAAGACAAGCAGGAAAAGATGAAAATAGGGAACCTGAAAGACAGATTCAGGGGTTTCTCAGAGCTCATGACCTTGCTCTGAACACACAGGGGGAGCAGTTTCTGGGATTCATACTGTCTTCACCTTAGGAGGGGCTGTATTTTATGCCTCATGTTGTATTATTGCTCTTTTCATCAACATAGGATCATCACAGTTTGTTTCAAAACAGGTATGTGTAGTAAATAGTATGTTGCTGGTGTTATACATCAGGAGTCAGGATTTTGTTTGTGAATCTTATCTACTTGTCTAGTACTTTTTCTTTTTTGGTTTTCATTGGCTATGTAGCTTTGAGATTGTGTCCTTTATTCATGGGAAGACACCAGAAAGCCTTTCTCTAACTAAATACTAGTTAAACTTTAACAATAGACATTTCTTAAGGTAGCAGGGTAATGACGAAATAGAAAAAAGAATGAGAGAGAAAGTTGTTACTGATACTTCTCTGACATAGTCACAGCACAGGAGGAAATGACTGAAACCCTTTAGTGTGTGAAAATGTGCATCTTACTAAGCTGTGAGGGTAGCTAGTCTCCCATAGGTTAGTGCTGGGTGTGAACTAACCCCAAAACAAGAGAAAACCCCTGTTCACCAAATTCTGACCATGACAAACCTGCCCCACATGGAAATTAAAACAAATTGATCTGGAAGCTCAGCAGTGAAATCACTTGCTTAGTGCTTACCATTCCCTATGATTCAGCCATTCTGGAGACTTAAGTTGCTACTTATAAATAATGTGGTCAACTTCCCCACCATCCCAGTGCCAAAAGATACAGATGCAGGAACCAAAATAGAACTGCAAGAGCTGCACAGCCATGCGACATCAACTGGAGACCAGATTACTGAACCCAGTTCAGTAATCTGCACTGGCAGTTGGTTGCTTTTTGTTAAATAATAAAAAGTCTTACAAGTCAGAATTCATCAGTTGTGACCTGCATATAGTTTTTGGAAGTAGCCCATGAAACAGACCAAGCCTGCAGGTTGGGTCAATCCTATTCTACAGTTTAACTGACTTAAATCTCAGCTTTGTCATTAACCTTAGGCTTGAAATACTGGTCCACTTGGAAATTCACATGGTCATCTGGGAGAGGAGTGGGCCAGGCTTCAGAAGTGAAGTGAAAGAAACCCTCTTTAACCTAGTTTTCAAACCATACGTGCAAGTAACTCAGTACAGATGAAAGTTTAACTCTTAGACTAACCACCTGTTGTCTGGCAGTTGTGGACGTATGTCTCTGTGCAGGTTATTCTCCATTCTCTAAAGAGCTAGAGCAGATGTGACCTTCATACGTTAGCCTCCATGTTCCATAGTCTCCGATTGTTCCTTCATGTCAGCTGGTCATTTTAGAGAAGTATAAAGAAGAAAGATAGAAAAGTGTAAAACCTTGATTAGTTCCAGAGATTCCAACTCAAGTTGCATGAAAAGTCATTGCTAGATTTTGGAAGTAGCCCCTATATATGGTGGCAAAGAATGCTGACATTTATCCCCTTATTGTTTGCCTGGGTATTAAGCAAAGTGAGTGTTTTAAACCCTTAAATCAGATTCTAATCACTTTGTTTGTGTATTTTTTCACTCTTCATCCAGAAATGGCAAAATGCTGATCTGAATGGGAAATTTAAACTTCCAACGAAGAATGAATTTATTCCTACAAATTTTGAAATTTTATCATTAGAAAAAGAAGCAACGCCATACCCTTCTCTTATTAAGGTAATATGTTAGAATCAGTGATATTAAAGTTAGGGGACAGACCTATTACATGGAGGGAACTAGAGAGATGGTTTCCTGCATTCGGTACTATGTTGATTTAGGGGGTTCCCACCCCAGAGATAACAGAAGAGTTGCAGAGATAATAACTAAAAAAAGTATTAAAAGGCTAAAAATGTCAAAACAAACAAAACTGCTGTATAGCATAGAATCTAGGGAATTGTTTGCTTTGCAGAAAATAGTAAGTCTGGACTATAATTCATCTGTTGAAAGATATAACTCAATGTTGAAAGCCTTTTTTCTGTGTTCACTGAAGGCCCAATAAGGAAGTAGACTTATGCTGCATCATGAAAGTTAAAGATAAGAAAGAATCTCTAAAGCCTGGAAGAGAGCATATCCAGGGGAAGCTGTTGGATTTCCTGCCCTTATAAACAATTCTTTCTCATTTTGAAAGACTGGCTGTATGAAGTTAGTGGAGTTATAAGTCTGTGGAATGAATGATTGAGAAGGGAGTCTTCTTTCTCCAACTGTTCTTGTCATGTCATTATTTCATACCTTGAGTAGATTGTGTGGGAAAATGGATCAAATTATTACAGCACATCCTCTTTTCTAAACTTTAACTCTTTATAAACTTACATCCATAGACAAACATCTTTCTTTCCCTTCAAAAGACCTAACATTTAGTCATTGAGACAAGAGTTAGTGTTTCAGTTCAGTTCAGTTCAGTCGCTCAGTCGTGTCCGACTCTCCGCGACCCTCCATCACCAACTCCCGGAGTTCACTCAAACTCACGTCCACAGAGTCGGTGATGCCATCCAGCCATCTCATCCTCGGTCGTCCCCTTCTCCTCCCACCCCCAACCTTTCCCAGCATCAGAGTCTTTTCCAGTGAGTCAACTCGTCTCATGAGGTGGCCAAAGTATTGCAGTTTCAGCTTTAGCATCAGTCCTTCCAATGAACACCCAGGATCGATCTCCCTTAGAATGGACTGGTTGGATCTCCTTGCGGTAGGACTATGAAATTTATCTCAACTAGATTATTAGTGAGATAGTCATTTTTCTTTTATTTTTTTATTATTTTTTTTTAGTCACTTTTCTTTTAAAAATTACATTTTAATGAGTTAAAGGTTAGGTTATTCAAAGAGAAATCTTATTTACTTTTCCTAATTTTTTGTGTGTTTTAAATAGGCCATCTTAGCATAAAGTAAGGAGAACACTAAACCATTTATGTCTCTTCTCAGAGTTTCAAGTGAACTCCAAGACTTTATATAATTTGGTATAAATGAGTGGAGAGTCGAGGGAGTAGCTTATTCATTCATCCTTGGCTGTATTAATTATCCATTGCTGTGTAACAAATTACTCTTAACATTCAGCAGCTTAGAACCACAAACATTTATTTTTTCTCATGCAGCTTCCAAGGGACAGGAATCTGGAAGTAGCTCTGTTGGGTAGTTCTAGCTCAGGGTCTCCCATGAGAGAGACGGTCAAGCAGTTGGATGGAGCTTTGGTCGACTGAAGGCCCAACTAGGGCTGGAGATGTCTTTTCCAAGTTCAGTTGTGTGGTTTGGGGAAGATCTTAGTTCTTCACTGCATGGGCTTCTCCATAGAGTTGCTTGACACAGCAGCTGGCTTCCCCTAAAATGTGAGATTCAAGAGAGAAAATGAGTGATTGAGATGGAAGCCACAGTTTTTTATAATCTAATCTCAGAAGTGTCATACCATCACATCTGCCATATTCTGTTGGTCAGACAGAGACTAACCCTGGTCTAGTGCAGGAGAGAGGAGCACACAAGGGTTTGAATTCCTGCAGGCTGGGATCCATGTGGCCCACCTTGGAGGCTGGCTGCCTCATACCTACCCCCAAGGACTCCTGCGTCTGCCTCCTAGCGTAGAGAAAGATAGGAACAGAATAGTTGGTGTTGGCTTCTCCACTGGGTCCCCATCTCTTTGACACAGGGTGAGATAAGAGGGTAATTTCTCTATGCTGCTAGACTTACCAGTCATCTCTCCAGCTTCCCATCCGCTGTCTCTTAGAGAGTGCTTCAGAGCCATGGGACAGTAGCCTCTCCAGAACAAAACTCAGCTGTTGCCTCTGTCCTCCTCCTCATGAAGAGAGATTTGATTGAAGATTTTTGTCAAATGTGCCTATATTTCCCTAAATATATTGTGTTTCCATCACAGGATACAGCTATGAGCAAACTCTGGTTCAAACAAGATGATAAGTTTTTCCTGCCCAAGGCCTGTCTCAACTTTGAATTTTTCAGGTATGTAAAATGAATCTAGCTACAAAGCTTCCTATAAAAATAAACATTTCTAAAAGTTTTCTTTGCTTCCTTAAGTACCTATGTCTGGAAATAAAAGGAATTAGAATTATTTAGCGTAGACCAGGAAAGGCTGCATCTTCTGTTAAATGGTTTTTTAGGAGCCAAGGTTGTTAATTCTTCCTTTCCTTTGAGGAGTACACTCTTCAACTGAAATGATTTCTGTTAGCTATTAGGAGGATCTTCCTAACCTTGAGAATTTTGAATGTGGGAAGGCTGTAGATTCACCAGAAGTTCACTGAAAAAAAAATTAAATAATCCAGAGTGGGTTTTTTTTGTGGTTTTGGTTTTGTATTCCTAGATCTTGCCCAGAAAAAGAGGTAGTAGTTACTAAATGATCTTGAGTCCCTTCCAGTCCTTTAATTGTCTGGAGCCCTTAGATATTGCATTCTCTGTTTCTGACTTGGTAGAAGATGTTTAGTAAAATTTATGAATAATGCTACTGTTGCAGTGATTCCTCAATATAAATCTTTAGTTCATCTCTGTCTTATTTATTTGTGTGATAATGTTATCATTCAATTCAAATTTTACTCTGAGTTTGTACTCTGTAATTTTATATTTCTAAAATTCAGTGGTTTGTGTTTTTTTTTTTTTAAAACCCCTATCATCATCTAATAATGTTCACTATGGTTATCAACTGTTTCATTAATTTTTGTTTGATTTGCTTGGCATGAAATTAAAGCTGAGATATGTTTTAAGTGTTTCAGAAGAGGGAAAAAGAATAGCTAAGTAGAATGTTGATAGTTCACCAACAAGTATGTTGCGATTGTAGAGATAGCAACATTGTTTATTTATAGTGTGAGATTCATAGATTATCTAGAGCTGTGTTGCTTTTTTTTTTTTAATATCAAACCTGGACTTTTTGATTATGGCTTACTATTGGCAGAGAATATTACAAAGCTGGTTTGTTTTTGACACTCTAAACAGCTTGCCACACTTTGCCATTTGGCTTCTGTGGTTTGGCTTCAGAATATCTTTTGAGAGACCATTTGACATTTTCGCATTCTCTAAACTTCCCAGCATAGTTCTCAGAATTAAAAATGTCTGCTTCCCACCAGTCCATCTTGGTGTTCTGGTCCCTCCAAAGGTACTGTTAAGTTTCTTGTACATTCTTATAGGAATTTTCTGTTTATATATATCCTTTTAATCTTTTCATAAATAGGATAGTATCATGCGTACATATAGTTTTTAAAATTCTGTGATCCATATTAAGCACAGAACATCTGGTTACAAAATAATATGTTTTAAATTAACAAGTGAACCAGGATTTAAGCATTCCACTTGAATCATGTTCTCTTTTAAAAGTTCGTTTAGGACTGTCTCCAATTCACCAGCAAGGCTGGTGTTTGAGAACACTTCTTGGAATTGTGTTCTGAGCTTTAGCCCTATGGCTTTGAACTCCCAGATCCGGCTTTGTCTGGCTTTTCACTTCCACCTAAGGGTGGCTGTGGGGACAAGGCCTCTTGAGGATTCTCTCTTGTTTTGGTGCTTTTGCTTTTGTGAGTTGTGCCAGTAAGGTTTCTGAACTGGTATTTACCTAAAGAAGGAAATCTGTCATTGTGTATAATAAATACTTAAAAAACAAAATGACAGAATACTATTTAGATTTGCCAGGTGGAGAATGTTTGTACAGCATTAGGATTTTCTCTTAGATATTAATTTCTCTGGGGCTAAGCATTTTACCCCCAGTTTTACTTCATTATCAGCTTTTGATAAAATTGTTGCTTAGCTCTCAGTGCATTGGTTATATTTACTGTGCTATGGATAAAATGAAACTTATAATTTGCTGCCAGACAAACCAAGCCAAGAGGCTGCCTCAGGTCCTTTGCACTGGCTGTTTCCTCAGACTGGAAAGTTCTCCATTGAGATATCCCCAGAACTTGCTCTTTTGCTTCTCATGCACAGATGTCACCTTATCAGAGAGGCCTTGATTAGCAATTTTATAGAAATTAGTAATCTTCTTCTCCTATCACTCCTTTTCCTATTACCCTGCATAATTTTTCCCCATAATACCATCACCACCTGATGTATCATATTTAAATGTGTTATTTGCCTCCTCAAACTAGACTGTAAACTCTGTGAGGTCAGGAACTCTGCCTGACTTGTTCCTTCTTTATTCCCAGTACCTAGAGGTGTGCGTAACATTGTAGTAAGAATGTAGTACATGTTTGTTGAATGAAGGAATCTTTTACTTGCTTGTCATAAAGGTAAGCAATGTCACGTAGTCAAATGAATAGGTCATTTGACTTAAATCTGAATCCTAACTCTGTTGCTACCAGCCCAGGTGACATGAGGAAAATGATCTTTCTTATTTGAGAAATGAAGATTTAAAATTAGGTGATCTCTGCAGTCTTCCACCCTGTAATTGTTTCCTCTCTCTTGCTGCTGTTTCTCACTTAAAAATTTCCCTGTTTTATATAAAAAAAATTTCCTACGTTAATATTTTTTTCCTGTTTCTGGCTGCAATTATATGATGGATATTATCTATTCCTTTACTGACAGTGTTCTAGTCTGTTGGTTTAGGTGGAAACTCAGAGACACGCTAACATTTTCACAGGTGTCAATTTTTCTCTTTCAAGTCTCAGTTTGTCTCTTCGAAGTTTATGTAATCATAGCACACACAAAGTTCTCAATCTCATCCTTCTGTCCACTGTGGGTATGTATGACTTGCTTCGAGGAAGAAAGAGGATGTGCAGATGCTGTGTCAGCTCTGTCAGCCATGCCTTTTCCTACCAGCCTAAACGTAGACATGCATTTTGTCCTGTTCCTATGCCTCACCTACCCAGTGTTTCTGACTTGTCAATTCTACCACACCATCTGGGGTAATAAGCAATTCCTTTTCTCTCTTCACTACTACCAGTACACATGGCATATTTCAAGCTTCTTTGTTAGACATCTTGTTGTTGTTGTTTTTACTCATGAGAAGAGACAGATTCAAGAATTCAAAGCATATCTTCAGGAAGTTATTTTAACCAGTGTTCAGTTCCTTGATCCATCTCGAAAGGCCATATCACATTGGGAAGTAATAAATCAGCTATTTTACTGTCAACATTTTCTTCCAGCCCATTTGCTTATGTGGACCCCTTGCACTGTAACATGGCCTATTTGTACCTTGAGCTCCTCAAAGACTCACTCAACGAGTATGCATATGCAGCAGAGCTAGCAGGCTTGAGCTATGACCTCCAAAATACCATCTATGGGATGTATGTAAGTACCCACGTCTTAGAGCCTTCCACTCATCAACATTTTTTATATTGATTTGATGGAAGCATTTTTGATTGAGGGTATGAGTTTAATTTCTTTTTAAAAAATATTTGTGGCTAATCATATTTTCTTATAATTTAATTTTTAAGTTAACTCTTAAGTATTCAGCAATATACCATTCATATTATGCAAATTTTCCTTGATTTCTTTTTTTTTTAACCATCTTTCATCAGATCGTCATATTTTTCTCCTCAAAACAAAATTGGACCCTGATTTAGGTTTAGATTTCACCCATTCTGTATCTGAAGTCTTGGTCTTTGAGGATAGAGAATGAAGTCTTCCTGCCATTGTAAAACAGAAGGTTGGCTTATCCTATTTCCCTAGAAATTCAGATCATGAGGCTGCATATTCATACTCTTCGGTCATGTTTCTTCATTACCATGCCACTGCTTGAGGTATCAAAGCATTTCTTTTGTTTTTCTTTTTGTTAGTCGCTACATTTATGCTGATCCTCTCCATTGCAACATGACATACCTGTTTATCAGGTTATTGAAGGATGATTTAAAAGAGTATACATATGCAGCACGCCTCTCAGGTTTGAGCTATGGCATTGCATCAGGAATGAATGCAATACTTGTAAGTAAAATGAAAACCAAAGAAAAGGCATCACACCGTTTAAGCATTATGTTGAGCTTGGGAAAACTATTAACTTCTGCATTTTAAACCAAGAAGATTGATGGTTTTTTCCTTGCACCTTTTTAATGATTGGAGAACTCAAGTTAGTATTAGTTCCACTAACAAACAATTTAGTAGAGTTTAGTCCATTTTGTGAACATGTATGTTGTGCATTTATTTGCATGTTCTTCTGCTTGAAACATTTAACATATTAATCCTGAAAGCATGTTGTTCTTCCCATGTATTTGAATATATTAGCATCTGTAAGTGAAAGATACCTGTAGTTGCTGTTGTGGTGCTCAGTTTTACTTATAAGCGTCTTTGTTGGTTTTTTTTTTTTTTTTTTCTGTTGACAGTAGTAGTAAGTTCCTGTGTTCAAACACATCTGACATTTTTATTTATTTTGTAGCATTAACTACTTTTAAATGTGTTTTAAAATAAGCGTTATTAAATGCATCACAAGAAATAACTAGATCCTTTCTGTTGAAATCATTTCTCTTATGTTTCCAAACTTACACCTCATTTCCAAATTAACACCCCTCTTCTGGCACACATTCATCTTCACTTTTCCTGAAAATGTATGTTTCCATGAAAACTAAAATGAGAGCATGTGCTGTGTGCTCTAATTCTATACAAAAGGTCTTAGGTTTTTAAAATTTTATTTGGAATGACTTTTTTTTCTTCACGCAAGTAACTTTTCTGGTAGTTTCTGTTTAATGTATAAGAATGTATGTAACTTAACCATTCTCAGAGACCAGGGAAATTTGGAGCCCTGAGAACAAAGTAAAATTCAATAGGAAAGTAATAATCTATGGCTTATTTGTTACTGTTGACTTTTAATAGCATATTACCATTCAGTTAATCATTTTAATTTGTGACAAAATGGGCTTCCTGCTAGTTGTCAGTCTAATTCCCACAGTTCATGGTGTGTTCTCCCATGTTCAGTGACCTTCACTCTTGCTGAGGTTCTTGCCTATCAGTTTTCATCAGGTAGAGACTTCCAGAGATATTCTAGTTGCAGCGTATTCTCTGCTGTTGTGGTGCCACCATGTGGCACCATAACAATAGAAAATAGGCTTTCCCTGCTTTTCAAAATGTTATGGTTTCAGAGACTATTAAATTGTCCTCAGGCAAAATCCAGGTGGTACGTACAGGGTATACTTACTTCACATCTGTTTTGCCACTGGCTTTTGGTACATCAGCAGAACTCATTAAACAAGCAAGTGGTATGACATATGGATCCTTATTAGGCAGCTCAGGACAAGAAAAGTGGCAAAATGCCATATAATACAAAATTGGGACTGCCTGATTTCTTAAAAGATGATTTTTTAAAATATTTAAATATAAACACTTTGGGGGCATATCCAATAGTTTGCTAGATAACATTCTCCTATGATGTTTACCTTCTTAACACACCTATAAAAACCTTAAGCCTGTCATTCCTTAGAAATTCTTTTAGAACATTAAACTTTAAAATACTTTCTATAATTAATGTGATTTAATGAGAACTTGAATTTTGATGATATAGTGTGTACTGCCATAGTTTGGCACCAGGTAAGTTTTCTTGTTACAGTTTTTGTTTAGGAAAAGCAAAAATATGCTTTTGGGTCTTAGTAAATAAAGATGGTTAATGTTATCTTCCTAAATATTAAACTATATTTATGAGAAAGGAAATTCATTAAGTTTGTTTTATTTTTATTTTGATACATCTGGTTTGGGGATTTCCTGAATGTTTAAAAGTCAAATTTAAATTGTTTCATGGTATTTTTAGACTTTTAATATCCTGAACTCTTTCTGTAGCTCTCGGTGAAAGGTTACAATGACAAGCAGCCAATTTTGCTAAAGAAGATCATTGAGAAAATGGCTACCTTTGAGATTGATGAAAAAAGATTTGAAATTATCAAAGAGGCAGTAAGTTTTCTGAACTTATTTTTATTTTTTAAATTCATCAGGTAATATTGCCATGTTATGAACATTTTTGAGAAAGAGGTGAGGAGGAAAAGAAGCATTCATAACTCTGTGTCAGTCATTTCTTCCTGTCTTTGCTAGATCCTATATTTTTCCCAGAAAGAAAGCCTGGGAGAGTCTAGTGAACACCTGACCCCCTTCTCTATAGGGCCTAAGAGCTAGGACAGCACTTTCTTTCAGAAGGGAAGCTGAGGTAGATGTAGTAGCTTTTAGGGACTCCTTGAAGATTTGAAGATTTAAATATCCATTTAAGAAGAAACTTGATTCTACAGGCTGGGACTTCATCCTGACATGATAGCCTTGTCACATTCAGTTCAGGTCAGTTCAGTTCAGTCGCTCAGTCGTGTCCGACTCTTTGAGACCCCATGAATCACAGCACGCCAGGCCTCCCTGTCCATCACCAACTCCCGGAGTTCACTCAAACTCATGTCCATCGAGTCGGTGATGCCATCCAGCTATCTCATTCTCTGTCGTCCCCGTCTCCTCCCACCCCCAATCCCTCCTAGCATCAGGGTCTTTTCCAGTGAGTCAACTCGTCACATGAGGTGGCCAAAGTATTGGAGTTTCAGCTTTAGCATCAGTCCTTCTAATAGGCAGACTATTTAGGGTTGATGTATCTTCCACTTAAATTCAATTCATGGCTGGCCCAGTAGTGGATATATGGGATGTACAGCTGCTTTAAAAGCCAAACTCTGACCTTCATTGTACACCCAGAGTAATTATCATCCGTTTTCAAATGAAGATTCAGTAGTATATATATATGTACACACACATAGCCATGTTTCTTGATTAGGCTTTGGGGATGACCTTGTAGTGAATAATTAAAGGATGCCAAGAGATGGAGACCCTGAAAACTGGGGATAGCTTCTGAGGGATGAATGAGCTCCCACAGTGAAGGCTGTACATGTGAAGGAAGTACATGTCAGATGCTAGGGGTAAGGGAGCAGGCTAGACAAAGGAAAAACATGCTCTTTATTTTAAGGATCAGAGGGGAGTTTGTCTAATCACATAGCTTCAAAAAGGAGGAAGAAGACAATATCCCACATCACAGTAGCACACAATTTATGCAAATTGAAGTTTGATTATAGCTGCTCTTTCAAAATGATTTTAAAAGGATGGGATAAAATTAACAGACCCCTGTCTTCCTTCAATAGTATATGCGATCTCTTAACAATTTCCGAGCTGAACAGCCTCATCAACACGCCATGTACTACCTCCGCTTGCTGATGACTGAAGTGGCCTGGACTAAAGATGAGTTAAGAGAAGCCTTGGATGGTGAGACTCTTTCTACTTATAGCTTGATGCTTTTTTTTATTGTTTTCTAAAATCATTTTGGTTTATCCTGTACCTACTGTTTATGCTTTCTAATAACTTACAGTTCCATTAAAGAAGCCAACTGCGTATACTGTCTTTTCTTTTTTTATTTAAACAAAAACTGTGGTAGCCTTTGAAGTGGCTCTTGTATTCAGTCAGTTTAACCACATTTGCTGTTTTCAACATGGACCCACAACAGTTAGTTACTACTGTTCATAGATTTCTGCAAATGAGAGTGTTTTGACCCAAGAATTTACCTCATTAATATTGAAGTTTTCAGAAAAGGAAAAAAGGGCTGAGCTTAAAAGCCTTATCACATAGAAAGAATGCTTCAGCATCTGTAGATCTGTTCAGTTTGGTTAAAAAATGGAAACTATGTAAATTAGCCTAAAGAGTCATCTTTTGTTGCTTTTTTCCTAAAATCTTAAATCTAATTTTCAGAGGTTTTGCCTAAAAGTCCTAGATTCCTCAAGGGCAGTGAATTATGCCTTCCGTTTGTTCTTTTTATTTAGTATTTATATTATGCCCTCAGTGTGTGTCTAATGAATGTCTATTCAATGGAATGAAATTACTTTCAGGGTTTTACTGGAAAGAATGTAGACTGATATCATCCTTTATTGTTGTTTTATCTTTTCCACTTCTCAGCATTGCGCTACCAATTAATCTTCCTTCCTACATGCTCAGTAATAAGAAAAAAGAATGCTGTTGAATTTTTAATAATCTTTTATGACAAATCCTTACTTATTATGTATCGCTGTGCCTTTGATATCTTCAGTGACAAGTCAAGAGCAAAGTATTGGGTCATTATTTTATTGGTTGCCTCAGGCACTGGGTAGGCATATAGATTATAAAGTTCATTAACTAGAATAGCATTTACTGACTGCCTGCTCGGCACCAGGTACCAGACTGCAGGTGCTTGAGATTTAAAAATGATTAGGTAGGTGGGGTTTCTTGGATCAAGGCGCTCCAGTCTAGTAGCAAAGCATAAATGTAAGCAGGTTATTTTTGTAGAGGCAAAGAGATTGAGTGCTGAGGGGGTCTAGTGAAAGGGCCTTCTAGGGCAGTGCAGTGGAGTGGAACGCATATGTTCTTTGGAATTAGGCCAAGATTCAAATGCAGCTTTGCAGCTTACTAGCTTAATGACTTTGGACAAGAAATTTAAATTCTCTTAAGTTTAGTATTTTCACCTTCCCGCCTTCCCCCCCGCCCCTGCCCTTGGCCACTGTGCAGCTTGTGGCCTGACCAGGGATTGAACCTGGGCCCTTGGCAATGAGCGAATGCAGTCCTAACTACTGAACTGCCAAGGAATTCACCTTTAAAATGGGAATAATAGCATATAATTTACAGTTTATAACATCTGTAAAATGCCTGATGCGTACATACATAGTAAGCACTTGTTAATTCCCTTCCTATGTCTGTCTTTAAATTTTAATCACTAGTGTTAGTATCCATTGTAGCATTTATTAGCATAGTGTCCTAACGGAAAAGGGACAACTCTTCTTTACTGAAGTTCAATTCAGTTCAGTCGCTCAGTCGTGTCCAACTCTTTGCGACCCCATGCACCGCAGCATGCCAGGCCTCCCTGTCCATCACCAACTTCCAGAGTTTACCCAGACTCATGTCCTTTGAGTCGGTGATGCCATCTAACCATCTCATCCTCTGTCGTCCCCTTCTCCTCCTGCCCTCAATCTTTCCCAACATCAGGGTCTTTTCCAATGAGTCAGCTCTTCGCATCAGGTGGCCAAAGTATTGGAGTTTCAGCTTCGACATCAGTCCTTCCAATGAGCACCCAGGACTGATCTCCCTTAGGATGGACTGGTTGGATCTCCTTGTAGTCCAAGGGACTCTCAAGAGTCTTCTCCAGCACCACTAGTTCAAAAGGGTTACTAGTGGAAAAACTGAAATCCAAATAAAGTAGATTTTTTAGTTAAGAGTATTGTCCCAGTGTTAACTTCTTATATTTGATCAGCATCCTATGGTTGTGAAAAATCTTAACATTAGAGAAAACTGGGTGAAGGGTATATAGGAACTCCCTATGCTGTTTTTGCAACTCTTCTGTAAGTCTAAAATTATCTCAGAGTTTGTTGTTTTTTTTTTTTTAAAGAAAAAGACCTTATAGGTAGAGCTTACAATTTCTTACACCTGTTTGCAGATGTCACCCTTCCTCGCCTTAAGGCCTTCATACCTCAACTCCTGTCACGACTGCATATTGAAGCCCTTCTCCATGGAAATATAACAAAGCAGGTGGGTGATTGAGGTTTTAGCAATCTTTTATAGATCATTGCAACAGAAATTTTACCCTATCTGATTTAAGACTACTGACTAACCACCACAGTGTGGCTATATGCATGTTAGTGTTGACTTGGCCTTCTCTGCCCTCTGCAGGAAGGTAGGGGAGGGTATACGAAGAGTTGAATGATCCTAGTTAACTGTGGACCTACTTTCACGGCTGCCTTCTCTGTTGTTGTCTGCCTCGTGTGGTCACTGGAGGAAATGGGAATAATGGTCCCTACTCTGGAACAGCAGGACTGTGTAGTGGATAAGAGCACATAGTGTGGAATCAGCTCGGATTCAAATCCTGACTCAGCCAGTTAACAAGTTATGTAATCTTCTGAAAGTGTCTTAATCTCTCTGCTCAGTTTCTTTATCAGTATGTTATGTACAAGGATTAAAGTAAATAGTACATTCCAAGTGTTTAGCACATGGAAAGCTAAATGGAATTTAGAATTCCCATGGTAGTCTGTCTCAAGAGCCCATACTTTCTGCCACTCCACTATTTTGTCTCCAGAACAATGTGCCAAGGTCAGGTGCTGTTATGTGGCTGAGAACGGATTCTTCCCTGGGTCAATTATATTCAGAATAAAGCCTCATGCTTACGTCTTTTGCTTTGCTGTAACCCCAAATATCTGTGGTGAGGGCCATTCACTTGAGACCAACTTTCCATCAGCGATACCACTCCAACATTGAGATTGGTGCCAGTGATTGTCTGGGTCTCTCTTTCTCCTCACTGCCACCTTACTGACTCTGTTGCACATCAACAAGTTCAGTTTTTATCTATTTGAGCAGGATCAAATGTACTTAAGGTTTAAAAATCCACTTTGATAAAGTTGGTTAATTTCACACGCATGTTGTTTTCATATTGCATGGGCTGCTGTCTAATCAAGATGTATTTGTGGTTTTGTAATGTGCCATGACCTGCCTGTCTCCATAGGCTGCGTTAGGAATCATGCAGATGGTTGAAGACACCCTTATTGAACATGCTCATACGAAACCGCTTCTTCCAAGTCAGCTCGTTCGGTACAGAGAAGTTCAGCTTCCAGACAGTAAGTGGAAATGTTCTATCTTTGGGAATGGACTGCTTTGACATAATATTGTGTGTGATTACAGGTGGGTTGAAGTCACTTGGATGATAAAATATAATTTTATGGTAAAGACCTGCTGGGACTCTCTACTAATTTGTAACTAAAGATAGATAATTCTGCAAGAAAATTATCTATAGGAGGGCCAAAGAGGTGAAATTGAGGCAGGCAATTATTTTGACGAGAATATACTGGAAGTGACTGGTAATTGAGCATAGAGGAGTGAAGCGGAAAAAAAATCACAAAACTAAAGAAATATTGACAGGGAAGCATGTAATGAAATTTATTTATAAAAAATGGAAATTAGAATTAGGAGCCCATAGGAATTGACATAAAGAATTGGTAATAATATATGGGAGTTTGTAGTGTTGGGTTACTTTTGCATTAACAGTGGTTTCTTTTGATACAGAACTCATTAAGCATTATTTTCAATATTGTTCAGAGTTGTACAGTGGAAAGTATATAAGACCAATGATAAGAAGCATTGGTTTTTTTCCTTAAACTTTTTTCTAAAAGTAATTGCTTCCTCTTTTGACCTCCCAGCATAGGTTTTCTGAACCTTCCTTCTTTAAACTATTCAGCACTTCTCTCACATTGGGGTTGAAGTGCATCTCCACCTCCCTTGGTAGACTGTACATTTCTTAAGGGCTGGGATCTGTGTCTGGCTCACTTGAGTAGCTACCAAAGCATTACCTCAGGATCTCTTTGTTGAATGCTCCAAGACACCTTGAGCACAGTGCTATTGTTCTGCATAGCCAGTCATCACGGACCAGGTAATGGCTTATTTTGAACTTAAGCTTCTTCCTCAGTCACTATGGCATGGCAGAGAGGAAGAATCAGGAACTGCCATTCAAAAACCATTGAACATGGTAATCAGGCAATTAGTAAACACTATATTTGCTTAGTCACATTTACTGCTCATGAAATAGTTATCAGATCATAAAGCATGGCCATCTATTTATAATTCTGATGAAGTAATTGATCAGCATATCTCAGCTCTCCATCATCCAACTGTATGTCCTTGGATAAGTTGCTCACTTCTCAGGGTCTCAGTTTCATCTCTAAAGTGAGATGTCAGACTGGGGCATCTCTACGCATTGTACACATACGTATAAATTTGTGAGTTGACCTTCAGCGTGGGTGTTGGTAAACAATACTGAATTGAATGCTAAATAGATAATGGCACAACTAGTGGTTTAAAAAATTGTTTTGCGTGGTTATTAAAACATAAGTTGTATTTCTATTGAGTTTCTTATAGATATTGGCTAGTTCTAATTTAGTGTGTACACTGTATTGTAGATTTCATTAACTATGATCTCAATTAGCATTAAAATTTACTTAGTCATAAAAGGGTCTTTTATAAGTGTTTTGCCCTTTAAAGTCATTGAGTGTTTATGAGGGCCTCCCAAGTACAGATCACTGTATTAGGATTCCCTTGCGTAAGTTGAGTTTCACATTCTTAATGAATTAATTGCAGTTTGGAACTGCCGAAAGACACCAACCAAACTGAACAACTTCATACAGACAAAACAGTAAGTTTGTTTAAACCCTAAAGAAGTTTTTGAACATGTCGCTCTCTTATTGAAACTTCCTAGGAGGATGGTTTGTGTATCAGCAGAGGAATGAAGTCCACAATAACTGTGGCATTGAGATATACTACCAAACCGACATGCAGAGCACCTCAGAGAACATGTTTCTGGAGCTCTTCTGTCAGATCATCTCCGAGCCTTGCTTCAACACCCTGCGCACCAAGGAGCAACTGGGTGAGTGGGCAGCAGGGCATAGCAGGGCACCTCACTCCTTGAGGAACAGCTGTTGTCCTCGAGAACATTCTCTACATGTACAGCCCCCTGTCATGACGCTTGTGGGGACTCTACTTCGAGAAGATAAGCAGTTACTATCTCATGGACAGTAGAGCAGTTCTTAAGGAGATGGCGTGTGTTTACATCACATACATGTCTATATAGAGGTCATTTTGGGTGGGAAAAGGACGCTAAGGGCAGGCTGTTGCGGGTGACAAGGTAAGAAGCAAGCCATCCAGAGAAGCTTAGATTTACTGAATTTTAGGCCCCAACCAGTAATGCTGAAGAAGCCGAAGTTAACCGGTTCTATGAAGACCTACAAGACCTTTTAGAACTAACACCCAAAAAAGATGTCCTTTTCATTCTAGGGGACTGGAATGCAAAAGTAGGAAGTCAAGAAACACCTGGAGTAACAGGCAAATTTGGCCTTAGAGCACGGAATGAAGCAGGGCAAAGGCTAATAAAGTTTTGCCAAGAGAATGCACTGGTCATAGCAAACACCCTCTTCCAACAACACAAGAGAAGACTCTACACATGGACATCACCAGATGGTCAACACCGAAATCAGATTGATTATATTCTTTGCAGCCAAAGATGGAGAAGCTGCATAGAGTTAGCAAAAACAAGACCAGGAGCTGACTGTGGCTCAGATCATGAACTCCTTATTGCCAAATTCAGACTTAAATTGAAGAAAGTAGGGAAAACCACTAGACCATTCAGATATGACCTCAATCAAATCCCTTATGATTATACAGTGGAAGTGAAAAATAGATTTAAGGGACTAGAACTGATTGATAGAGTGCCTGACGAACTCTGGGCGGAGGTTCGTGACATTGTACAGGAGACAGGGACCAAGACCATTCCCATGGAAAAGAAATGCAAAAGAGCGAAATGGCTGTCTGAGGAGGCCTTACAAATAGCTGTGAAAAGAAGAGAGGCGAAAAGCAAAGGAGAAAAGGAAAGATATAAGCATCTGAATGCAGAGTTCCAAAGAATAGCAAGGAGAGATAAGAAAGACTTCCTCAGTGATCAATGCAAAGAAATAGAGGAAAACAACAGAATAGGAAAAACAAGAGACCTCTTCAAGAAAATTAGAGATTCCAAGGGAACATTTCATGCAAAGATGGGCTCGATAAAGGATAGAAATGGTATGGACCTAACGGAAGCAGAAGATATTAAGAAGAGGTGGCAGGAATACACAGAAGAACTGTACAAAAAAGATCTTCATGACCAAGATAGTCACAATAACGTGATCACTGACCTAGAGCCAGACATCTTGGAATGTGAAGTCAAGTGGGCCTTAGAAAGCATCACTACTAACAAAGCTAGTGGTGGTGATGGAATTCCAGTTGAGCTATTTCAAGTCTTGAAAGATGATGCTGTGAAAGTGATGTACTCAATATGCCAGCAGATTTGGAAAACTCAGCAGTGGCCACAGGACTGGAAGAGGTCAGTCTTCATTCCAATCCCAAAGAAAGGCAATGCCAAAGAATGCTCAAACTACCGCACAATTGCACTCATCTCACATGCTAGCAAAGTCAGGCTCAAGATTCTCCAAGCCAGGCTTCAGCAGTATGTAAACCGTGAACTCCCAGATGTTCAAGCAGGTTTTAGAAAAGGCAGAGGCACCAGAGATCAAATTGCCAACATCCGCTGGATCATGGAGAAAGCAAGAGAGTTCCAGAAAAACATCTATTTCTGCTTCATTGACTATGCCAAAGCCTTTGACTGTGTGGATCACAATAAACTGTGGAACATTCTGAAGGAGATGGGAATCCCAGACCACCTGACCTGCCTCTTGAGAAACCTGTATGCAGGTCAGGAAGCAACAGTTAGAACTGGACATGGAACAACAGACTGGTTCCAAATAGGAAAAGGAGTACATCAAGGTTGTATATTGTCACCTTGCTTATTTAACTTATATGCAGAGTACATCATGAGGAACGCTGGGCTGGAAGAAGCACAAGCTGGAATCAAGATTGCTGGGAGAAATATCAATAACCTCAGATATGCAGATGACACTACCCTTATGGCAGAAAGTGAAGAGGAACTCAAAAGCCTCTTGATGAAAGTGAAAGAGGAGAGTGAAAAGGTTGGTTTGGAGCTCAACATTCAGAAAACAAAGATCATGGCATCTGGTCCCATCACTTCATGGGAAATAGATGGAAAAACAGTGGAAACAGTGTCAGACTTAATTTTTTTGGGCTCCAAAATCACTGCAGATGCTGATTGCAGCCATGAAATTAAAAGACGCTTGCTCCTTGGAAGGAAAGTTATGACCAACCTTGATAGTATTTTTAAAAAGCAGAGACATTATTTTGCCAACCAAGGTCCGTCTAGTCAAGGCAATGGTTTTTCCCGTGGTCATGTATGGATGTGAGAGTTGGACTGTGAAGAAAGCTGATCGCCGAAGAATTGATGCTTTTGAACTGTGGTATTGGAGAAGACTCTTGAGAGTCCCTTATACTGCAAGGAGATCCAACCAGTCCATTCTAGAGGAGATCAATCCTGGATGTTCATTGGAGGGACTGATGCTAAAGCTGAAGCTGCAATACTTTGGCCACCTCATGCGACGAGTTGACTCACTGGAAAAGACTCTGATGCTGGGAAAGGTTGGGGGCGGGAGGAGAAGGGGACGACAGAGAATGAGATGGCTGGATGGCATCACCGACTCTGTGGACATGAGTTTGAGTGTACTCCGGGAGTTGGTGATGGACGGGGAGGCCTGGCGTGCTGTGATTCATGGGGTCGCGGAGAGTCAGACACGACTGAGCGACTGAACTGAACTAAGAGGTCAGGTATTTTTTATTCATCTTTGTATCCCAAGCCTGGGGCACATAGAAGGTACACATAGAAGAAGTCAAAATAAGTGTCTTTTGAGGAAATGTTACGGGCAGTTTTAGGCACTGTTAAAAGCCTTGGAGATCCTGGAAATTTTGATCAAAAAGAGCAAGCCCCAGTAATGTGCTTTGAATAACCAATGAAAAAGGATTTGGGTGAGTCTCTTAAAGTAACAATCTTTTTTTAAACTACCACCATGATAGATGCTGGACTGCAAAAATGGGTAAGTTTTAGATGGTCTTTCCCTTCATGGAACTCACAATCTCATCAAGAAGGCAGACCTGTAAGGAATAGTTATAGTACAGTGTGGCAAATGCTACTAATAGTGTTCAAACTCTAAAGGCGGTGCTGAAGGTAGTGAGATATGGTTCAGGGCAGAGCAGAGGAGGCAAGCCACAAGTGCCTTTAGGAAAGATACAGATGGGAAGTAGCAGAGGAACTCACAATGGGAACATGACCATCAGTTACTTGGTCTCTAAAGATTTGCAGCCTGATCCAGGGGTGGGTTATCTCACAAGAAATGCAATAGTGAAGGCAAGTTCACATAAGGAACTTGGATGTGAAAGGAAACCAAACCAGGGCAATGGTTAGGGGATGAAATGAGTCCAGCATTTCACAGGGATGAGAATAACTTTAACATGGATTGAAGGGGATTAACTGACAGACAGTGAGGCGCTTGGGAATGTTGAATAATGAACAGGAGTTTGTGACCTCCAGCTTTCCAACTGTTCTTCAGAGAGCTCTTCTGCCCTGTCCTTAGGAACTGAAGATATTTTCATTGCTGATTTCTTCAGAGGTGAATAATATAAAGTCCTAAAGTAGATTGTATTTGCTCTGACAGGATAATTTTTGAAAAATTAAAAGTGACCCATGTCTGAGATGCCATGGTCCTGACTGGCTGTTGTTTGTGTTTCAGGCTATATTGTCTTCAGCGGGCCACGCCGAGCCAATGGCATACAGGGCTTACGGTTTATCATCCAGTCAGAAAAGCCACCTCACTACCTGGAAAGCAGAGTGGAAGCTTTCTTAATTACCATGGAAAAGTCCATAGAGGACATGACAGAAGAGGCCTTCCAAAAACACATCCAAGCATTAGCAATCCGTCGACTAGACAAACCAAAGAAGCTATCTGCAGAGTGTGCTAAATACTGGGGGGAGATCATCTCCCAGCAGTACAATTTTGACAGAGGTAAGGCATGATCAGGCCCCCCTGCCATGGCATGGAAATGAAACATTTGAGGGCATTGATGCCATTCTGCAAAATGGTATTCATTTCATAGGTGATGTTTCAGGACAGTTTGGGACGAGGTGGTAGCACTTCTAAAGGACTTGTATTTAATGTAACAACAATTTCCTATTAGAAACTTTTTTTTTTCTCTCTCTCTCACACTAGAGCTGGATCTATCTGTATCTCATCACAATGCACTAATAGTAAATCTGATTTCACTTTCTTCAGTACGCCTCTGAGACTCTGAGCACAGATATGTAGGCATCTATTTCTCATAGCAGAAAATGTGCAGATTGAACTCTCTTGAGACAAGTGCTGTCCTAGAGGCACCAGGGTTCAAACATCTGCCTTTAAGGATCTCCCTAGATTTATCAGTGCTTTTAGATTTGGAAGAGCTATACTCCCCAAAGTCTGCTGCTTCTCAGGGTCCTTTACCTTAGAGCAGAGATTAACTTCAGCTACACTCAAAGTCAGAAGGGCTGGGTCGTGTTCTCATTCTGACACAGACAAGCCAAAGATCTCGGCCAGGTTGCCTTTTTTGGGGCTTCCATTTCCTTACCTGTAATTTTTCTAGCAGTTGGATTTATTGTTAGTAATAATACTAACTACCAATTACTGAGGATTTGCCCTGTACCCTGGTATTATGTGATTGTCAGTTAGGTGCTTTTTATACCCAGTTTCCAGATGAAGAAACTGAGGCTCAGAAAACCTGAAGTGACTAGACTAGGAACCAACAGCTCACCCGTAGAGAGCTAGGGTATCGTCTTACTTTTTACTTGAAATTTTTTCCCCTACTACTTGCAGGAGCAATTGATCACTCAAAAAGATGGATATTTAAGAGTGTTAGAGTGAAGAATATTGTCATTTAGCGTAGTATTCTGGGCTGCTTAAAATGGAAATATTAATAAATTCTTGTTTGATTTCCTTTTCAGATAATATAGAAGTTGCATATTTGAAGACACTTACCAAGGAAGATATTATCAAATTCTATAAGGTAAAATCACTTTACATAATTAGACTTTGACCAATAAGAAAATGTTACATGTTTTGTGTTGTGTGTTGCCACATTGAACCCATTCAGGCAGGATTTATGAAGGCATTTTTATGGGTTTAAGTATTTTCGAGACTTATTACTGTTAGGAAAAAGAGACAGTCCCTATTGAACTCAGTACTGTTTTCCTTTCCATCTGGACCAAGGACTATGGTGGCCCTTCCCAGCTTCCAGACCCACCTACTTAGGTTACCCTCTTGTTTTTTCTCTCTGTTCCCCACGCCAACCCACAGAGAGCATTGGTGAGCTTATCATGGGAAGAAAGAGCAAAGAAAACAAATAGAACTTGAGAATCAGATTCTTTTCCAATCTCTGCCAACTATAAATCTTCTCCACTGATTTAGGTGTCACTGAGGAGCCTGGTGGGCTACATTCCATGTAGTCACAGAGAGTTGGAGACAACTGAAGCGACTTAGTATGCACGCGTGGTTCCTTTTAAAAATAAATGACCACTCACCTTTTTTTTCCAAAGCACTTAACTCCTTTTTTATTTTTGTTTTTTTTTGAAATTTAATTCACATACCACAAAATCATTTATGTAAAATGTGTAATTCAGTGGTTTTTAGTATATTCATAGTCACTCATTAGTCACAAAATATAACCATAATCACCTAACAATTTTGAACCATAATCACCTAACAGTTTCTCACCCCAGAAAGAAACCCCAAAGCCTTTTGGCAATCACCTCTCTCCTCTTATTTCCTGCTGTTAGTTTCAGGTATACAGTAAAGTGATTCAGTTATTCTTTTTCATATTCTTTTCCATTACAGTTTAACTGATTATAGTTCCTTCTGATACAGTAGGATCTTAGTTGTTTGTCTATTAGATATATAATAATTTATATCTGCTAATTCCACACTAGCAATCTTATAAGTTTTAAGTCTGATAAAGTTTATCAGGAGAAAAGAGAGGTACTGCCATTACAGTTATCCCAGTTCTGCTCTAAGAGGTTTATACCGTCTAAATTTTCCCCATCGTATCAGAATTTATAGAAGGGTAGCATACATTTTAAATGGGCATAAAATGTGTGTAATAACCATGCTAAGTGCAGAGATTAAAAATTTGTGTAGCAATAGAGCTGTACCTAAAGGGTTACATAAATTGTTTGCAGTGTACTGGGGCATCTAATTTGTGTAAAATACTTTTATGTCTATTTTTTAGGGCAAGGAACAAAATTCTACTCTAGTGCCTTACAATTATACCCTACCTAGTGTCCTGAGCAACATCTCCTGGTTCATACCTGATGTATTAGACATCACGTTTTTCTGGAAGGGATAGTATCTGCTTTTCAAGGTCATTTTTCAGGGGTATATCTTAGCTGTCAATACAAGCATCGTATTTGCAGTTCTCATTAGAGTGACTTTGTGAAATTAGTTGTGCAGTGAAGGCTAATCATTTCTAATCCCCTGCTGTTGGTGCTGTGTGGGAGAGTGAGGAAAAGCAAACAGCTCCTGAGTTGGAAGTGCCGATAGTTTCATAGAGGAAAGGGTGACTTTGTACCATCTACCAGTTGTTATACCTATTCACCCCCGCAGAGCCTGTGCAAAACCACAAGGCTCCTGGTCTCTGTATGTGCAAACAGATATTTATACAGCCAGTAACCCCTTAGCAAGAAGAAAGAAGTAGCAATTTTAGGTTCAAACTTTGACAGTAAATGCAGGTATTTTGAACTTACCTTTCTCAGCAATGGGATCTGAGCCATTTTTAACTGTGGAAATGGCTGACTGGTCAAGTTACTATCATCTTTAGCTCCCTTGCATTGTGGAGAGCAAAACGACTCACATCTAAATGACTCTTGCTCTTTTGCAGTGATAGTCTTTTAAAACACATGTATTTTGACAAGAGGACGGCTAGGCCTGTGAACAGATAGTGCACATCTGGAAAACCTGTGTACCTTCCTCTCAGTTTTGCTGTGAACCCAAACTGTTTAAAAAATAAAATCTATTAAAATATCTGTATATGTGTATGTATGTACGTATGTAGTAAAAACACAAATATTTAAAAAATAAAAAATATATAAGATTCTGTTCTGATATAATGGGTTGGCCAAAAAATTTGAATGGGTTTTCCCATAACATCTTATGCTTTTTGTCCAACTCAGTATAACCGCAGGTAGTCTTTGTGAAGAGAGAGAGGGACACGTGTGGGCTCCCAGGCAGAAAGCCATCCTGAGCCCTGCTCAGAACTGCCGGCCTCACTCTGTGGTCTGTGGGGCAGGAGCGGGAGCATATGGCCCCTGAGCACAGACTCAGGGCTCAGCTCCATCACTAGCTAGCTAGCTTTGTGACCCTGGCCAAATTCTGTAAGCTTCCTTATTTATGAAACAGAGATTAATTGGAGTATTCATTGAAATGAGGTATGTAAAGTGATCGGCACTTAGCAGCATTTGTTAAATAGTCTCTATTGTTGTTATCACTTTATTAGTAATACCCAACCTTAGGGTTTTTAAATAGTTTAAATCAGAATGCTTCAAATGAGAGTATGTTTTTCTCCTTGATGTTATAAAGTAGGTACTAATTGTGATTGATTTACTATTTAAGACTGTTACACTTTGTGAGGTTGGTTACTTGTTCTCCTTTTGCCTGTAAAAGAGGGTGCTCATGTTCAGCACTTTTTGGTTCCTAAGACTTTTAAGACGTTTATTAGTTACGTGTATTCAAAAAGAATGATGACCTAATATAACATACTGTGATGTTTCCAGAAGAAATGAAGATTTGTCTTTCCTTCCACAGATTCTATTATTTGAAATTACAAATGGTACCTGATTATTGAATTTGTGAAAATAACAGTTATAAGATGATTTTCTTGTCTTAAAAAGTGAGAGTATTTATTACCAAGTTTACACTAAATCCCAAACAAGGTTTCCCTAATACACTTGTGTTCTGTAAGATACTAATGGGGTACCTAGAAAAAAGAGTTTTGTGACCATGTAAGTTTGAGAATGACTCTTCTTTATTCTCATTCTTGGGGAATCACAGAGCATGTTAGCTGCTTAAAAAATTTTAAGAGGGACTTCCCTGGTGGTCCAGTGGCTAAGATTCTGCACTTCCACTGCAGGGGGCATGGGTTCAGTCCCTAGTTGGGGAACTTAAGATGCTGCATACCATGCAATGCAGCAAAAAAAAAAAAAAAAGTTTTAAGAACCCCATAGTAAAGATTTGTTTAGCCCAATATTTGTTTAGTTTTGATTAACAAAATATTTCCTAAACCAGTTTCACTATGGACACTTTTTGTTGTTGTTGTTCAGAATACCTATAAATATCTCTTGGGACTCTAGTGTTCCTTAGAATAGAGTTTGCAAGAAAATGCAATTGGTTGGTTTTTAGAAAAATGCAGATTGTCCAAAGTTGGTCAGGAAATTGCACAGTCTGAAACTGAAGAGGATGTTCTGTAACCGATATAGGTTAAGAGGCAATGAGGGTTTGGGTGAAAAGAGATCAAGACTACATCTTTGGGGTGGGAGGGAACATATGTATATACCTATGGCTGATTCATGTTGATGTATGGCAGAAACCAACATGATATTTTAAAGCAATTATCCTCCAATTAAATAAATTTAAATTAAAAGAATATATCTTTGGCAGCAAACTTTACGCCAATAAGTAAGATGCTCTCAGATGAGACAAACGTGGGCTGAGCGCCTAAAAGAGGCTGTTCTGCCAGCTTTGCTATGCAGCTTCAGCAAGGCTTCCATTGCAGCTGCACAGGACCAGGCTTACAATAACTGTTCCGTAAATAACTGTGAGTCAGTCTGACTTTGCTGCTAGTCTCTTCCTCTGAGGATACAAAACATTACTTCGGCTGAGGCATCAGAAGCTTGAGTCTTCCTTTTGGAAAAGACATAAATATGGACCTATCATTAAGGGAAGAGTGAGGAGACACTTCCCCACAGGATCCTTCTGCCCGTGTACCACTCCTGGCATTCTTGGTAATGACTAAAGGGAGTCCCTCCAGGCAATGTGGTGGAATTGAGAGAACGAGCATACATACCTCACTTCTGGCCCCATCCCCTTATGAGTTGTGTGGCTCAGCAAGTTGTTACGCCTCTTTGTGTCTTAGAGTCTGAGTCTCTAGAATAGGAATCATGGTGATGCTTAGCTTAAGAAAATCAAGTGGTCTAACACAGGAAAGAGTCTGATACAAGGCGACAGTCCAGAGGTGTTAGTTCTCTTCTCTTCTGGTAGGGGAGGAGCCACAGCAGTGCCCTGGTGCAGAACCTGGGGAGGTTCCTGGGGAGCAGGCATTGTGGTCATTCCTTGACTAAGTTCAGGCCATCGTCTCTGCACACACCTCAGATCACTGGGTGCAGCCCTGGTCACACCCTGATGAGTACTAGGCTGGGTTTTTAATCCCAATCCAGGTACTTATTAGCCATAGGAGCATGAGTACTCCAGTTTTCTCACATGTACAATGGGGTTAAGAATAATTCCTGCCTACCTTCCTAATGTTTGTAGAGTTTAAATGAAATACTATAAGTGACCTCCAATTAAAATAAATAAATTTATATTAAAAGAAAAATAAATAAACACTACATGCTAAAGTGTTTAGGAAAAAAAGAAATACTGTAAGTGAGAGGAAAGAAAGGGACGCACCTTTTCTGTCTCTGTGTGCAGGATGACTCTGTGGTCATTAGACAGCACCTCATTTTAAGTTCCCTGGTGGGGCAAAAGGGTGACCTTGCTCTTCTTTCCACCCAGGAAATGTTGGCGGTAGATGCCCCGAGGAGACATAAGGTATCCGTCCATGTTCTTGCCAGAGAAATGGATTCTTGTAAGTACTGAGAATTGACTTTTTAAAAGGCTGTTTTTAGGCACATGATAGCTATCCCATGCCGTAGCCACATCCCTTAGAGGGCACCAGGAAGTAAATGAGTGCAGAAGGGGATCCTGGAGACAGGGTCTGCTCTGTCAAGGCAAAAATAAGGGAAAAGGGAAACGAGGCTATGAAGGGGAGAACCAGCAGCAGATGGCACAGTGCCGAGCTGGCCACAGCTCTGTCAGAGAACACAGCCCGTGCTGGTAGGACATCTCCGAAGGAGCGATATGGAGCCACTGCATGTGGGGAGGGCGATGAGCAGTCTATCTGCTCAGTTCTTCCCATCTCCTGTCTCTGACTGGCTTGGCTGATGACTCTCCCAATTTTCTTGTTGGTTTTACTGGGTCCTTCTGGGTGGCCAGAGCCTCAGGGACCAGTGAGGTCAAAACTGGGCAGTAAAGCACCTACAGTCAAGGCTGTTCAAGCACAGTGAGGTCCTGAACCATCGGGGACCTTCTGGACAGGAGGCAGGACAAGCTGTCAGGCCTTGGGAGCACACAGCCTGAAAGGATCTGAGAGGCACATGAACTGGGCCTGCGGCAGTTTTTTAGTGAGCTGAGTCTGGTTTTGTTTTGTTTGTTTGCTCTTGTGTGCAAATAGCAGTCAGTGCAAAGCATTAAACCTTTCTCTTTTTTTTTAAATAGGTCCTGTGGTTGGAGAGTTCCCATGTCAAAATGATATAAATTTGTCACAAGCACCAGCCTTGCCACAAGTAAGAAACATAAATGTTGTGTTAGCTTGCACTGTTAGAGAACTTCCTACTTAAAAGGAGCTTGTTCACCAGGACACATAGACCCAGAGGTTTCAGGCCACCAGGTATCGGGGCATGTACTTCAGGGCCGCCTTAAAGGCCAAGTTGCCATTCCTTCACTCTTCAGCGGGGAAGACCAGTGACTTTGCCCCTGTCGGCCTCATCTACTAGCTTGAACAGTTGTGTTACTCTGCAGTGAGTCATCTCCAGCCACATTTGTCTCCGCATTTTCCTTGGCGCTTGTGCATTTTAATCATTTTGAACAGTTGGCATTTACTTGGAAGAGGAGGAAACTGGTAGTATAAGCAGGCGCTTGCCAGGTGGGCACACTGGCCTCTGCCATTCCACCCAGGCCACAGTCCTGAGCCCTTGGTGTGCCCAACCTCGAGCACCTAGGGGAAGCCAGAAGTCTTCCCTCTGACCCAGAGACCCACTGGGAACTCTCACCATAGGTCTGCATAGACACTCTGAAGAGAAGTCAGCAGATAAAATATGTAATACATGGTGCAGAAACTAGTGTGTATATGAAAAAATCAAGTTTATATCCTGTTCAGTCTGCTTAAATACACTAAGAGAAAACTTTTTTTTTGCAGCCTGAAGTGATTCAGAACATGACTGAGTTCAAGCGTGGTTTGCCACTGTTCCCCCTTGTGAAACCGCATATTAACTTCATGGCTGCAAAACTCTGAAGATTCCCCATGGACGGGAAAGTGCAAGTGGATGCATTCCTGAGTCTTCCAAGGGCTAGGAAAACCATCTTGGCCACTTTAATAGTTTCTTGTTCACTATTAGAGAGACACAGAGGAAAAAAAGAAAAAAAAAAACTTGTCAAATGTCATTATGTAGAAATATTAAAAATCCAGAGTAATTAAATTACAAAATCTTATAGATGTAGAATATTTTTAAAATACATGCCTCTCAAATATTTTAAAAGTTTTCATTACTAAGAGAAATGTCCCTTATATAACAATACTTAAAATGATGAATGATATTCCTATAGAATCTTCCTTCTTTATTCTGTAAAATAGTCACTTGTCAGAAGAAAAATATGTTAGCTTTTTTCTAAAAGCCTCCTAGGTTGACAGAAAAGACTTCAAAACATATAGAAAGGTAATACATTTTTAAAAATTGATTCTCAATTTTGCTTTCTACTTAATAGTTTCTTGTAAATAATGGAGAACATTACATTTGGCAGATAATGAACAGAGCAATGTAATTTTCTTTTATTAGTGAAATTGCTGATTAAGGCATGGTTTTAATCTTTTTATAAAATTTGAACATGTTTTTTATTCAAACTAGTAAAATGCTGGAAAACTCTAGAACACCCTACTTATTTACAGTGCTAGAAATACAGACTTACCTGACATCAATTTTGTCCCAAACTGAATTTCTCAGGATTACTGTGATTTCTTTCTGATTGAATTATATTGACATTCTTGTTCATAGTTGGTTTGCAGTGTTCCATCAGTGTCACTTTTTTCCCATCAACACATTGCTGTATTTATTTAACAAAGACAAATAGGGTCAACTTCAGATCTCACTGAGTGTGTGACATGCTTTTCCAACATCAGCTATTCTAAATGTCTGTAACTTTTTACTATGGCGAAATCGCAGTCAGTATACCAACCAAAATATTTGCCCCGTTGTGAATATAAAAGGCAACATGTACAAAGACACCTTTTTGGGGGTACAAAAAGGAAAGCCTCAGATTCTTAAATAGTGTGGTCTCCATAGAGACACTAAATCCCCGTTTTGCTCCCAGTCTAATATTGCCTTAAGTGTTAAGTTGTTTTTTGAATATATAAATACAAACATACAAACACACAGATGATGACTGGAGTGAGCTTTTAAAAAATATTTTTTCTTCATGAGATACAATGATAGATGAAATTATTACTGTATATTTAACAGCCATTTTGAAATATTTACTGTTATTAAAACTTAAAGAGAAATTGGAAACACACAGGCACTAGTAACAGTAAGTGGTCCTGTTGTTGACTAACTCAGGCGAAGTAAAGAATGGTATTTTCCAGTGACATTTCACCTCCATGTGAGTCGATTTGCCAGGACTTCTTTCTGTAGAGTCACGTCTCTTTCACATCTTACGTTTCACATTTGCCATTTTTCCAAATAATCTGAATTTGGGGCAAGAATGATAATCACAACCGTGGAGGCTGCTTTTGAAAGCGGGGCTCCATTTCTACTGTCAGATAAATGTGGTGCTGTAACTGTCTTTTTATCCCTACCTTCAAAGCTTCCTTGTACGAAGCTTGTCTTTGTCCATCAGAAGGTGTGTGAGTCACCATCACTCCCTTCTGGTTTTATGCATTTGTAGACTATGCAGCTTTTCATCAAACTGCAAATATATATGAGAGGGATCGAAAATGAGTCCTGAGTGTATAAATCTACCACTGGAGGAGTAAATAACCCACCTAAACCTTTTCTGTGGAAAATTATATGCTATTGGGTAATTTAGCTCTTTACAAAAAAAGTGGGGGTAAATCTGAGTGTCATTTTAATGAGAAAGTCACATGAAGAGCTCTGAAAGGCATCCCAGGTAGTCTCCAGGAAAGTGTGGTTGCTGGTGAGCATACTCCAGTGTTGTCTGCTGTCCACGTAGGATCTCCAGCTACTGTTGGCTCACTCAGGCTGACTTACACATTCAGCTAAATAGGTCCAAATTGTAGTCCATGAGCAATAACCGACTACCTGGACACTGCTCTTTCCTCAACGTAAAGGAGATTTGTGAAACACATTCAGGTGTCAGTTACCTGTGACTTTTTAAAAAGTCTTTTTCATGAGTTGATGTGGAAGAGAGAGCATGTGACACAGCCAGGAGGTGGTGGAGTGCTAGGGTAATCCTGTTTACAATAAATTGCCTGATTTTCACCTCTGGAGTTTGCATTTGTATTATTTTTACAGTTTTCAGTGGCCGATCCTCAACCTGCCTCTCAACATCCCGATTTAACAATGTTTCTTGCTTTTTCATTGTTCCTAATGCAAAAAGCAGTGGGTTTTTTGGGTTTTTTTAAATGAATCTAAGTAACAGTGATTTACTGTTACCCCTTGAGTCAATTTCACACTCTTAAGAGCAGATCACTCTGGTAAAATAGAAGTCTTGATGTTAGAGGCTGAACTCCTTGCTGTGAGTATTGTCATTGACCCCAGATCCAGAAAGATTTGTCCTGGGCATTACAGGGAGGAAAATTTTAAAGGTAGAAAAAATATTTATCTTCTCTACAGCTAGGTTTCTGCATCTTCCTGCCACATCTCCAGCAAATATCTTGTCTGATCCCTGGCTTCTTACTCCCTGGTCAAAATAATCTCTCTACTTAGGTGGTTACCAGCTGGCTCAACAGGGCTTTTCAAGAGGAAATCTGCTTGTTAGTCAGTTTCCAACCTAGGACAGTAGAGCATGGCACACAGTCAGCTTTGTGCCCAGGTAGATGCTGCTGCACTATCTCAGGGCCGCAGACCACCCCAGGCTTTGTGATTTGGTGCAGTTTCCCATCTCTCACGATGCAGTGTGTGTGGGGAATCACCTGGTCTCCTTCCCATGTTTGCAGAATGTTTATAGCAGAAACCAAGGATTCTCACTTACTCATCTTCCCCTGTAAGGGTGTTCCTGCCCTCTTAACCCTGTAGGCTCCTGGATCCCTAGTATTCTGTGCTGCCCATCTGATGTTCATTCATTGACCTTGTCAGCCTGAACGTGGAACACTCCATGGTGTCTTGTGGTAAAGCTTATTGGTAGTATGAATTGCTACTTTTCTCTCTTCAAAGATAATAACAGCATTTTTAATAGTTCATACCCTAAATTAACATTCACTGACATTGTAAAGCACTTTATAGACCATAGACCACCCTCACAGACATCTCCCACAGTAGATCTTTACAGTAATCTTTTTGAAATGGGAGGATGATGATTAAAATCATCATCATCATCCCAGGTTTTCAGAGGTGAAAACAGGCTCAGAAAGTTTGAAGTTTGCCCAGGACCGTGTGGGAAGCACAGATTTAAACCTCCACTCAGATCTTTAAATGCTTGTTCTCATTGTTCCAAGTGGATTTCTTGTAATAATAGGTGGTGGTTGTTCAGTTGCTGAGTCACTTCTGACTCTGAAACCCCATGAACTGCAGCACGCCAGGCTTCCCTGTCCTCCACTATCTCCCAGCATTTGCTAAAACTCGGATCTTTAATCACTAGTTGTCGTTGTTCTATGGGGATTTCCTATAATAATAGGTACCAAGTCTATTAAGGTACCTGTGGAACAAAGTAGAAAGGTGGTTACCTTTACACTTGCATGAAGCTTTATTTTTTTCACAGATAACCACTTTAGGCTCCCAACCTTTGCCTGTTTAGAAGGGAGTAAATCCAGATCTCAGAGTCTGTGTGGCTGTCCTCCTGTCTGGCCTGTGTCATTTCCCCTCTACTGGGCTCCCCTGTGGCCAGTTAACCACCACAGCATGCAGGATCTCCTTCCCTCTTGGAGTTAATCCAGACCCACACCTCCTGACCTGCCCTTAATTTAAGTTCTCCTTCCTTTTGCCCCTGGAGTGATGAGAAGACCTGGAATCCTTCAAGAAATTCTGAACAAGGATTACGAAGAAGAGTCAAGTTCACCTGTAATCCCACCACTCCAAGACAGCCATGGGTTTTTTGGGGTTTTTTTTTGCATTGTTACTTTGCAGTCTTTTCCTTGTGCATGTTGACTGGGGTCATATATTCAGTGTTATGACTTTTTACTTCCATTGTCTATCTATATTGGATAATCTTGGGAAAATTGTGATATTTGTTGTTGTTGTTGAGTTTTTCATGTCTTATACTGTAGTTTGTTTATCTGATCCTCTGTGGGATGTTTAGGGTGTTTTCAAACTTTGATCCATGATAAAACTCCTTGTGCAGAGTTTGTGTGTGGTTTTCTGGTTATTTCTTTAAACCACTGGGTTGTGGAATATAAATAAATCATTTAACTTCCTTTTGGAAAAATTTTAAATCTAGAGAAAAGTTGGAAAAATAGTACAGTGCCCTCCCCACTGTATTCACCAGTTTAATCACATTTTCTACACGCATTGCTCCCTCCCCCCGCCCCTCTTTCATCAGGTTGCAGATGTCATGGCTCCTCACTCCTAAATACCTGATCAAGTTTCTCCTAGTAACACGGTCGTTGTGTAGGCCTCACCCAGAGGTAGGTCTGGGTTGTGTCCTCTTTGTTTAGATGTTACATACAAGTAAATATAGCAACTTAGATGAAAGAAGTACATATCTTGAAAGAAACAAATGACCAAAACAGACATGAAAAGAAATAGAAAATGTGAATATTCCCTTAATCTGTCTTAAAATGAATTAATCCCTTTTCCACAAAATTCCAAACCCAGATGGCTTCAATGGTAAATTCTATCAGACATTTAAGGGTGAAATGTTAGCAATCTTACATTTTAGGAAACAAGAGGGAACACTTTTATGAGGTCAGCATTACCCTTCTACCAACCTCAAAAAAAAAAAAAAAATCCAAGAAAGATATTTCAAGTATAGAAAGCTCCAAACCGATTACCCTTTTAAGGGTCCTGAAAGGCTTAAACAAAATGTTAGCAATTTGAACCCAGTGATGTATAAAAGAATATACAATTGATTTGCAAGTACTATATCAATATTACATGGTAATAGGGTTCTCCCAGGAATGCAAGGTTGGTACAATATTTGAAAATCAATTATAAGTAGTAGTATTTACCATAGTGACAAAATTAAGGAGTAAAAACCACATAATCAGTTCAATAGGTAGAGTAGAAGCATTTTACAAAGGTCATACTAACAGCTCTCATTAAACAGGAATAGAAGGGAACTTCCTCAGGCTAGTAAAGGGAATTTAAAGATACCTACTGGTGACATAATATGTAAGGATAATATATTGATGAGTACTTTGACCCTAAGAGATGCACCAAGATGAGGATGTATGTTCTCACTACTTTTTTCAAACTTGTAAATGAGGTCCTGGTCAGTACAATAGAAATTGGGAAGAATGAAGCAAAACCATTCACAGATGGCATGAACACACACCAAAATGACTCTCTCAGGAATACAAAGTGCTACTACTAATAACTGAATTTACAAGGTTGCAGGAAATAAGTCAACAAGTCAATTTATGCCATCTACAAAATTAAAATATAATTTATAAGAGCACCAAAAAGGTATTTAGTGGCAAAATTTTTCTACATGTGAAGAACCTGTGCGCTGAAAACCTCAAAACATTGCTAAAGGAAAGACCCTAATAAAAGTACAAATGCATCATATTAATGTATTGTAGGACAGTATTTATAAGATACACATTCTCCATTGAGCTATAGATTCTAGAGAAGTGCTTGTCAGAATTCCCACAGGCTTTGGGGGCAGACATGTGCAGGCTGGTTTTAAATTTTGCATGGACATACAAAGAACCCTGAATAGCTAAAGTACATCTAAAGAACAAATTTATCCTTCCTAATAGCAAGGTTTATTTATATGCAATTATATCCAGCTAGTGAGTCCTGGCCTAAGAAAAGTCCAGAGAAAGCCCTACATTGATTTTGATTGATTTTTGACAAAAGCATCATGGTATTTGATGGGGAAGAGTAGGCTTTTCAACAAATGGATCAAAAACAACTGGATATCCTTGTTGGGGGGAAATAAAGTGAACCTTAACCCTTATCTCACAGTATGTACAGAATTAACTCAAAAAGGACTACAGATTTAAAGATTAAAAAACTGTAAAAGTTCTACAGGGAAACATAGAAAATCTTTTCAAAGTTTGGTAGGCAAACATTTCTTAGGATACAGAAGTCACTAAGCAAGGGGAAAAAAAATGGGCATATTGAAGTTTTTCAAGTTTGAAACTGTCTTCAAAAGACACCATTAAAAAAAGAATATGAAAAAGAAAAGGAAATGGCAAGCTGCTGACTGGGAGGAAGTACCTAAATGAGACAAAGGAGTTCTACGTAAGAACATACGAAAAACTCACACGACAAAAATGTTGGGAGAGTTCAGGAGATGCTTCACTCAAAGATATGGTCAACAAGCACGTGAAGAGATGCTCTCATCATGAGTCATCAGAGAAAGGCAAACGAAAGCCAACAGGAGAGCACAACTACAGTGAGAAGGAAGGTCAGTGATCACCTGGAGAAAGGTCAGGAGATGGGCTCAAAGGACACATTTTTAGAGAAGACGCATCCACCTCCTCAGTGACTGCTGAAGTCTGTCCTGTCTTGGTTGATGACTCTTGAGTTTTACTCAGTGGTTGGTAAACTCCTTGCTGTATAAGGAGTAGGTTTTCCTTGAACTTAAGATGGTTTGTGAAAGTGAAAGTCGCTCAGTCGCGTCCAACTCTTTGCAACCCCGTGGACCATACAGTCCATGGAATTCTCCAAGCCAGATCACTGAAGTGGGTAGCCTTGCCTTCTCCAGGGGATCTTCCCAGCCCAGAGATAGAACCCAGGTCTCCTGCATTGCAGGTGGATTCTTTACCAGCTGAGCCACAAGGGAAGCCCATTCAAGAAGAGGTACCTGAATTCCCAGTTGGAAGACACTGGCAAGGCTGCTCAGTTGAATTGCACTGAGAAGACTGCCCAGTTGAAAGACCTGGAAAGGTTTGGACTGGGTACTAAGGTAAGTTAACCTGGTGTCTTTCCTTGAATTGGGTGCTTTGAGTTTATTGGAATAAAAGTGAAGATAACATGAGAGCTTTTAGCTCTGAAAATAGAGTCAAAATGCTCCTCCCAGCTGGTTACAGCTTTCTCAGTTTTCCCCACTCCTTAATGAGTGAAGACACGTTCATCTGGGCTCCACATGTAAGAATAGGCCCCCCAGTGCTCTGAGCACCCATGTTGGTTTTAGTCTGCTAGAGTGAGAAACCCAGACACTTCCGGGAGGAACTTGCATTATCTGCCTGAGCCTTTAAAACATAAATATTCTATCTGATCTTCTTAGGTATATTGCTCTACATTTTGAGAGCTTGGTTTGTTGATCAGTGAGAAAACTCTTCTTGGTCTCTGTAGTCTGGAAGGTACTCCTATGGTGTACTTTTGGAAGCCAGTTGAATAGACTAGGATTCTGAACAGTCTCTGACTGGCCCTACTAGCTCTCGGGAGTTTATCATAAGGGATCCCAATCCATAAAGGGCCTTTGTCATGTCAACTTTCATTCCATCCACCAGTATAATAAGGGTCTTTACTTTGATTATTTTTGCAAATAAACTTTCTAGATCCTGTGAGGGCTGTATCCTTTGCACAATCTCATGGGGACATCTTTCGTGTCTTATTTAAGACCCTACTCCTCAATGGCTATGACGGATCCTTTAAACTGGAAAAAACTTTTAAACTGATGAAATTTTAGAGAATTGTGTTTGTAAACAGCCATTTTATTGGTAGCTATGCAAAGACCATAGATTAATTTTGCCTGCTTTGAGCTTTATATAAATGAAAATTTAAAAATATACTTTGCTTGTGCTTGCCTTTGTACAAAATTTCATGTTAGATTACTCATTTATCATGTATGTAGCTATAGTTTTTTCTATTTTCATTGTTATACAGAATTCCATTGTATGACCATATCACCATTTGTTCATTCTACTATTGAAGGACATTTAGGCTTCCAGTTTTTGGTTATTTATAAATAAAGCCATGAATGTTCTGAAACACATCTTTGGGTACACACTTATATGCCTTTCTCTGGGTCAACCTGGGAGTGAAATTGCTGTGTCATAGATATCCATGTATCTTTAACTTTAGGAGATGCCATCACTCATACCCCTCCCCACCCCGCAGCACCAGTGGTGGGATGGGGAGGGGTATGAGAGTTGTAATTTTCCCCCATCACTTAGCATTGTTAGTCTTTTCGATTTTTAACATTCTGATGGGTGTGGCAGGTGAATAATTTGTAGTTTTAATTTGTATTTCTTTGTATACTTACGGAAAATGAGCTATGCTTTGTATACTTACTATTTCAATATTCCCTTTTAAGAAGTCTCCTGTTCTGTTTTTGTTTTTTTTTTAACTATACTGCCAGTCTTTTGATTAGTGAGTCCTAAGAGTTGATCTGAGTTCTTCTGTCAGTTATATTCGTTGCAAATATTATTTATCACTCCCTGGCTTGCCTTTTCACTCTTTCATCAGTATGTACTTTTCTAGTTGTTTTCAGTGAGGGTGCAGAACCATCTGGTCAACCATTGTGAGAGGCAAAACTTGATCTTATTTTAATAACGAAAATCGATCTGTTGTCAGTGGGAATTTGAGAAAGTTTTTTGAAAAAGATTGCAAGTTGAGAAGGAAGCCAATTCTGGCAATGTAAGATTTAATGAGCAAAAAGATATAGGGAAAATCAGGGTCTGTCGGGGGGGGGGGGCCTGGCGTGCTGTGATTCATGGGGTCGCGAAGAGTCGGACACGACTAAGCGACTGAACTGAACTGAAGCTACTCTAGGGCTCTGTGTTCTTAGGCAAGTGTTTGTACTCATAGGAAGAGGGAATACTCATTTTAATAAGTTCTTGAGAGAATTAAATGAGAAAACATGTGAGAAAGTTTTTGGTAAACACATAAGGTATCAAAATCAGGCTGTGTGTGTGTGTGTGTGTGTGTGTGTGTGTGGCGCGCCCACGTCCAGCACATTATTGCACCTCTGGACGTCCTGAATTAAAACCGGGCCTGAGAATTATTGCTGATGTTGCAAAGATACATTTATCCACCAGAGGGAGACAAAACACTTGTCCGTGAAAAAGTCCATCATCAAACCCGTTCTCTGACTTCACAGCTGCATCAGTTCCTATTTTTATGCAATGTGCCAGGCAGGCACAAATATGGAAAGACAGGCAAAATTGTCCTCGGTACCGTTGCTTGCCAACCAAAGAAATTCTTGCCAGCACTGGCAAAAATTCTTGGAACTAACTTAAGAAATAACATGTGGAGAAAAATGTATCTTTTTCACCCAGAACTAGCATCTATTTAGAAATATTTTCAATTCCTTTTCTAGCTCACTTTTGACATCAAAACTGAAAATAAAAAAGGATGGGTAATATTTTTCATGTATTACAGAGAGGAAATTTTTGAAATAAGATTACTCTAAGAATTATGCAAATAGAAATCAACATCAGCATGAGTAAATTAGCTTAAGACATGTTCACAGGATTTTAGGAAATATGCAGACATAATAATGAATGCTCATTTCTAAATGTGAAAGATTTGATTGGCAATTCTCAGCTTTCATTTCACCTATCTCCTTCCAAGCTTTATCATAGAAGCTATAAAAGTTACAGTCTTGATCTCTGCCCCCTTTTAGCTGCAGGCGGTCAATGAGATGCAGGTAGAAACCACTAGGGAGGAAGGACTTCCATTCTGGGATGAAATGATAAGACTTAGTACAGGAAATTTCTTTTCTCCTTTGTTCCCCCTCCTCCTGCCCCATCTTCCTATGGACACAAAACTTGGTGGTGGAGTAACAATCCCTGTCCATGAGATGACAAGTGTGAGGATAAAGCCAGTATAACTAGGGATGTCAGAGAGGACAGGCAGGAGGAGCCTGGATCCTTCCTTGATGAGCATTATCTGAAGCAAAACCTGAAGTTTGACATGTCATTTGGTTATAGAGTGAATATTTTCAACAGACTGATACTAGGAAAGTCAGGAAATCCCGTCACCCTACCTGACATAGCCTGTGATTCCTTCAAGGTTGGCACCAGGTTAAAGTACAACAGACCCTGCTGTGACTGAACACACAGTCAACAAAACAGAAATAATAAACCAAGTAGTAATAGAAAACAGGTATTTGTATCAACACAGGCCTAATTTGGCCTTAAGGATGGACAGACAACAAACAAAGGTATCTACTTGGAAAAGGAAATGGGAAAGAGTAAGATTTGTACGTTTTGATTAAGGAGAGTAGCAATTTCCTTATTTCATGTCCAGGATATTGAGAATAATTGCCATTCCATGGTCCGCTGCAGGGAGATTTCATGGAACAGAATTATCTGAAAATCAGGGTTGTTTAAAGAACTGGGGAGAACAAAGGGGGGTGAGATATTATATGATGTCATATGATGTCTCCCTGGAAAGGTCGTGAAGGTGTGGGTGTCTTCTCCCTGGAACTGTCATACACCTGCTCCATGAACTGCAGGGGACAGTGAAGGTGCACTATCAGAAGGCAAGAAGTAGAAGGAAGTAAATCCTTTCAAATGTTGAACCTTATCAGGGTTTGCTCCTAATGCTCTTCTCACTTTCAGGCTTTCATTAAATGCTGCTGCTGCTGCTGCTAAGTCACTTGAGTCGTGTCCGACTCTGTGCGACCCCATAGACGTCAGCCCACCAGGCTCCCCCGTCCCTGGGATTCTCCAGGCAAGAACACTGGAGTGGGTTGCCATTTCCTTCTCCAATGTGTGAAAGTGAAGTCGCTCAGTCATGTCTGACTCGTAGCGACCCCATAGACTGCAGCCTAACAGGCTCCTCCATCCATGGGATTTTCTAGGCAAGAGTACTGGAGTGGCTTGCCATTGACCTCTCCGTCATTAAATGCTGGTAACTCTCATCTCCAAAGCAAATCTTCTGAGTTTTCAGACTCATTTCCACCTGCCACCTGGATGCTTGCACAGTCTGTCAAACTCACAATGTCCAAAAAGGAGCCCCTTAAAATATCTTTTCTTCCTGTTTATTCCCTTTCCCATTCTGTATGTTTTTTGCACAGTTTTTATTCGGTGCTGACTGCATGTCTCTCACTTTGCTAGTGCTAGTGGTATAAGGAAGAACAAAGCCAGACATGGTTCTACTCCACTGCATTTTCAGCCTAGAGGGACAGACTCCACTAAATAAATAAGCACACAGATAATTACATATTTCAGTCCACCTCGTGATGACAAAGGAATGGACACCAGAGGAAAGTTAGCAGGGGAACTTCTAATTAGGCAGAATATTACCCACCTGGTCACCCAGGTTGTTGTCCTCTCCTTTCTCTCTCTTACCATTTACATACAACCAACCAAAACAGTTTGCCTATTTGATGTCCTAAATATTTCTCAAGCCCATGTCCTCTTTCCCTTCCTCTCCTAGCAGAGACTCTATCTTCTATGTGGTATCATACAGAGTACCTTTTTTATTTCAATGGAATAGAAAACTCACAAATATGTGGAAATTAACATACACTTAAATAATCGATGGGTCAAGGAAGCAATCACAAGAGAAATGAGAATAGCATGAGAAAAATGGAAATAAAAATACAACATATCAAAAAGTATGAGGTGCAGCCAAAGCAGTGCTAGGCGGGAAACTTATAGCTGTAAAGACATACAATAATAATTTAGAAATCTTTCAAATCAATCAATTGTTTACATTAAATAGCTAGAAAAAGAGGAGAAAACTGAACCCAAAGGTAATATGAGAAAAGAAATTAAAAAGATTAGAGAAATAATAAAGAATAGAGAAAATGAGCAATATTTAAATTTGGTTCTTTAAAAAGATCAACAGAATGTGTGAGCATGGAGTTGTTAATAATATTCCTCTATTGAGTACGTCAAGGTTGTATATTGTCACCCTGCTTATTTAACTTATATGCAGAGTACATCATGAGGAATGCTGGGCTGGAAGAAGCACAGGATGGAATCAAGATTGCCGGGAGAAATATCAATAACCTCAGATATGCAGATGACAACACCCTTATGGCAGAAAGTGAAGAGGAACTAAAAACCTCTTGATGAAAGTGAAAGAGGAGAGTAAAAAGTTTGGCTTGAAGCTCAACATTCAGAAAACAAAGATCATGGCATCTGGTCCCATCACTTCATGGGAAATAGATGGGGAAACAGTGGAAACAGTGTCAGACTTTATTTTTTGGGGGCTCCAAAATCACTGTGGATGCTGATTGCAGCCAGGAAATTAAAAGACACTTACTCCTTGGAAGGAAAGTTATGACCAACCTAGATAGTATATTAAAAAGCAGAGACATTACTTTGCCAACCAAGGTCCGTCTAGTCAAGGCTATGGTTTTTCCCGTGGTCATGTATGGATGTGAGAGTTGGACTGTGAAGAAAGCTGATCGCCGAAGAATTGATGCTTTTGAACTGTGGTGCTGGAGAAGACTCTTGAGAGTCCCTTGGACTGCAAGGAGATCCAACCATTCCATTCTAAAGGAGATCAGTCCTGGGTGTTCATTGGAAGGACTGATGCTAAAGCAGAAGCTCCAATACTTTGGCCACCTCATGCGACGAGTTGACTCACTGGAAAAGACTCTGATGCTGGGAGGGATTGGGGGCAGGAGGAGAAGGGGACGACAGAGAATGAGATGGCTGGATGGCATCACCGACTCGATGGAGGTGAGTTTGAGTGAACTCCGGGAGTTGGTGATGGACAGGGAGGCCTGGCATGCTGTGATTCATGGGGTCGCAAAGAGTTGGACATGACTGAGCGACTGAACTGAACTGATTGTTGTTTTAATATCTGTGGGATCAGTAGTGATGGCCCTTTTTTCATGTCTGATATTAACAAACTGTGTCTTCTCTTTCTTGGTTAGCCTGGCTATAGGTTTATCAGTTTTAATGGTCTTTCAAAGAACCATTTTGGGTTTCCTTGATTTTCTCTATTGATTTCCTATATCCAGTTTCATTGATCTCTGTCCTCATTTTTATTCTTTCTTTTCATCTATTCAGTTTGGATTTAGTCTTCTAGTTTACTAAGGTGGAGGCTTCAGTTTTAGATCTTTTCTTTTTCTTTTTAGATCTTTCTTCTTTTCTAATACATGCCTTCAATGCTGTATATTTTCCATATAGATAGTATCGCTTTTACTGGTCCAACCAGTTTTTATAAGTTGTATTCTCATATAGTTCATAAAATTTTTTAAAATTTCTCTTGAGATTTGTTTTTTACTTATGTATCAACTACATTATTCAATTTTCTGCTATTTGGAGGTTTACCAGTTATCTTTCTGTTTTGATTTCTAGTTTAAATCCACTGTGATGCAGAGTATACTATTTCTGTTGTTTTGAATTTGTTAAAGTCCGTGTTCTGCCCCAGAATGTAGTCTATCTTAGTGAATGTTCCATGCGAGCTTGATAAAGATATATACTGTGCACTTGTTGGGATGAAGTAATCTATAGATGTCGACAGATACAATCGATGAAGGTGCTCCTGGTGTCAGCTACATCTTTATTGATTTTGTGCGTGCTGGATCTGTGCATTTCTTATAGAGGGGTGTTGGAATCATAGTGGATTGGTTTATTTCTCCTTGTAATTCTATCCATCTTTGCATCACAAATTTTGACTCTCTTGTTGGGTCCATCCCTATTAAACACTGTTACGGCTTCTTGGGGAAGGGACCCTTTTATCATGTATGTCCCTTCTTTATCCCTTATCATTTTCTTTGCCCGGTTCTGCAGCGGGAAGGCCGCCCTCGACGGATTCGCCTCCGCACTCTCTCCACCGCTTGTGAAGGGGACCTGCAGCCCCATTGTGTGAGGTTGTTTTAGACGACCTGCTGTCACCTGCAGAGGAACAGCCAGAAACTGTCACGAAATGTCTCGAGTTGCTGTCAGCATGCTGGGCCTTCTCCGTGTCCACCCTCAATGGCTCTCGCCTTGGGGCACCGTCTCCGGGGTGAAACCCTTCGCTGTCCTCCGAGCTCCTCGAAATCTGCAATTCGGCCACAGAGTCGAAGCTCTGCCCACCCTCAGTGGGCAACTTGTAAGTGAATTTGTCGTGGTCACAGTCTCTCCTGGCGCTTCAGCGCCTCCCGAGCTCTGCCGGGCTCCGCGGTCCGAGTCCCTGGAGCTGGGGCTCCAAGCGCGGCCGCGGACCCGGGGTGAGGCCGGAGGGCGGTGGACACTCGGCCGCTCCGCAGCTCCGCCGCTCGCGCCGTCTGGGCCGTTAAGGATGTTGATTCGTTACCAAACTGCTGGCTGGGAAGCCGGTCATGATTCAAACATCATCAGAGATCATCCAGGTATCGCAGAAGGAATGGTTCTTACTTTGGTATCCACCTTACAATTCATTTAATGTTTGGGAGAGGGTAATTTTTTTTGTTAATGTATTCTCTTACCAAAAAGTGAGAGTAACTAATGTCTAGTGCTGCTGCTGCTGCTAAGTCGCTTCAGTCGTGTCCGACTCTGTGCAGCCCCATAGACGGCAGCCCACCAGGCTCCGCCGTCCCTGGGATTCTCCAGGCAAGAACACTGGAGTGGGTTGCCATTTCTTTCTCCGAATTTCTAGTGATAGAGCTGCAAGTCAAGACTTGTGAGTGGCAACTCGATACAGAGGTCTCATGTGTGTGTGGGACCTCCACTTAGACTTTGGGGCCCAGCAAATGGGTTTGAATTATGGTCAGATATTTATCAGTTGTGCGATCTTAACCCCATTTGCTCTCTAAAGGACTGTTCAATTAAGTCTGCAAAGGACAGTTGGATCTTGGTGAATAACAGTGGATTATCAACTTCATCAGAGGGTCACTCCAACTTAGCTGCTCTTCAAGATGTCATTTCTTTGTTGGCGCAAAGCAACACATTCTTTGGGTCTGGTTTGTCTGCTGGAAGTAATTTACCTCCTGAATTTAGTTTACATACATAAATAATACATGTCATTGTAAAAAATTCAAAACATGTAATAATGAGCAGAAAGAAGAAGGTAAAGGTAGCCCGAAAGCTGTACCCTAAGTTAATGCCCAGTATTCAGGGATCCTAGTGGACAAGAGGCTCACACTGGTGGTATATCGATTCTCACTTGTTCCCCTGCTTTCAGCACAGCCTTACCACCTCCAGGGGAGGCTTGGACCCCCGAGTCCAGAGCTTTGCTGAGTTAGCATCTCCAGGGAGTAAACCTCTAGTCTTCAGCCAGTGGCAAGGTGATATAGACTCCAGCCACTCTGTGTTCAGACTTGCCTTGACTCCCCCAGTTTTCCACCCACCTGATCACGACAGGGGGCCTGACCAGGGATCAAACCCAGGCCACCTTCACTGGGACTGCAGAGTCTTAGCCACTGGACCATCAGGGAAGTGCCTATTCTGTTGGTTTCTGCCGTATATCAACATGAATCAGCCATAGGTATATGTATGTCCCCTCCCCCTTGAGGCTCCCTCTCACTGCAAAATAGCTGGTAGAAATTTGCTGTATGACACAGGGAGCTCAAATCCAGTGCTCTGTGCTTCCAAACTCTTATTGCTATTGTCTCCCTGCCACTTTTTTCTTTATGGTTGAAGTTTTAATTGAATCTGTTTAGTCTTATTTCAGTGGAGTTATAAGAGGGAGTAGAGATAAGTTTTTTGTTCATTTTTTGATGATTACTGGAAGCTATCTCAAAAATTCTCATATACATTAAATTTAATCTAGTGTCTTAGAACCTGTTGAGCTGGGTAACTGCTTTGTGTGTATGTGTGTGTATGTATTGAGGATAAGAGGGCATCAGTGCTAGACAAATGTTTAATTGACCCTTAGTTTTGTACTATTACCATAATTAATCACAAATGTAATCTTCTTTGCTCCTTTTCCCTCATATTTTATAAATAGTTGTCTTTAAATTATTCTTTCGCACATTGGCCTTAAATCTATGTCAAAGTTTCTTTCTTTCAAGAACAAGTAGAACTTGCCTTGCCTGGAATGTAAAGTATTTCAAAATACAGTAGGACCTTGACCATTTTTGTTAAACATGCTTTTGTCCCATGTACATATATTAAGAAAAATTAAACATTAAAAGCTAAGAAAAATTATAAAGAAAATGAAATTTAACAAAGCTTTTGCAGATAAAGGATTATAAAAATCTATAATCATTTCTCTATTTATTTTCTATTTCTTTCTGTTATGAATTAAAAGTACTCTCACATAAGTCCATTTATATCTATAGTCCAAACAGAATTAACAAATGTTAAGTGCCAATTTTATTCAAATATTTGTTTATCCTAGATTCTCTTGGGTGCAAATGACAGAAACTCATCTCAAACTACCTGGCTGAAAGGTTATTTATTTATTTGAATACCTGGGAGTTTCAAGGGTTTATTCAGCTCTAGTTATAACTAGATCAAATGGGGTGTCAAATGATGTTGTCTGGATTCAAGTGTTATATCTATCTGTCCATCACAAACATTGTTTTATAAAAATTTTATCAGGCTGTTGACAATAATATTTAAACAAATATCCAAGCAAGTGTTTCATTTGAGGTAGTTCCCTCAGGAGAGTAATTTATCTATTGGGTTTTCCTTCTAGTCGTGTGGATTAGAGTCACAGGGTAAAATCAGTCTGGTAATTTTATAATCAGTTCATTCACTGTTCCCCATCTGATCTACTTTCTCTGTGGACACTTGTGCATTGCACCCTGCAATCCCTTGAATGTCTGAGCTTTCCCCAGCCTTGTCAGCCATAGTGGGGTGGAGAGGTTGCTTCAGCCTGTGGGAGAGGAAAATGCCAAACTCTTGCTTTCCTGATAAGACATAAGTCAGCCAATGTCAGTTCTCTGTGAAGACTCTCCCCAAAATCTCCCCATTCCTCTCAGATTAAGTTACGTATAGAGAACTAAAGTTTTCCCCCTCAAAACATTCTCTTATTCCCAGGAGAAACTACGTGCAGGAGGGGATGCTGGGAGAGGAGGGGCCACTTGCTGGGACCTCCCAGTCCCCACCCCAGTTGGGAACAAAGCGAGGCTTTCTTGGACCCCTCGGAGCAAAAGAGGGAGTGGAGGGAAGGGAAGTGCTTGGTCTAGAAAAGGGGTGTGATGTCAGCCGGCCCCCACAGCCTGCACCCTACACCAGCTACGGGGTTAGCAGGAGGGGTCCACTCTGCCCAGTCTGTCCCCCAGTCCACGAACAGGCAATATCGTCAGGAAGGGATGGCTGTGGCCCAGATCACAGTGGGCCCGGGACATGATGGGGAAGAGGGTGGTGAGTAGTCGTGCTTTCAGACAAAGGCTCTCCTAGATGAAGATGCTCAGTGTCCCTGTCACCAGGGAGGCCCACAGCCCAGGGGACCCCAGGGGGCCCTAAGGTCTCTGCAGCCCTCCACACTCCAGGTCCCAGAGGGTGGTGGGGAAGGCGATGGCACAGACCTGACAAGGGGGACAAACACCCTTGCACAGCACCTCGTGGAGAAACATCTGCTCTGGGAAAGGAGGAGGGCTCAGGGCTCGGGGTGGAAGGCCAGAGCCCCTACTTCACCTCTGCAGCCCGAGGCCCAGGGTCCGTGGGTAGGTGGGGACAGGTTGCACCGGTGGTTTGCCTGAATGAGAAGTTGAGGGGAGCAAATAGATTAGAAGTGAGCCTGGGAGGGCTGGACAGAGAACTCTCTAACCCATCCAGGTCCCTCCCAGGAAACCCCACAGTCAGTCTCCATGGACCCAGTGGAGCGGAGAAGGGAGGCGGCCACTGGCCACCAGCCTCCAATCCATGCACTCCCAGCCTTCCCTTTCCACCTGGGAGCATTCCGCCGCCCTGCCGGCCTGGGCTCCCCACCAAACCTGAGTGATAGTGGCGACTCCGTCGACTGACCAGCTCTGAGTAAACAGCTGTGTGTTCTCACTGGAGTTGCCTGTGTTCATCTTACAGAGCTCCGCACTCAGTGGAAGAGAAGAGGGGATCATGGCAGAAGCAGGGCTCCAAGGAAACACTGGCTGAGGTTTGGGCCAGGCGTGTGAGCGTGGCCTCAGCTCAGAGCAGCCCTTTCTCTGGTCCCCAGAGGGTGGATCTGGAGGCAATGCTCCAGGAGGCCGTGGAGACACTTTGACTATACCAGCAACTACTCTCTTGGGGCAGCCGCCTGGCCTGCATCATCTCCTGTCCCCACATCATCTCCTCTCTCTCGAAGTGGTTTGTGGTCTCCATTCTCCATCTGCAGTGTACTGGACACAGCTCACTGTTTTATCACTGCCTCCGCTGCCCACCGCCTGAAGGTGGAGTGTCTTCCCTCTGTCTTTGCTTTCAGGTTCATTCAGGTTCCTCTGGCAAACCTCAATTTCTTCCCATAGATTTGAACTTGAACTTCCTGGAGAAGCTCCATGGGGAGAGACTGGGGTCTCACCTCATTGCAGAAGCCTAGGGTTTGGCACCTGTGGGGCCACCCCTGTGGGCAGAGTTCCCTTTGGACAGACCCAGGGCTCCACTCCAGCTGCTGACCTTGCAGGGAAAGGGGTGAACATGGGGACAGGCTGGGGCTGTGCTGATTTGTGCTGGTGGAGAGGGTGCTGTTGTCAGGGGATAGGTGTGGTCTTCTTCCCCGCAGGCAGCTGGCTATGCTGTGGTCCTCCGCCCTCCAGATCTGCCTTCCTCCTCTGAATGCTCTAAGTAGCAGTTTAGAGGTGAGGATGTGCTGCTTACAGTTGGTGGGGACCCTATCCCCTCACGTAGTGGGTGGGGAAGAAGGCTGCTGTTCGTTAGATCAGCTGAGGGCTGAGGCTTCAGCGTGATCCGGCAGCCCTCCAGCTCAGATCCCTTATAACCCAGGGGGGATGCTGGAACATTGTCTCCTGTTTCTGGCCTATCAACAAGTCCTAGATCTCCATCTCCAGGGGTAACCATGGATGCCATGAAGTCAGTCTGCCCAGAGTCCTTATAGTCAAAGTGGCTCCATGTAGAGCTTTAGTTCCTCATATCCATGACCCACAATAAGCCACGGATCCTTCACAATTTGCTCTTATTTCTTACTGAGAATCAGAGATTTCTTAAACAGCTCTTCATTCCATAACTATCCATCCAGAAGTGAAACTAATGTATTCTGTTCTAGTACCCCTCTGGCAGCTCCTTGAAGTTCTGTCCATCAAAAGGCAGGAATCCATCGCACTGTGGCCAGGATAACTTCCTGTGGTTCTTACCTACGAGAGTTCCAGGGCAGCATGAGGGGGACCACCCCAGAAGGTGTCCAGCTTGTTGTAAAAGGTGAATTTGTTGCTGAAGAAGTTAAAGCATGATGCTTGTGTTCACATCCAAGAGCAGATTTTCTGCTTGTGAATCTCTGTGGACAGCACCCTCCTGGTGACCAGTCACACTGAGCACACTACTGGTGGACTCTGCCTTCAGCCTCTCTGCTTTCCTACTGCCCTGAGCCATGGGTGCTCACACACTGCTCCTCCACTAGCGTCCTCTGAACAAGGTGGGGAGTTTCCTCAGCCTCTGTCACTTTAGAGATTTCACTTTGCTGGGATGGTCCAAGCCCTCATGATTCCTGCTTTGTGGGACTGTCTCTGGAGGCTGGAAGAGTTCTGTCCAGTCTCATCAACAGTCTTCATGGCTGTCGCCTTCCCAGCTGGGATGTGCTGGAGTCTAGTCTCCCTTGCCGATGGTCTTGAGGGTCTGAAGGAGACCATGTGAATCTGAGTGTCTCCTCAGCAGAGAAGGCTCAGAGGCCCCTCAGCACGGTGGGCTCACTGATGTGCTTGGAGTCAGTCCTGATGTCAGCTTACGTTTGGGAAGAACTGATGAGAAGCTTGGTCCAAATCAAATCAGTTCAAAATTCACCCCATGAACTGGTCTTTATGGTGAATCAAAACACAATGCCAGAGAAGGATAAAATGGAACAAAAAGCAAATAGCAAGAAACTAGATTTAAAAAGAAAAACTGAGGGAAAGGAAAACATGATAAAAGTAAAAATTTAAAGAAATGAGAAAATAATATAGGGGGAAAAAATAAAACCTCCAAACCAAAATGCCAAGGAGGAAACAAACTCACTTTGGTCAAAGTCCCTGAGGTTACTGAAAAGCAGCTTATTGAGCCAGAAGGAGTGATAAACTGGTCCTAACCAGGTGCTTATTTGAAATTCTTAGAATTCTGAAACAATAGCTCCTTATGAGGGCATAGGAAGAAATAGACCTATTAATAGGTTAGGGGGAAATTCACAGTGATTTTCTCATTTTTTGATCTCAGGTTGAGAACTATTACTCTTTTTTTTTTTAAGTGAGGCCCCCAACATGCTTTTTGTTTATATGAGTTATCCGGTCTGTATCTTGTTAGAAATGAAAACCTGTAGGATGTTTCAGCGCCTCTTTATTTCTAGTTTGAAAAGTTGTAATTTTGGTTTTAAAATTGGTTTTAAAAAGAGCTCATGATGCCTACACTTAAAATATTCAGTTTCTTTAAACTCAAAATGATGGCTCCCAAAACAATGCCATTACCTAACTAGCATCATGATGGTGTTTGAAACTGTTCTGTTGCATAATATGGAATGTGTGTGTGTGTGTGCTCAGTCGAGTCCGACTCTGTGAGTAAGGTACATTATTAACATCTATTAGGGAAGATAGTTCTCAGACTTTATTTACAGTCTTGCCCAGTTCTTACATTCCCCTCTCCCATGAGCCAGAGAGCTCCCTGCGATGGTTTCAGCAGCTTTAAACATGGGGGTTGCAGCTGTGAGTTGAGAAAGCTTGTTATCGTCTTTTTTTAAGCCAAAAATGCACAGTGCTCTGGGTCCCTCTGTTGCAGCATGAAACGGGTAGGGGTGGCTGGGTGTTTTCACCGGTTGTACAGAGGAGGGAACTAACACACTCCTGCATGATTTTAAAATGTTTGACTATTATACAGATACTGAAAAGTATCTAAATTATACACATTATCAGTGGTGATGATCAGTGGTGGCTGCTTACAAATTGTACTCTTCTACTTAGTCAGCATCCAGACCAAGAAACAGGTTGTCATCAGCTCCCCTCCCCTCCCACAAGCTCTTATCCAATCACTTTCTCCACAGTGGTAGCCACTACTGTGTCATCTAACAGCACAGATTAGGTTTGCTTGTTTCTGAACATAACTGGAATCACAGTGTTAGGCCCTTTGTGCCTGCTTCCTTTGCTCGCTGTTTTTATGAGATTAATTTCTTTTGTTTGTTATTCTGAATACTGTAGACTGTCCATTTTGCTGTCACTGGGCATTTGGATAGTTTTCGGTTTGGGCTGTTAAGAAAGAGTGCTGCTCTGAACATACTTTTCCAGTGTTCAGTGAATATTTACATGGCTTTCTGTTGGATATATACCTGGAAATGGGATGGATTGCTTAAGAGGGCTGCATGTTTTTTAGTTTTGGTAGACACCATGTGTGCCAGTTTACATACCCACCAGCAGTGTATATGAGTTCTGTTTCCTCTCTAATACCTAGCATTGCCTGCCTTTTATCTATGGGTATGTGAAAGTGTAGCATTGTGGTTTTAATTTGCATTTCCCCAGTGCCTAATAAAATAGAACACCTTTTCCTCTGCTGATTGGCCATAACTTTCTCTGTAAAGTGCCAGCTAAAGTCTTTTGCCAGTTTTTCTCTGAAGTTGACTGCACTATCCCTTAGTGTTTTGTGTGTATTCTTACAAAATTTGGGTGTGAATTCCCTGTTGAATAGGGCTCTGTATGCATTTCCTCTCTTCCTCATCCATCTCTGAACTCTCTGATGCTACCGCCTACTACTTTACTCATTGATCATCCCTTTCCAGCAGTTGGCTTTTTATGCTTTCAACATACCATACCGGGCACTCTCCCACCTCAGGGCTCCCATTTCTGCTTGGAATGTTCTTTCCTAGTTCAGTTCAGTTCAGCGCTCAGTCGTGTCTGACTCTTTGCAACCCCGTGAATCACAGCACGCCAGGCCTCCCTGTCCATCACCAACTCCCAGAGTTCACTCAAACTCATGTCCATCGAGTCGGTGATGCCATCCAGCCATCTCACTCTCTGTCGTCCCCTTCTCCTCCCGCACCCAATCCCTCCCAGCATCAGAGTCTTTTCCAGTAAGTCAACTCGTCGCATGAGGTGGCCAAAGTATTGCAGTTTCAGCTTTAGCATCAGTCCTTCCAATGAACACCCAGGATTGATCTCCTCTAGAATGGACTGGTTGGATCTCCTTGCAGTCCAAGGGACTCTCAAGAGTCTTCTCCAACACCACAGTTCAAAAGCATCAATTCTTCGGTGATCAGCTTTCTTCACAGTCCAACTCTCACATCCATACATGACCACGGGAAAAACCATAGCCTTGACTAGACAGACCTTTGTTGGCAAAGGAATGTCTCTGCATAAATCTCTTTCCTGTCTCCTTTGTCTTTGCTCCACTGTAACCTTAGTGAAGTCTTCCTTGATTTGCTTTTTGGTCTTGAAATAACTCTCACACATCCTATCTGTTACCCCATCCACTTAAAGAACAACCAACCAAAGAAAAAAAAAAACACCGTACTTTGTGCTAACAAAGTGTTCAAATACACACTGAATTAGAACAATCCAAAGGTCTTTCTTTGTGGATCTTACCATCCAACTTCAATAATTAGGAACATTTAATAATTTTATTTTATCCACAAATACTTTAGCCTGCATCTTTAATAGATAAGTACCTTTATTTTGGGAAAACATAGTTCTGTGCCATCATTGAAACAAAACTAATAGTATATAATAGCAGTCCACAATTGTTACAGTTAAGTTTGAATCAAATGCACACATACAAACTACATTCATTGCTTTAAATTATTCAGAATATTTATTTTATACATTTAGTGCTTGTCTATCTCTCCCTTTTGAATATCAACTCTATATGAGTGAGAGTTTCGTCTGTTCTTTGCTGCATCTTCAACACCTAAAACTGTTATTGGCACATAGTTGGGCTTGAATAAATGTTTGTTGAATGAATGAATGAAGTTGGCAACATGAATCTAAGGGCCCAAGGAGTTTGTCAGCATAGCCAGAAGATCTGTTTGTTTTCCAGCTCTAAAACTTTAGGCAACTTTCTGAGCCTCAATTTTCTTATCAGTAAAAAGACCAAACATCAGCTTTGCAGGGTTGTTGTGAGAATTTGACAAAATATGTGTACAAAATATGTGCACCTGGCACACACTCAGTATAGCTATTTTTATTTTTCATTGCAATTCCCTTTTGTTGTTTTCCCGTCTCTGTCTTGTCCAACTCTTTATGACCCCATGGACCGCAGCACGCCAGGCTTCCCCGTCCTTCACTGTCTCCTGGATTTTGCTCAAACTCATGCCCATTGAGTCAGTGATGCCATCCAACCATCTCATCCTCTGTTGCCCCTTCTCCTCAAGCCCTCAATCTTTCCCAGCATCAGAGTCTTTTCCAGTGAGTCAGCTCTTCACATCAGGTGGCCAAAATAGTGGAGCTTTAGCTTCAATATCAGTCCTTCCAATGAATACCCAGGACTGATCTCCTTTAAAAATGGACTGTTTGGATCTCCTTGCAGTCCAAGGGACTCTAAAGAGTCTTCTCCAGCACCACAGTTTGAAAGCATCAATTCTTCCGTGCTCAGCCTTTTTTATGGCTCCCGAGTCGTAGCAGATGCAAGGTGTGTAGTGAAGAACTTGGCCTTACCCAAATTGGTCTGGCCTTTGTCCCTGGTTCCTGGGACGAAACATTTAAACGGAATTTCCCAAGTGATGGGAGTGTCTTTGTCATTCTTGGTGGGCCCCTTAGCTCACGCCTGATGGTTTATGCTAATGAGATGACTCAGGCCAAGTGATATCAGTCTGACCTCCAGGAAGTGGGGTGGGGCTGGAATCTAAGTTCAGTCCCATGGATAATAAATCAATGACTCATGCTTATGGGATGAAGCCCCAATAAAGCCTCAAGACACTGAAGCTTGATTGAGTTTCCCTGGTTGACAATACTCCATGCAAATTCTGTACATTAATATCAACTCCAGGAGTATCAAACATTCTGAGGACAATAGGAGGTTTGCATTGGGAACCCTCCCATACTCTTACCTCTGTATCTATTCTTCTGGCTAATTTTGATCTCTGTCCTTTCCCAGAAATAAACTGTAACTGTAAGTATAACATCTTTCAATGAGTTCTGTGATTCCTTGCAGCAAATTACTCAACCCAAGGGTGGTTTTGGAAACCTGGATTTGCAGTTGGTATCAAGGGAGGCAGGACCCCTGGGTTCTGGCCCAGGCTCAGAAGCTGGCTGGCTGTGTGAACTGGCAAGAACTGCTCGGCCTCACTCCCTCAGTTTGCTCATCTGAAACAAGGATAAACCAAAAGGTCTCTTGGCTCCCATAGCCTTATTATTAAATGAAGTTCTTTTCTTCTTATTGAGCATGTGTCTCTCTGCCTGTTCCTCACACGCAGACACAAACAGATGTATGCAGAAGCCAGTCAAATGAGGGGTCACAGCCCCGTCAAGTTTGGTGAAGGTGACAAAAGACCCTTTTCCGGGACCTTCCTGGTGGTCCAGTGATTAAGGTTCTGTGCTTCCACTGCAGCGGGTGAGGGTTCGATCCCTGGCCAGGGAACTAACATCCTGCATGCCACATTCCATTGACCAGAGCCCATAGGAGGCAGCCCAGGAGTCTTATTCTGAGCCACCCTAGAGTAGCCTGTGGACCTCCCCAAATAGGGGAGATAGAGGCCGCAGCCATGATTAACAGATCCCAGTAGCTGACAGAAACTGCTGACAAAAACTGAGAGAAACTGCGTAAAAGAGCCCAGTCAAGACCCAAGGAACCACCAAAATCACCTGAGGACTTGTAGGCAGTGATAAATTCTCATTGTTTAAAATCGAGTTTGAGGGTGATTTGTTATACTGCAATAAATGAGACATGAGGAAAACCTGGTCACAATGCTCATCAATTCCTTGCAGCAATTAGAAAGAACTTCTAAAAGTCCTTACTTCCTCTGATTTCTTTTCTGGGCCCTTAATATTCTCTTTTGCTGTATTTATGTTCTCTCTCCCTCAACTCCAAAGTAACCCAGTCCCCACTGGCCTTTGAGAAGAATGTTCTAGACTTCGGTCTACTACTTCTCAACATGCATGTCCTTCCTGCTCCACAGGCAGCTCCTCTCCAGAAGCTCATGATGTGTTTTCCTTCTTTTAAAGGCTGAAATATATTCCACCATATATATGTACCACATCTTCTTTATTCATCTGTCAGTGGGTATTTAGGTTGTCTCCATACCTTGGCCATTGTGAGGAGTGCTGCAGTGAACACAGGAGGGCAGAAATCTCTTTAAGATTCCACAGATGAACCTGTGGACGTCATGTTAAGTGAAATAAGGCAGTCACAGAAGGACAACTACTGAGTGATTCTACTTGCATGTTCAGTTCGGTTGCTCAGTCGTGTCCAACTCTTTGTGATCCCATGGACTGCAGCACACCAGGCCTCCCTGTCCATCATCAACTCCCAGAGTTTGCCCAAACTCATGTCCATTGAGTCAGTGATGCCAACCAACCAACTCATCCTCTGTCATCGCCTTCTCCTCCTGCCTTCAATCTTTCTCAGCATCAGGGTCTTTTCAAATGAGTCAGTTCTTCGCATCAGATGGCCAAAGTATTGGAGTTTCAGCTTCAAAATCAGTCCTTCCAATGAATATTCAGGACTGATTTCCTTTAGGATGGACTGGTTGGATCTCCTTGCAGTGCAAGGAACTCTCAAGAGTCTTCTCCAACACCACAGTTCAAAAGCAGCAATTCTTCAGCGCTCAGCTTTCTTTATAGTCCAACTCTCACATCCATACATACTACTGGAAAAACCATAGCTTTGACTAGACAGACCTTTGTTGAAAAAGTAATGTCTCTGCTCTTTAATATGCTGTCTAGGTTGGTCATAACTTTCCTTCCAAGGAGCAAGCATCTTTCAATTTCATGGCTGCAGTCACCATCTGCAGTGATTTTGGAGCCCCCAAAATAAAATCTGTCACTGTTTCCATTGTTTCCCTATCTATTTGCCATGAAGTGATGGGACCGGATGCCATGATCTTCGTTTTCTGAATGTTGAGCTTTAAGCCAACTTTTTCACTCTCCTCTTTCACTTTCATCAAGAGGCTCTTTAGTGCTTCTTCGCTTTTTGCCATAAGGGTGGTGTCATCTGCATATTTGAGGTTATTGATATTTCTACCGACAGTCTTGATTCCAGCTTGTGCTTCCTCGAGCCCAGCATTTCTCATGATGTACTCTGCATATAAGTTAAATCAGCGGGGTGACAATATACAGCCTTGACGTACTACTTTCTTGATTTGGAACCAGTCTGTTGTTCCATGTCCGGTTCTAACAGTTGCTTCTTGACCTGCATACAGATTTCTCAGGAGGCAGGTCAGGTGGTCTGGTATTCCCATCTCTTTCAGAATTTTCCACAGCCTGTTGTGATCCACACTCAAAGATTTTGGCATAGTCAATAAAGCGTAAGTAGATGTTTTTCTGGAACTCTCTTGCTTTTTCTGTGATCCAACAGATGTTGGCAATTTGATCTCTGGTTCCTCTGCCTTTTCTAAATCCAGCTTGAACATCTGGAAGTTCATAGTTCATGTACTGTTGAACCCTGGCTTGGAGAATTTTGAGCATTACTTTGCTAGCATGTGAGATGAGTGCAACTATGCTATAGTTTGAGCATTCTTTGGCATTGCCTTTCTTTGGGATTGGAATGAAAACTGACTTTTTCCAGTCCTGTGGCCACTTGCATGAGGAACCCAAAATAGTCAAGCTCCTAGAAGCAGAGACTAGAACAGTGGTTACCAGGGGCTAGGTGGGGAGGAAGGGGAAATGGGAGTTTTTCAACTGGTAAAAGTTTCACTTATGCAAGATGAATTAGTTCTGGAGATCTGCTGTATAGCATAGAACCTATAGTCAACATACCGTATTATACATTTTAAATTTAAGAGGGTAATCTCATATAATCTCACAAAAAACAAACCAAATGAAACAAAAGGGACATAAGGAAACTTTTAGAGGTGCTGGCTATGTCTGTTACCTTAATTTTGGTGATGGTTTTGCAGGTATACACATATGTTCAAACTCATTAAATTGTGTGTATTACATGTGTGCGATTTTTATACATATCAAATATACCTCAATAAAGGTTGTTTTTTTTTAAGTCAGTAGTTCATGGTACAGGTAGAGTCAATCCTTTTCAGCACAGCAGTATGCTGTGGGCTTTGATTAAATTGGTCTGTTGGTTCATAGGAAACCCGTGAAGCCAGTGTCGATTTCTGTCGCATTAGGGGGACAAGGGAGGCTGCTGGAGAGGTTCGTGGAGTTCAGGGAGCAGATGCTTAGGAATGAAAGGAAGCCCCACTCTCACTCCAGCCTCTGAGCCTGTGCTCTGGTTCTACATCCTGCCTCTGGAGGTCTGCTAGAGGTAAGTGCTGCTCTGAGGGTCCAAAAATTAGCTGGTGGCCTAGACTTCTGGAAACTCATTTCCCAAATTCACTTCCTCCCTGTATTTCCTGTCTCTCCTATCCTTCCTGGGTCAAGGAATCACCATTGCCTCAGGGTACATCACTGACTCACGCACATGATGCCAAACTGCTTCCTTGAGAGGGCATTGAGAAGGAGAAGAAAGTATCTGGCATTTTTATAGGATCCCTCTGGTGGCTAGTCTGCCAGGGAGAAAAACAGAAGTACTGACACCAGTCAAGAGGTGAAAGATGTCGGGAGTTCGGACTGTGGCTTGGGTCAGCCGGTGCCGGCAGTGTAGTGAGATGTGGTTGGATTCTGGATGGTGTTTAAAAGGTAGAGACAGCAGAATTTGCTGATGGGTTAGATGTGGGGAGTAAAAGAAAAAGTCTTCCCTGAAGCATAACAACCTCCATGTTGTCACAAACGGCAAAAAAAAAAAAAAAAAAAAAAAAAAATTATAGCTGAGTAGTATTCCACTGAATACACACACTGCATCTTTACCCACTCGTCTATTGCTGGGCACTAAGTTTGCAGTCCAAGGGGTCGCAAAGAGTTGGGTATGGCTGAACCACTGAACTGAAGTTTTCTTCCATACCGGGTATTGTAAATAATCCTGCCACAAGTATTGGGATGTATGTATCTTTTCAAAATCAATTTAGTTCAGTCGCTCAGTCATGTCCAACTCTTTGCGACCCCATGAATCACAGCACACCAGGCCTCCCTGTCCACCACCAACTCCTGGAGTTCACTCAAACTCATGTCCATCAAGTCGGTGATGCCATCCAGCCATCTCATTCTCTGTCGTCCCCGTCTCCTCCCACCCCCAATTCCTCCCACCATCAGAGTCTTCCAGTGAGTCAACTCTTCGCATGAAGTGGCCAAAGTATTGGAGTTTCAGCTTTAGCATCAGTCCTTCCAATGAACACCCAGGATTGATCTCCTTTAGAATGGACTGGTTGGATCTCCATGCAGTCCAAGGGACTCTCAAGAGTCTTCTCCAGCACCACAGTTCAAAAGCATCAATTCTTCAGCGATCAGCTTTCTTCACAGTCCAACTCTCACATCCATACATGACCACAGGAAAAACCAGAGCCTTGACTAGACAGACCTTTGTTGGCAAAGTAATGTCTCTGCTTTTTAATATGCTATCTAAGTTGGTCATAAGTTTCCTTCCACGGAGTAAGCGTCTTTTAATTTCATGGCTGCAATCAGCATCCACAGTGATTTTGGAGCCCAAAAAAATAAAGTCTGACACTGTTTCCACTGTTTCCCCATCTATTTCCCATGAAGTGACAGGACCAGATGCCATGATCTTCATTTTCTGAATGTTGAACTTCAAGCCAACTTTTTCACTCTCCTCTTTCACTTTCATCAAGAGGCTTTTTAGTTCATCTTCACTTTCTGCCATAAGGGTGGTGTCATCTGCATATCTGAGATATTTGATATTTCTCCCGGCAATCTTGATTCCAGCTTGTGCTTCCTCCAGCCCAGAGTTCCTCATGATGTACTCTGCATATAAGTTAAATAAGCAGGGTGGCAATATACAACCTTGACGTACACCTTTTCCTATTTGGAACCAGTCTGTTGTTCCATGTCCAGTTCTAACTGTTGCTTCCTGACCTGCATACAGGTTTCTCAAGAGGCAGGTCAGGTGGTCTGGTATTCCCATCTCTTGAAGAATTTTCCACAGTTTATTGTGATCCACACAAAGGCTTTGGCATAGTCAATGAAGCAGAAATGTATATTTTTCTGGAACACTCTTGCTTTTTCCATGATCCAGCGGATGTTGGCAATTTGATCTCTGGTTCCTCTGGTTTTCTAAAACCAGCTTGAACATCTGGAAGTTCATGGTTCATGTATTGCTGAAGCCTGGCTTGGAGAATTTTGAGCTTCACTTTACTAGCGTGTGAGATGAGTGCAATTATGCAGCAGTTTGAGCATTCTTTGGCATTGCCTTTCTTTGGGATTGGAATGAACTGACCTTTTCCAGTCCTTTGGCCACTGCTGAGTTTTCCAAATTTGCTGGCATATTGAGTGCAACACTTTCACAGCATCATCTTTCAGGATTTGAAATAGCTCAACTGGAATTCCATCACCTCCACTAGCTTTGTTCGTAGTGACGCTTTCTAAGGCCCACCTGACTTCACATTCCAAGATGTCTGGCTCTAGGTGAGTGATCATGCCATCGTGATTATCTTGGTCGTGAAGATCTTTTTTGTACAGTTCTTCTGTGTATTCTTGCTACCTCTTCTTAATATCTTCTGCTTGTTAGGTCCATACCATTTCTGTCCTTTATCGAGCCCATCTTTGCATGAAATGTTCCCTTGGTATCTCTCATTTTCTTGAAGAGATCTCTTGTTTTTCCTATTCTGTTGTTTTCCTCTATTTCTTTGCATTGATCACTGAGGAAGGCTTTCTTATCTCTCCGTGCTATTCTTTGGAACTCTGCATTCAGATGCTTATATCTTTTTTTTCTCCTTTGCTTTTCACTTCTCTTCTTTTCACAGCTATTTGTAAGGCCTCCTCAGACAGCCATTTTGCTTTTTTGCATTTCTTTTCCTTGGGGATGGTCTTGGTCCCTGTCTCCGGTACAATGTCACGAACCTCCGTTCAGAGTTCATCAGGCACTCTATCAGATCTAGTCCCCTAAATCTATTTCTTACTTCCACTGTATAATCATAAGGGATTTGATTTAGGTCATATCTGAATGGTCTAGTGGTTTTCCCTATTTTCTTCAATTTCAGTCTGAATTTGGCAATAAGGAGTTCATGATCTGAGCCACAGTCAGCTCCTGGTCTTGTTTTTGCTAACTCTATGCAGCTTCTCCATCTTTGGCTGCAAAGAATATAATCAATCTGATTTCAGTGTTGACCATCTGATGATGTCCATGTGTAGAGTCTTCTCTTGTGTTGTTGGAAGAGGGTGTTTTCTATAACGAGTGTGTTCTCTTGGCAGAACTCTATTAGCCTTTACCCTGCTTCATTCCATGCTCCAAGGCCAAATTTGCCTGTTACTCCAGGTGTTTCTTGACTTCTTACTTTGCATTCCAGTCCCCTATAATGAAAAGGACATCTTTTTTGGGTGTTAGTTCTAAAAGGTCTTGTAGGTCTTCATAGAACTGAATTCAACTTCGGCTTCTTCAACATTACTGGGACATAGACTTGGATTACTGTGGTATTGAATGGTTTGCCTTGGAAACGTACAGAGATCATTCTGTCGTTTTTGAGATTGCATCCAAGTACTGCATTTCGGACTCTTTTGTTGACCATGATGGCTACTCCATTTCTTCTAAGGGATTCCTGCCCACAGTAGTAGATATAATGGTCATCTGAGTTAAATTCACCCATTCCATTTTAGTTCGCTGATTCCTAGAATGTCTATGTTCACTCTTGTCATCTCCTGTTTGACTACTTCCAATTTGCCTTGATTCATGGACCTAACATTCCAGGTTCCTATGCAATATTGCTCTTTACAGCATTGGACCTTGTTTCTATCACCAGTCACATCCACAACTGGGTATTTGTTTCGCTTTGGCTCCATCCCCTCATTCTTTCTGGAGTTATTTCTCCACTGCTCTCCAGTAGCATACGGGGCACCTACCGACGTGGGGAATTCCTCATTCTGTATCCTATGATTTTGCCTTTTGATACTGTTCATGGGGTTCTCAAGGCAAGTAAACTGAAGTGGTTTGCCATTCCCTTCTCCAGTGGACCACATTCTGTCAGACCTTTCCACCATGACCCGTCCGTCTTGGGTGGCCCCACACGGCATGGCTTAGTTTCACTGAGTTAGACAGGGCTGTGGTCCATATGATCAGATCAACTAGTTTTCTGTGATTATGATTTCAGTGTGTCTGCCCTCTGATGCCCCCTCGCAATACCTACCATCTTATTTGGGTTTCTCTTACCTTGGTCGTGGAAAATCTCTTCACAGCTGCTCCAGCAAAGTGCAGCGGCTGTACCTTACCTTGGACTAGCAGTATCTCTTCAAGGCCGCCCCTCCTGACCTTGAACGTGGAGTAGCTCCTCTCAGCCCTCCTGTGCCCGCGCAGCCACCGCCTCTTGGACGTGGGACAGCTCCTCTTGGCCACCGCCTTGACCTTGGGCGTGGGGTAGCTCCTCTCGGCTGTGCTTCTTGGCATCTCTCACACCTTCTTGGCATCTGCACCGCCGGAGCCGGCATCTCTTGATCTTTTTTTGATCTTTTCAAAATAGTGTTTTCATTTTCGGGGGGTAAATATCCAGGAGTGGAATTTTTTTAAAAAAGCAAACAAACTAATAGAACAGAAATAGATTCAGAGTTACAGAGGACAAACGGGTGATCAATCACCCGAGGGGAAGGAATGGGGGACAGGAGTGAAACAGGTGAAAGGCATTAAGAGTTACAAACTTCGAGTTATAAAATAAATAAGTCACAGGGATATAATATGTACAGCACAGGATATTTAGTCAATATTTTATAATAACTTTGTATGGTGTTTAATCCATAAAAATATTGATTCACTATGTTGTACCACCTGAAACCAATTTAATATTGTAAGTCAACTGTACTTCAATTAAAAAGAAAGGTTTCAAGGGACTGTGGTTAGGTAGTTAAGATTCCTTGCTTCCACTACAGGGGGTGTGTCTTTGATCCAAGTTTTGGAAGCTAAGATCCCTCCTGCATGTGGAGAGGTGTGGTCAAAAAATAAATAAAATTTAAAAACATATTTTAAAAAAAGGTTTCAAGATTTTGGGGCTGAGCAACTGGAAGTGCAGAAATTAACAGAGGTTGGGATGAGGGGAGAGGAAGGTAAAGAGCTCAGGATGCTGGACTGAAAACCCAGAAGTCAAAGTTGTGATACCAGTTCTGCTGCGCTAATCACAGCTCTTACTGACCACTTGTGTAGATACCAGGCCCCGTTTGAAGCTCTTGACACACATCACCTCATTCCCCTCACAGCAGCCTGTAAGGTAGATTTCATCACTCCTGTTTTGCAGATGACATGAAGTGGGCTCTGAGGGGCTAAGTGATTTGCTGCCCAGGGGCACAGAGTATAAAAGCCAGGACTCAAACCCAGCCTGACTCCAAAGCCCACGCTTGCCAGCAGACACAAAGCTGCCACCTGAATCCTGCCTCCCGAATCCTGCCTCCCCTGGCTGGGCCTGATTCTGTAAATGTCTCTCTCCCTGTCTGACTGGGGGCATTTAGTGCTGACACTCAGTGCCCTGGTTTTGAGATTTGGCTGCAAATGAAAGCAGGACACAGGAAGTGCCAAAATGACCCACATTCTCAGCTTGAGAACATTGTGATGTATTATGAATGGGTCCTTCCGAAGTATGGTTTGAACACCTAGTTAAATAATAATTCATTCTCTGGTATGAGACATTTTGAATGATAGACTCTAATGGAATAATATTATTACTTGTGAATTGGAACATTCCATTAAATGTGACATAACATTCTTTTCCATCGTCCCCAGCTTTCTCCTTCGGGGGAGCAGAAAGTGGTGGGGAAACCTTAGTTTTTATGGAAAACAGAGTTGCCCCTTACATGCTTTTTTTTTTAATTAAGTCAACCACTTTTATATTTTTTTCTATATGTATTATGCCTTGCTTATTTACTGACTTCTTTTAAGCTAAACAAATACTGTATCATTCTAATTCTTTTGCTGATTTTTTTTCTATTGATTTTAAGCTATATTTCTTCGGATTAATTTCTCAATGGTTGCTCTAGGATGGTGGTTCCCGACTAAGCCATCTGAATAGAATTTATTTAGAGACATTTTTATTTGCCACAAGTGAGAGTAGCAGTATTTTGCTGGGATGAGGCACAGGTGCTGCTAAACTCCTACAATGCAAAGGATAGCCCACCACAATTATCTGGCCCAGAATTCAGTAGTGCCAAGATTACAGTACACATCTTAATTTATCACAAGTATTCGAGATTAATACTGACTTGATTCAGCTAAAATACAGAAACTTAGTTCCAATAAAGCAACATTTCCTTCCCCTCCTTTGTGCTAAGGTCATATTTATGTTAGGAATACAACAATACAGTGTTAGAATTTTTATGCGTTTTTGCATTTCTTGAATAGTTTTGAGATATAATTTATGTCCCATAAAATCCGCATGTTCAACGTGCACAAGTCAATGGTTTCTACTATGCAATCACATTTTATAAGAAATTAACAGAACTGAGAAGTATTCATATTTAAAAGAAAAGTGAAAGTGAAGTTGCTCAGTCGTGTCCGACTCTTTGAGACCCCGTGGACTTTGGCCTACCAAGCTCCTCCGTCCATGGGATTCTCCAGGAAAGAATACTGGAGTGGGTTGCCATTTCCTTCCCCAGGGGATCTTCTGTCTTTAATTTGCCTGTATGTTTAACATTTTCCGGGCACTTCATTTAAACTTGTGAATTCAAATTTCTATCCGTGTCATTTTCTGTCCCCCTGATGGACTTTAGTCTTTCTTCCTTCACTGATATTTACTTATTTGGCTGCCTCCCGACTTGGTTGCAAGGCACCGTCTTCACTCCAGCACGTAGGATCTCTCGTGGCGGCGCGTCGGCTCTTTGTTGCGCATGCGGGCTGCGCACTAGTTGCGGTGCGCTTGCCCAGTAGCTGTGCCCCACCCCCACCCCCACCCCCGGGCTCTAAGAACTAGGGCTCAGTGCCTGCCTCCGGGTGGCTTAGCTTCCCCGTGGTGTGTTGAATCTTTAGTTCTCCGACTAGGGTTCGAACCTGCCTCCCTTGCATTAGAAGGTGGCTTCTTAACCGTTGGACCACCAGGGAAGTCCCTAGTATTTCTTAAAAGTTTGGTCTACTAGCAACAGGTTCTCTCAGATTTTGTCTATATGGAAACATCTTTTTTTTTTTTTCCCTTCATTTTTAAAGGATGATGTTGCTGATTTTATGATTATTTGTTGACTTTTTTTTTTTTTTTTAGTTCTCTATACCATTTCACTGCCTTTTGCACTTCTTTCTGACCATGAATAATTATTATATTTTTGTATTGTGGTTCCTCTGTACGCTTCCCTGGTGGCTCAGATGGTAAAGCTTCTGTCTACAATGCGGGAGACCCGGGTTCGATCCCGGGTTGGGAAGATCCCCTGGAGAAGGAAATGGCAACCCACTCCAGTACTCTTGTCTGAAAAATCCCATGGATGGAGGAGCCTGGTAGGCTACAGTCCATGCGGTCGCAAAGAGTCGGACACGACTGATCGACTTCACTTTCACTTTCCTCTGTATGCAGTAACTTTTCTGTTGCTATTTTCACCATTTTCTCTTTGTTTTGGCTTTTAGGCATGTGTGCAGGCATGGATTCTTTGTGTCTGTTATTTGAGGTTTGTTGAGCTTTTCATGAAATCTGAAACGTTTTTGGCTATTATTTTTTCAAATGTTTGCGATGTCTCTTTCTCTTCTCTACTTCTGGAACTCTCTTTACATATTAGTCGGCTTGCTTGATATCCTTCCACAGGTCTTTGAGGCGCCATTCATGTTTCTTCATTCTTTTTATTTTTCCCTCTTTATTCATTAGATTGGCTAATTTCTACTGAACTGTCTATCCTTCAGGCTGGCTGATTCTGATTCTGCCTTCTGTCTTTTCAAATCCATTGTTGAGCCTATCCAGTGAATGAAATTCTTCATTTTGATTGTTTTTCTTTCTACTTTTCTACTCTAGAATTTCCACTTGTTTTGTTGTAGTCTAGTTGATATTTTCTCTGAGATTCTTTATCTACTGAATTATTGTCATATTTTCCTTTAGTTCTTTAATGATTTCCATGAGTTATTTGGGCATATTTAAAATAGTTGCTTTAAGGGAACACCCTTCAGAGCTTTCTGAAAGATTGTCTCCTGAGATATAATCTTCAGGTTGGCTCAAATCAAAAGTTCCATTTCTTTCTTCCAAACAAAACAAAACAAAAAACTCCCAAAACAGTTGCTTTGAAACCTTTATCTGCTAAAATCAGTGTCTGGGCTCATTGAGAGTCTGTTTCAATAGAGAGGTTTTTTTTCCCTTTGTGTGAACCATACGTCCCTGTTTCTTTGTGTGTGTCATAGGTTTTTGTCGAAAGCTAAAGAAAATTCAGTATTATATATTCTATAGCACCGAGAGATTCTGATTTTCTTTTCCCTAGGGCTTCTTTTAGTTTGTTTCTTTGTTTGTTCTTTTTTGGTTTGACTTAACCTGCACAATCTGTCTTCCTCTCAGTGTATAGCAGTTGATGTCTCTGCTCAGTATTTTTATTCTTATTTTTAGCCTGACTTCCTAAGGGAAACTCTTTGTCAACATAGCTAAGTAGTCACCCAATGATTCTGGCAGAGATTGTGTTTAAATAGCTTGGGCTCAAAACATTTTTGCCTGTCTCTGATGGGTCTGTGTGTGGGGTGAGGAGGGCATTCAAAGTTCAGGCCGTTCTCAAGTCGGCCAATTTGGCTGTAGCTTTTACATTTCCCTGGGCCCTCCTGTGTTTCCCTGATCATGTGTGTAGTTTTCCAGTCAGCCAGAGATATGTGGAGAGCTTATTTAGGCCTTCTATTGCCCTATCTCTTCCAGAGTCTTCCTATTGAACCTCTGGCTGATCCACTGCTCACCCTGCCTGGGACCACAGCCCCAGGCCAGCAAGCCACAGGCTTTCTGTGTTTCTTTCCTACTGGGCGTGGTGCTTTCTGACAATGCTACCAAGCATGGACGTGTTTTGTTGGTTTTTGTTTTTTTTTTGGCTGCACTGGGTCTTTGTTGTTGTGTGTGGGCTTTCTCTAATTGCAGTGAGTAGGGGCTACTCTCTGTGGGCTTTCTCTAATTGCAGTGAGTGGGGGCTACTCTCTGTTGAGGTGCACGGGTTTCTCGTTGCAATGTCTTCTCTTGTGGAGCAGAGTATAGGCTCATGGGCTTCAGTAGTTGTAGCACTCAAGCTCAGTAGTTGTGGCACACAGATTTAGTTGCCCCACGGCTTATGGAATCTTCCCTGACCAAGGTCAAACCTGGGTCCTCTGCATTGGCAGGTGGATGCTTATCTACTGTGCTACCAGGGAAGTCGTCAAGCATGGACTTTTCCCTCTCCATTCAAGTCAAGTCTGCTCCTACTTGCAGCCAACCTGTGGTTTCCCATTCCTGTCCTGCCCTCGTAAACAAGCTGCACCTAACCTTCCAAGCTGGGTGTGGAATGAAAGCCATCCTGGTCAAGGAGGCTGCAGACTCCTATTGTTCTTACACAAAGTTGCAGCAAATTCCTTAGGAATAAACATCTTTCAGTTTGTTATTTGCATTTGGTTGATCTCCATCCAGAGCCTTGAAATGGTTTGATTTTGATAATTTTCTACGTTTTTTTTTTCTTGTGTTTGGTGAGAAAATATTTGCCTACCTCTTCATACTGTCATAACCAAAAGTCTCATTTCTGCACATTTTAAAGATTTTAATATCTGGGGCCAAACTTCTCTCCAAGAGGCTTCTCTTGCACCATGGGTGCATGCTAAGTTGCTTCAGTTATGTCCAACTCTTTTGCGACCCCATGTACTATAGCCCACCAGGCTTCTCTGTCCATGGGATTCTCTAAGCAAGAATACTGGAGTGAGTTGCCATGCCCTCCTCCAGGGGATCTTCCTGGCCCAGGGATTGAACCCACATCTCTTATGTCTCCTGCATTGAAAGGCAGGTTCTTTACTACTAGTGCCACCTGAGAAGCCCCACTTGTACCAGTTAGATCCAAAAGCACAAGGAGACATACCTGTATCTTTTATATTGGTCCTAGTTATCCAGACATTGCCCAGCACTAACGAGGGCTCCTTTGCTGGTTTTAGTAATAAAACTCATGCTCTTTAATGGCAGAATTGTTAGGCGTTTGGTGTGTTTCAAAGCATGGTTCAGTTCAGTTCAGTCACTCAGTCATGTCCGACTCTTTGTGACCCCATGAATCACAGCACGCCAGGCCTCCCTGTCCATCACCAACTCCCGGAGTTCACTCAAGTTCATGTCCATTGAGTCGGTGATGCCATCCAGCCATCTCATTCTCTGTCGTCCCCGTCTCCTTCCACCCCCAATCCCTCCCAGCATCAGACTCTTTTCCAGTGAGTCAACTCGTCGCATGAGGTGGCCAAAATATTGGAGTTTCAGCTTTAGCATCAGTCCTTCCAATGAACACCCAGGATTGCTCTCCTTTAGAATGGACTGGTTGGATCTCCTTGCAGTCCAAGGGACTCTCAAGAGTCTTCTCCAGCACCACAGTTCAAAAGCATCAATTCTTCAGCGATCAGCTTTCTTGGGTGAAATGAATTCAGATTTCACAAAACAAATAGATTTTCGTAGTTTAATGATATTTTAAAGATAAAACATGCATGATTTTTTAAAAAATTCTTAAACAGTATAAAAAAGTGCATACGTTAAAATGTCTTTCTCTCCGTTCCGTTCCGTTCCGTCGCTCAGTCGTGTCCGACTCTTTGCGACCCCGTGGACTGTAGCCTACCAGGCTTCTCCGTCCATGGGATTCTCAACTCTGTCCAATTCCAGTTCCCCACCCTAGTGGCAATCACTATTACCAGTTGTTAGCATTTTCTTCACGACATTCTGTGTAGAGTCAAAAGAGAGAGTATGTGAAAGAGAATCAGAGATCCCTTTTACACAAAAGGTAACTGTTTTTGCTCAGTAATTTATTTTGGAGACTATTCCATATCCAGTATTATTGAGCTGTCTCATTTTATTTTTTTAGGTTTGTTAATTTTGAATTTTGAAACAATTTCAAGTTTAAAAATAAAACTGTATAGTACAAGAATTCCTACATAACATTTCTACAGCTTCCCTGAATGTTAGCATAATCTATAACTACAGGACAATTATCGAAACCAGGAAATGAGTATTGTTGTAATACTACTAGTAATCTCCTGACCTTATTCACATATCTCTGATTATCTCACTAATGATCTTTTTCTGGCCCAGGATCAAATCTAGGATACTGTATTTAGTTTTCATGTTTCCTTATATTTTTCTGGTCTTGGAGAGTTTCTCAGTTTTTTTTTTCTGGTTTTATCTTTCATGACCTTGACACCTTTGAAGAGCATTGTCCAGTAATTTAGAGAATATTTCTCAATTGGGGTTTATAAGATGTTTCATTACGGCTAAATTCAGGTTCTGCATTTTTAACAGACTGCCCTGAAAGTGATGTGTTCTTGTCTTTGCACCGTATTGAGAGGCATATGATGCTGTATTACATTACCAGTGATGCTGACTTCAAACAGTTGAGATGTCTGCCTTATTTCTCCTCTGTAAAGTTACTGTTTTCCCTTTTGCAGTTAATATGTATCTTAGGAGAGCTACTTTGAGACAGTGTAAACATGCTGTTTTTATCATACATTTGCCCATGATTTTGGCATTCATCAATGATCCTTGTTTGTAACAGTTATTACTATGTTATTTGCCAAGTGGTGATTTTCTATATTGCAGTCCTTCCTTGTACTTTAATTTAATTGGAATTCTAGTCTAAGAAAGAGTTTTCCCTTTTCCTTTATTTTAAAGATTATTCAACTATTTATATCATCAAGGGCTTATTCATTTTACTGTGGTCAATAATTCATCATTGTCATTATTTTGTTACTCAAACTATAACAGGCTGGGCCATTAGGAGCTCCTTCACGTTGCCTCCTGACTCTGATTCTTTGTTTTAAGTCCCCTGATTGCAGCCATGAAATTAAAAGACGCTTGCTCCTTGGAAGGAAAGTTATGACCAACCTTGATAGTATATTAAAAAGCAGAGACATTACTTTGCCGACCAAGGTCCGTCTAGTCAAGGCAATGGTTTTTCCTGTGGTCATGTATGGATGTGAGAGTTGGACTGTGAAGAAAGCTGATCGCCGAAGAATTGATGCTTTTGAACTGTGGTGTTGGAGAAGACTCTTGAGAGTCCCTTATACTGCAAGGAGATCCAACCAGTCCATTCTAAAGGAGATCAATCCTGGATGTTCATTGGAGGGACTGATGCTAAAGCTGAAACTCCAATACTTTGGCCACCTCATGAGACGAGTTGACTCACTGGAAAAGACTCTGACGCTGGGAAAGGTTGGGGGCAGGAGGAGAAGGGGACGACAGAGAATGAGATGGCTGGATGGCATCACCGACTCTGTGGACATGGGTTTAAGTGTACTCCGGGAGTTGGTGATGGACAGGGAGGCCTGGCGTGCTGTGATTCATGGGGTCGCGGAGAGTCGGACACGAC